>NC_083438.1:12261559-12586878 GCF_020745735.1 Hemiscyllium ocellatum
CCACTACAGCTCTTTATGGTCACTGTAAAACCACTGCAGCCCTTTATGGTCACTGTAAAACTACTACAGCTCTTATGGTCACTGTAAAACCCCAATTGCTCTTTATGGTCACTGCAAAACACTACAGCACTTTATGGTCACTGTAAATCCACTACAGCTCTTTATGGTCACTGTAAAACCACTACAGCTCTTTATGGTCACTGTAAAACCACTGCAGCTCTTATGGTCATTGCAAAACCCCAATTGCTCTTTATGGTCACTGCAAAACCACTACAGCACTTTATGGTCACTGTAAATCCACTACAGCTCTTATGGTCACTGTAAAACCACTGCAGCCCTTTATGGTCACTGCAAAGCTACTACAGCTCTTTATGGTCACTGTAAAATCACTGCAGCTCTTGGCCACTGTAAAGCCACTGCAGCTCTTTATAGTCACTGTAAAACTACTTCAGCTCTTTATGGTCACTGTAAAGCCATTACAGCTATTATGGTCACTGTAAAAACACTGCATCTCTTCACGTTCACTGCAAGACCACATCAGCTCTTTACGGTCACTGTAAAACCACTGCAGCTCTTTATGGTCACTGAAAAACGACTCCAGCTCTTTATGGTCACTGCAAATCCACTACAGCTCTTTATGGTCACTGTAAAACCACTGCAGCTCTTATGGTCACTGTAAAACCACTACAGCTCTTTATGTTCACTGTAAAACCACTACAGCTCTTTCTGGTCACTGTAAAACCACTACAGCTCTTATGGTCACTGCAAAACCACTACAGCTCTTTTGGTCACTGTTAAAACACTACAGCTCTTTATGGTCACTGTAAAACCACTGCAGCTCTTGTGGTCACTGTAAAACCACGACAGCTCTTTATGGTCACTGTAAAACCACTGCAGCCCTTTATGGTCACTGTAAAACCCCTACAGCACTTTATGGTCACTGTAAAACTACTACAGCTCTTTATGGTCACTGTAAAACCATTACAGCACATTATGGTCACTGTAAAACCACTACAGCTCTTTATGGTCACTGTAAAACTACTACAGCTCTTTATGGTCACTGTAAAACCACTACAGCACATTATGGTCACTGTAAAACCACTACAGCTCTTATGGTCATTGCAAAACCTCAATTGCTCTTTATGGTCACTGCAAAACCACTACAGCACTTTATGGTCACTGTAAAACCACTACAGCTCTTATGGTCACGGTAAAACCACTACAGCACTTATGGTCACTGCAAAACCACTACAGCTCTTTATGGTCACTGTAAAACCACTGCAGCTCTTATGGTCATTGTAAAACCACGATAGCTCTTTGTGGTCACTGTAAAACCACTACAGCTCTTTATGGTCACTGTAAAACCACTGCAGCTCTTATGGTCACTGCAAAACCACTACAGCTCTTTATGGTCACTGTAAAACCACTGCAGCTCTTAAGGTCACTGTAAAACCACTACAGATCTTTATGGTCACTGTAAAACCACTACAGCTCTTATGGTCACTGCAAAACCACTACAGCTCTTTATGGTCACTGTAAAACCACTACAGCTCTTTATGGTCATTGTAAAACCACTGCAGCTCTTATGGTCACTGTAAAACCACTAAAGCTCTTTATGGTCACTGTAAAACCACTACAGCTCTTTATGGTCACTGTAAAGCCACTGCAGCTCTTATGGTCATTGTAAAACCACTACAGCTCTTTATGGTCACTGTAAAACCACTACAGCTCTTTATGGTTACTGTAAAACCACTGCAGCTCTTAAGGTCATTGTAAAACCACTACAGCTCTTTATGGTCACTGTAAAACCACTGCAGCTCTTGTGGTCACTGTAAAACCACGACAGCTCTTTATGGTCACTGTAAAACCACTGCAGCCCTTTATGGTCACTCTAAAACCCCTACAGCACTTTATGGTCACTGTAAAACCATTGCAGCCCTTTATGGTCACTGTAAAACCCTACAGCACTTTATGGTCACTGTAAAACCATTACAGCACTTTATGGTCACTGTAAAACCACTACAGCTCTTTATGGTCACTGTAAAACTACTACAGCTCTTATGGTCACTGTAAAACCCCTACAGCACTTTATGGTCACTCAAAAACCAGTGCAGCCCTTTATGGTCACTGTAAAACCCCTACAGCACTTTATGGTCACTGTAAAACTACAACAGCTCTTTATGGTCACTGTAAAACCACTGCAGCTCTTATGGTCATTGCAAAACCCCAATTGCTCTTTATGGTCACTGCAAAACCACTACAGCACTTTATGGTCACTGTAAATCCACTACAGCTCTTTATGGTCACTGTAAAAAAACTGCAGCCCTTTATGGTCACTGCAAAGCTACTACAGCTCTTTATGGTCACTGTAAAATCACCGCAGCTCTTGGTCACTGTAAAGCCACTGCAGCTCTTTATAGTCACTGTAAAACTACTTCAGCTCTTTATGGTCACTGTAAAGTCATTACAGCAATTATGGTCACTGTAAAAACACTGCATCTCTTCACGTTCACTGCAAAACCACATCAGCTCTTTACGGTCACTGTAAAACCACTGCAGCTCTTTATGGTCACTGAAAAATGACTCCAGCTCTTTATGGTCACTGCAAATCCACTACAGCTCTTTATGGTCACTGTAAAACCACTGCAGCTCTTATGGTCACTGTAAAACCACTGCAGCTCTTTCTGGTCACTGTAAAACCATTACAGCTCTTTATGTTCACTGTAAAACCACTACAGCTCTTTCTGGTCACTGTAAAACCACTGCAGCTCTTATGGTCACTGTAAAACCATTACAGCTCTTATGGTCACTGCAAAACCACTACAGCTCTTTATGGTCACTGTAAAACCACTGCAGCTCTTTATGGTCACTGTAAAACCACTACAGCTCTTTATGGTCACTGTAAAACCACTGCAGCTCTTTATGGTCACTGTAAAAACACAACAGCTCATTATGGTCACTGCAAAACCACAATAGCTCTTTGTGGTCACTGTAAAACCACTACAGCTCTTTATGGTCACTGTAAAACCACTGCAGCTCTTATGGTCATTGTAAAACCATAATAGCTCTTTGTGGTCACTGTAAAACCACTACAGCTCTTTATGGTCACTGTAAAACCACTGCAGCTCTTATGATCACTGCAAAACCACTACAGCTCTTTATGGTTACTGTAAAACCACTGCAGCTCTTAAGGTCATTGTAAAACCACGACAGCCCTTTATGGTCACTGTAAAACCACTACAGCTCTTATGGTCACTGCAAAACCACTACAGCTCTTTATGGTCACTGTAAAACCCCGACAGCTCTTATGGTCACTGCAAAACCACTACAGCTCTTTTGGTCACTGTAAAAACACTACAGCTCTTTATGGTCACTGTAAAACCACTGCAGCTCTTGTGGTCACTGTAAAACCACGACAGCTCTTTATGGTCACTGTAAAACCACTGCAGCTCTTTATGGTCACTCTAAAACCCCTACAGCACTTTATGGTCACTGTAAAACCACAACAGCTCTTAATGGTCACTGCAAAACCACTACAGCTCTTATGGTCACTGTAAAACCACGACAGCTCTTTATGGTCACTGCCAGACCACTACAGCTCTTTATGGTCACTGTAAAACCACTGCAGCCCTTTATGGAAACTGCAAAGCTAATACAGCTCTTTATGGTCACTGTAAAATCACTGCAGCTCTTTATGGTCACTGCAAAAATACCACAGCTCTTTATGGTAACTGTAAAACCACTGCAGCTCTTTATAGTCACTGTAAAACCACTACAGCTCTTTATGTTCACTGCAAAACCACTACAGCTCTTATGGTCACGGCAAAACCATTACAGTACTTTATGGTCACTGTAAAACCCCTACAGCTCTTTTGGTCACTGTAAAAACACTACAGCTCTTTATGGTCATTGTAAAACCACGACAGCTCTTATGGTCACTATAAAACCACTGCAGCTCTTATGGTCATTGTAACACCACTATAGTTCTTTATGGTCACTGTAAAACCACAACAGGTCTTTATGGTCACTGTAAAATCACTGCAGCACTTTATGGTCACTGTAAAACCACAACAGCTCTTATGGTCACTGCAAAACCACTACAGCTCTTATGGTCACTGTAAAACCACGACAGCTCTTTATGGTCACTGTAAGACCACGACAGCTCTTTATGGTCACTGTAAAACCACTGCATCCCTTTATGGAAACTGCAAAGCTAATACAGCTCTTTATGGTCACTGTAAAATCACTACAGCTCTTATGGTCACTGCAAAACAACTGTAGCCCTTATATGGACACTGTAAAACCACTACAGCTCTTTATGGTTACTGTAAAACCCCTATAGTTCTTTATGGTCACTGTAACACCACTACAGCTCTTTATGGTCACTGTAAAACTACAACAGCTCTGATGGTCACTGTAAAACCACCGCAGCTTTTATGGTCACTGTAAAACCACTACAGCTCTTTATGGTCACTGTAAAACCCCTACAGCTCTTTATGGTCACTGTGAAACCACTGCAGTTCTTTATGGTCATTGCAAAAACCACTGCAGTTCTTTATGGTCACTGTAAAAACACTGCAGCCATTTATGGTCACTGCAAAACCACTACTGCTCTTTATGGTCACTGCAAAACCACTACAGCTCTTATGGTCACTGTAAAACCACTACAGCTCTTATGGTCACTGCAAAACCACTACAGCTCTTTATGGTCACTGTTAAACCACCACAGTTCTTATGGTCACTGTAAAACCACGACAGCTCTTTATGGTCACTGCCAGACCACTACAGCTCTTTATGGTCACTGCAAAAAGCCTATAGCTCTTTATGGTCACTGCAAAACCACCGCAGCTCATATGGTCACTGTAAAGCCACTGCAGATCTTTATGGTCACTGCAAAACCCCTATAGCTCTTTAGGGTCACTGCAAAAACACCACAGCTCTTATGGTCACTGTAAAACCACTGCAGCCCTTTATGGTCTCTGCAAAACCATTACAGCTCTTTATGGTCACTATAAAATCACTACAGCTCTTATTTTCACTGCAAAACAACTGTAGCCCTTTATGGTCACTGTAAAACCACTGCACCTCTTATGGTAACTGTAAAAACACTAGAGCTCTTTATGGTCACTGTAAAATCCCTACAGCTCTTTATAGTCACTGTAAAACCCCTACATCTCTATATGGTCACTGTGAAACCACTGCAGTTCTTTATGGTCATTGCAAAAACCACTGCAGTTCTTTTTGGTCATTGTAAAAACACTGCAGCCATTTATGGTCACTGCAAAACCACTACAGCTCTTTATGGTCACTGTAAATCCACTACAGATATTTATGGTGACTGCAAAACCACTGCAGCTCTTTATTGTCACGGTAAAACCACTACAGCTCAGATGGTCCCTGCAAAACTACTACAGCTCTTTATGGTCATTTAAAACCACTACAGCCCTTTATGGTCACTGTAAAACCACCACAGGTCTTTTTGGTCTCTGTAAAACAACTACAGATCTTTATGGTCACTGTAAAACCACTGCAGCTCTAAATGGTCACTGTAAAATCATTGCAGCTCTTATGGTCACTGTAAAACCCCTACAGCACTTTATGGTCACTGCAAATCACTACAGCTCTTTATGGTCACTGTAAAACCACTACAGCTCTTTGTGGTCACTGTAAAACCCCTACAGCTCTTTATGGTCACTGCAAAACCACTGCAGCTCTTTATGGTCACTGTAACACCACTACAGCTCTTTATGGTCTCTGTAAGACCACTACAGCTCTTATGGTCACTGTAAAACCACTGCAGCTCTTTATGGTCACTCTAAAACCCCTACAGCTCTTTATGGTCACTGTAAAACCACCGCAGCTCTTTATGATCACTGTAAAACCACTGCAGCACTTTATGGTCACTGTAAAACCCCTTCAGCTCTTTATGGTCACTGCAAAACCCCTGCAGATCATTATGGTCACTGCAAAACCCCTATAGCTCTAGATGGTCATTGCAAAACCACCACACCTTTTATGGTCACTGTAAAACCACTGCAGCTCTTTATGGTCGCTGCAAAACCCCTATACCTCTTTATGGTCACTGCAAAATCACTACAGCTCTTTATGGTCACTGTAAAACCACTACAGATCTTTATGGTCACTGAAAAGCCACTGCAGCTCTTTATGGTCACTGTATAACCCCTACAGCTCTTTATGGTCACTGTAAAACCACTGCAGCTCTTTATGGTCACTGTAAAACCCCTACAGTTCTTTATGGTCACTGCAAAAACACTGAAGCTCTTTATGGTCACTGTAAAACCACTGCAGCTCTTTATGGTCATTGCTAAACCACTACAGCTCTTTATGGTCACTGTAACACCACTGCAGCTCTTATGGTCATTGCAAAACCACTGCAGCTCTTTATGGTCACTGTAAAACCCCTTCAGCTCTTTATGGTCACTGCAAAACCACTGCAGATCTTTATGGTCACTGCAAAACCCCTATAGCTCTAGATGGTCATTGCAAAACCACCACACCTCCTATGGTCACTGTAAAACCACTGCAGCTCTTTATGTTCGCTGCAAAACCCCTATACCTCTTTATGGTCACTGCAAAATCACTACAGCCTTTTATGGTCTCTGTAAAACCACTACAGATCTTTATGGTCACTGTAAAACCACTGCAGCTCTTTATGGTCACTCTACAACCCCTACAGCTCTTTGTGGTCACTGTAAAACCACTACAGCTCTTATGGTCACTGTAAAACCATGGCAGCTCTTTATGGTCACTGCAAAACCCCTATAACTCTTCATGGTCACTGCAAAAAGCCTATAGCTCTTTATGGTCACTGTAAGACCACTGCAGCTCTTTATGGTCACTGCAAAATCACTACAGCTCTTTATGGTCACTGTAAGACCACTGCAGCTCTTTATGGTCATTGTAAAACCACGCAGCTCTTTATGGTCATTGAAAAACCACGCAGCTCTTTATGGTCACTGGAAAACCACCACAGCTCTTATGGTCACTGTAAAACCATGGCAGCTCTTCATGGTCACTGCAAAAAGCCTATAGCTCTTTATGGTCACTGTAAGACCACTGCAGCTCTTTATGGTCACTGCAAAACCACTACAGCTCTTTTTGGTCACTGTAAAACCACTGCAGCTCTTTGTGGTCTCTGCAAAACCACTGCAGCTCTTTATAGCCACTGTAAAACCACTACAGCCCTTTATGGTCTCTGCAAAACCACTGCAGCTCTTTATGGTCATTGCAAAATCCCTGCAGCTCTTTATGGTCATTGCAAAATCCCTATAGCTCTTTGTGGTCACTGCAATACCACTACAGCTCTTGATGGTCACTGCAAAACCAATACAGAACTTTATGGTCACTGCAAAACTACTACAGCTCTTATGGTCACTGTAAAACCACTGCAGCTCTTTATGGTCACTTCAAAACCACTGCATCTCTTTTTGGTCTCTGTAAAAACCCTATAGCTCTTTATGGTCACTGCAAAACCACCACAGCTCTTATGAACACTGTAAAACCCCTACAGCTCTTTATAGCCACTGTAACACCACTACAGCCCTTTATGGTCTCTGCAAAACCACTGCAGATCTTTATGGTCTCTGCAAAAGCACTACAGCTCTTTATGGTCACTGTAAAACCACTACAGCTCTTTATGGTCACTGTAAAACCACTGCATCACTTTATGGTGACTGCAAAACCTCTAAAACTCTTTATGATCACTTTAAAACCCCTACAGTTCTTTATGGTCGCTGTAAAACCCCTACAGCTGTTTATAGTCACTGCAAAACCACTACAGCTCTTTATGGTCACTGTAACACTACTACAGTTCTTTATAGTCACTGTAACATCACTACAGCTTTTATGGTCACTGTAAAACTCCTTCAGCTCTTTATGGTCACTGTAAAATCACTGCAGCTCTTTATGGTCACTGCAAAACCCCTATAGCTCTAGTTGGTCACTGCAAAACCACCACACTTCTTATGGTCACTGTAAAACCACTGCAGCTCTTTATGGTCGTTGCAAAACCCCTATACATCTTTATGGTCACTGCAAAATCACTACAGCTCTTTATGGTCACTGTAAAACCACTGCAGCTCTTTATGGTCACTGTAAAACCCCTACAGCTCTTAATGGTCACTGTAAAACCACTGCAGCCTTTTATGGTCACTGCAAAACCACCACAGCTCTTTATGATCACTGTAAAACCCCTACAGCTCTTAATGGTCACTGTAAAACTACTGCAGCTCTTTATGGTCACTGCAAAAGCCCTATAGCTCTTTATGGTCACTGTAACACCACTACAGCTCTTATGGTCACTGCAAAACCACTGCAGCTCTTTATGGTCACTGTAACACCACTACAGCTCTTATGGTCACTGCAAAACCACTGCAGCTCTTTATGGTCACTGTAACACCACTACAGCTCTTATGGTCACTGCAAAACCACTGCAGCTCTTTATGGTAACTGCAAGACCACTACAGCTCTTTATGGTCACTGTAAAACCACTACAGATCTGATGGTCCCTGCGACACCACTACAGCTCTTTCTGGTCACTGTAAAACCACTGCAGCTCTTTATGGTCACTGAAAAATGACTCCAGCTCTTTATGGTCACTGCAAATCCACTACAGCTCTTTATGGTCACTGTAACACCACTGCAGCTCTTATGGTCACTGTAAATCCACTACAGCTCTTTATGGTCACTGTAAAACCACTGCAGCTCTCATGGTCACTGTAAAACCACTACAGCTCTTTATGGTCACTTCAAAACCACTACAGCTCTTTCTGGTCACTGTAAAACCACTGCAGCTCTTTTGGTCATTGTAAAACCACGACAGCTCTTTATGGTCCCTGTAAAACCACTACAGCTCTTTATGTTCATTGCAAAACCACTACAGCTCTTTATGGTCACTGTAAAACCACTACAGCTCTTTATGGTCATTATAAAATCACTACAGCTCTCATGGTCACTGCAAAACAACTGTAGCCCTTTATGGTCACTGTAAAAACACTACAGCTCTTTATGGTTACTGTAAAACCCCTACAGTTATTTATGGTCACTGTAATACCACTACAGCTCTTTATGGTCACTGTAAAGCTACAAAAGCTCTTATGGTCACTGTAAAACCACTGCAGCTTTTATGGTCACTGTAAACCCACAACAGCCCGTTATGGTCACTGCAGACCTTTATGGTCACTGTAAAACCATTACAGCACATTATGGTCACTGTAAAACCACTACAGCTCTTTATGGTCACTGAAAAACCACTGCAGCCCTTAATGGTCGCTGCAAAACCACTACAGCTCTTATGGTCACTGCAAAACCACTACAGCCCTTTATGGTCACTGTAAAACCACTGCAGCTCTTATGGTCACTGTAAAACCACTACTGCCCTTTATGGTCACTGCAAAACCACTGCAGACTTTATGGTCACTGTAAAACCATTACAGCACATTATGGTCACTGTAAAACCACTACAGCTCTTTATGGTCACTGTAAAACTACTTCAGCTCTTTATGGTCACTGTAAAGCCATTACAGCTATTATGGTCACTGTAAAAACACTGCATCTCTTCACGTTCACTGCAAGACAACATCAGCTCTTTACGGTCACTGTAAAACCACTGCAGCTCTTTATGGTCACTGAAAAACGACTCCAGCTCTTTATGGTCACTGCAAATCCACTACAGCTCTTTATGGTCACTGTAAAACCACTGCAGCTCTTATGGTCACTGTAAAACCACTACAGCTCTTTATGTTCACTGTAAAACCACTACAGCTCTTTCTGGTCACTGTAAAACCACTACAGCTCTTGTGGTCACTGCAAAACCACTACAGCTCTTTATGGTCACTGTAAAACCACTACAGCTCTTTATGGTCACTGTAAAACCACTGCAGCTCTTAAGGTCATTGTAAAACCACTACAGCTCTTTATGGTCACTGTAAAACCACTACAGCTCTTATGGTAACTGCAAAACCACTACAGCTCTTTATGGTCACTGTAAAACCACGACAGCTCTTTATGGTCACTGTAAAACCACTGCAGCCCTTTATGGTCACTCTAAAACCCCTACAGCACTTTATGGTCACTGTAAAACCAGGGCAGCCCTTTATGGTTACTGTAAAACCCCTACAGCACTTTATGGTCACTGTAAAACTACTACAGCTCTTTATGGTCACTGTAAAACCATTACAGCACATTATGGTCACTGTAAAACCACTACAGCTCTTTATGGTCACTGTAAAACTACTACAGCTCTTATGGTCACTGTAAAACCCCTACAGCACTTTATGGTCACTCAAAAACCAGTGCAGCCCTTTATGGTCACTGTAAAACCCCTACAGCACTTTATGGTCACTGTAAAACTACAACAGCTCTTTATGGTCACTGTAAAACCACTGCAGCTCTTATGGTCATTGCAAAACCCCAATTGCTCTTTATGGTCACTGCAAAACCACTACAGCACTTTATGGTCACTGTAAATCCACTACAGCTCTTTATGGTCACTGTAAAAAAACTGCAGCCCTTTATGGTCACTGCAAAGCTACTACAGCTCTTTATGGTCACTGTAAAATCACCGCAGCTCTTGGCCACTGTAAAGCCACTGCAGCTCTTTATAGTCACTGTAAAACTACTTCAGCTCTTTATGGTCACTGTAAAGCCATTACAGCAATTATGGTCACTGTAAAAACACTGCATCTCTTCACATTCACTGCAAGACCACATCAGCTCTTTACGGTCACTGTAAAACCACTGCAGCTCTTTATGGTCACTGAAAAACGACTCCAGCTCTTTATGGTCACTGCAAATCCACTACAGCTCTTTATGGTCACTGTAAAACCACTGCAGCTCTTATGGTCACTGTAAAACCACTACAGCTCTTTATGTTCACTGTAAAACCACTACAGCTCTTTCTGGTCACTGTAAAACCACTGCAGCTCTTATGGTCACTGTAAAACCATTACAGCTCTTATGGTCACTGCAAAACCACTACAGCTCTTTATGGTCACTGTAAAACCACTGCAGCTCTTTATGGTCACTGTAAAACCACTGCAGCTCTTATGGTCACTGCAAAACCACTACAGCTCTTTATGGTCACTGTAAAACCACTGCAGCTCTTTATGGTCACTGTAAAAACACAACAGCTCTTTATGGTCACTGCAAAACCACAATAGCTCTTTGTGGTCACTGTAAAACCACTACAGCTCTTTATGGTCACTGTAAAACCACTGCAGCTCTTATGGTCACTGTAAAACCATAATAGCTCTTTGTGGTCACTGTAAAACCACTACAGCTCTTTATGGTCACTGTAAAACCACTGCAGCTCTTATGATCACTGCAAAACCACTACAGCTCTTTATGATTACTGTAAAACCACTGCAGCTCTTAAGGTCATTGTAAAACCACGACAGCCCTTTATGGTCACTGTAAAACCACTACAGCTCTTATGGTCACTGCAAAACCACTGCAGCTCTTTATGGTCACTGTAAAACCACTACAGCCCTTTATGGTCATTGTAAAACCCCTACAGCTCTTATGGTCACTGCAAAACCACTACAGCTCTTTTGGTCACTGTAAAAACACTACAGCTCTTTATGGTCACTGTAAAACCACTGCAGCTCTTGTGGTCACTGTAAAACCACGACAGCTCTTTATGGTCACTGTAAAACCACTGCAGCCCTTTATGGTCACTCTAAAACCCCTACAGCACTTTATGGTCACTGTAAAACCACAACAGCTCTTAATGGTCACTGCAAAACCACTACAGCTCTTATGGTCACTGTAAAACCACGACAGCTCTTTATGGTCACTGCCAGACCACTACAGCTCTTTATGGTCACTGTAAAACCACTGCATCCCTTTATGGAAACTGCAAAGCTAATACAGCTCTTTATGGTCACTGTAAAATCACTGCAGCTCTTTATGGTCACTGCAAAGCTACCACAGCTCTTTATGGTCACTGTAAAGCCACTGCAGCTCTTTATAGTCACTGTAAAACCACTACAGCTCTTTATGTTCACTGCAAAACCACTACAGCTCTTATGGTCACTGCAAAACCATTACAGCACATTATGGTCACTGCAAAACCACTACAGCTCTTTATGGTCACTGTAAAACCCCTACAGCTCTTTTGGTCACTGTAAAAACACTACAGCTCTTTATGGTCATTGTAAAACCACGACAGCTCTTACGGTCACTGTAAAACCACTGCAGCTCTTATGGTCATTGTAAAACCACTACAGTTCTTTATGGTCACTGTAAAACCACAACAGGTCTTTATGGTCACTGTAAAATCACTGCAGCACTTTATGGTCACTGTAAAACCACTCCAGCTCTTTATAGTCATTTTCAAACCACTTCAGCTATTTATGGTCACTGTAAAACCACTACAGCTCTTTATGGTCACTGTAAAACCACTGCAGCTCTTTATGGTCACTGTAAAACCACTGCAGCTCTTATGGTCACTGCAAAACCACTACAGCTCTTTATGGTCACTGTAAAACCACTGCAGCTCTTTATGGTCACTGTAAAAACACAACAGCTCTTTATGGTCACTGCAAAACCACAATAGCTCTTTATGGTCACTGTAAAACCACTACAGCTCTTTATGGTCACTGTAAAACCACTGCAGCTCTTATGGTCATTGTAAAACCATAATAGCTCTTTGTGGTCACTGTAAAACCACTACAGCTCTTTATGGTCACTGTAAAACCACTGCAGCTCTTATGATCACTGCAAAACCACTACAGCTCTTTATGGTTACTGTAAAACCACTGCAGCTCTTAAGGTCATTGTAAAACCACGACAGCCCTTTATGGTCACTGTAAAACCACTACAGCTCTTATGGTCACTGCAAAACCACTGCAGCTCTTTATGGTCACTGTAAAACCACTACAGCCCTTTATGGTCACTGTAAAACCCCTACAGCTCTTATGGTCACTGCAAAACCACTACAGCTCTTTTGGTCACTGTAAAAACACTACAGCTCTTTATGGTCACTGTAAAACCACTGCAGCTCTTGTGGTCACTGTAAAACCACGACAGCTCTTTATGGTCACTGTAAAACCACTGCAGCCCTTTATGGTCACTCTAAAACCCCTACAGCACTTTATGGTCACTGTAAAACCACAACAGCTCTTAATGGTCACTGCAAAACCACTACAGCTCTTATGGTCACTGTAAAACCACGACAGCTCTTTATGGTCACTGCCAGACCACTACAGCTCTTTATGGTCACTGTAAAACCACTGCATCCCTTTATGGAAACTGCAAAGCTAATACAGCTCTTTATGGTCACTGTAAAATCACTGCAGCTCTTTATGGTCACTGCAAAGCTACCACAGCTCTTTATGGTCACTGTAAAGCCACTGCAGCTCTTTATAGTCACTGTAAAACCACTACAGCTCTTTATGTTCACTGCAAAACCACTACAGCTCTTATGGTCACTGCAAAACCATTACAGCACATTATGGTCACTGCAAAACCACTACAGCTCTTTATGGTCACTGTAAAACCCCTACAGCTCTTTTGGTCACTGTAAAAACACTACAGCTCTTTATGGTCATTGTAAAACCACGACAGCTCTTACGGTCACTGTAAAACCACTGCAGCTCTTATGGTCATTGTAACACCACTACAGTTCTTTATGGTCACTGTAAAACCACAACAGGTCTTTATGGTCACTGTAAAATCACTGCAGCACTTTATGGTCACTGTAAAACCACTCCAGCTCTTTATAGTCATTTTCAAACCACTTCAGCTATTTATGGTCACTGTAAAACCACTATTGCGCTTATGGTCACGGTAAAAACAACTAAAGATTTTTATGGTCACTGTAAAATCACTACAGCTCTTATGGTCACTGCAAAACAACTGTAGCACTTATATGGACACTGTAAAACCACTGCAGCTCTTTATGGTTACTGTAAAACCCCTATAGTTCTTTATGGTCACTGTAATACCACTACAGCTCTTTATGGTCACTGTAAAACTACAACAGCTCTGATGGTCACTGTAAAATCACCGCAGCTTTTATGGTCACTGTAAAACCACTACAGCTCTTTGTGGTCACTGTAAAACCCCTACATCTCTTTATGGTCACTGTGAAACCACTGCAGTTCTTTATGGTCATTGCAAAAACCACTGCACTTCTTTATGGTCACTGTAAAAACACTGCAGCCATTTATGGTCACTGCAAAACCACTACTGCTCTTTATGGTCACTGCAAAACCACTACAGCTCTTATGGTCACTGTAAAACCACTACAGCTCTTATGGTCACTGCAAAACCACTACAGCTCTTTATGGTCACTGTTAAACCACCACAGTTCTTATGGTCACTGTAAAACCACGACAGCTCTTAATGGTCACTGCAAAACCACTACAGCTATTTATGGTCACTGCAAAACCACTGCAGTTCTTTATGGTCATTGTAAAACCCCTACAGGTCTTTATGGTCACTGCAAAACCACCACAGCTCTTATGGTCACTGTAAAACCACTGCAGCACTTTATGGTCACTGCAAAACCACTACAGCTATTTATGGTCACTTCAAAACCCCTACAGTTCTTTATGGTCACTGCAAAACCACCACAGCTCTTATGGTCACTGTAAAACCACTACAGCTCTTTATGGTCATTGGAAAACCACTGCAGCTCTTTCAGGTCACTGTAAAACCACTGCAGCTCTTTATGGTCACTGCAAAACACCTCAGCTCTTATGGTCACTGCAAATAGCATATAGCTCTTTATGGTCACTGTAAGACCACTGCAGCTCTTCATGGTCACTGCAAAACCATTACTGCTCTTTATGGTCACTGTAAAACCACGGCAGCTCTTTATGGTCTCTGCAAAACCACTGCAGCTCTTTATGGTCATTGCAAAATCCCTATAGCTCTTTATGGTCACTGCAATGCCACTACAGCTCTTGATGGTCACTGCAAAACCAATACAGAACTTTATGGTCACTGCAAAACTACTGTAGCTCTTTATGGTCACTGTAAAACCACTACAGCTCTTTCTGGTCACTGTAAAACCACTGCAGCTCTTTATGGTCACTTCAAAACCACTACAGCTCTTTTTGGTCTCTGTAAAACCCCTATAGCTCTTTATGGTCACTGTAAAACGACCACAGCTCTTTTGGTCATTGTAAACCCACTACAGCTCTTTATGGTCACTGTAAAACCACGACAGCTCTTTATGGTCACTGCAAAACCCCTATAGCTCCTTATGGTCACTGCAAAACCACTGCAGCTTTTATGGTCACTGCAAAAAGTCTATAGCTCTTTATGGTCACTGCAAAATCACCGCAGCTCATAAGGTCAATGGAAAGCCACTGCAGATCTTTATGGTCACTGCAAAACCCCTATAACTCTTTATGGTCACTTTAAAATCACTACAGCCCTTTATGGTCACTGCAAAACCACTGCAGCTCTTTATGGTCACTGCAAAACCACTGGAGCCCTTTATGGTCACTGTAAAACCCTTACAGCTCTTTATGGTCACTGTAAAACCACTACAGCTCTTTATGGTCACTGTAAAGCCACCACAGCTCTTTTTGGTCTCTGTAAAACAACTACAGGTCTTTATGGTCACTGTAAAACCACTGCAGCTCTAAATGGTCACTGTAAAATCACTGCAGCTCTTATGGTCACTGTAAAACCCCTACAGCACTTTATGGTCACTGCAAAACCACTGCAGCTCCTTATGGTCACTGTAAAACCCTTACAGCTCTTTATGGTCACTGTAAAACCACTACAGCTCTTTATGGTCACTGTAAAACCACTGCAGCTCTTATGGTCACTGTAAAACCATTACAGTACTTTATGGTCATTGCAAAAACCACTACAGCACTTTATGGTCACTGTAAAACCCCTACAGCTCTTTATGTTCACTGCAAATCCACTACAGCTCTTTATGGTCACTGCAAAACCACTGCAGCTCCTTATGGTCACTGTAAAACCCTTACAGCTCTTTATGGTCACTGTAACACCACTACAGCTCTAATTGTCACTGCAAATCCACTACAGCTCTTTATGGTCACTGTAAAACCACTGAAGCCCTTTATGGTCACGGTAAAGCCCCTACAGCTCTTTATGGTCACTGTAAAACCACAGCATCACTTTATGGTGACTTCAAAACATCTAAAGCTCTTTGTGGTCACTTTAAAACCCCATACAGTTCTTTATGGTCACTGCAAAATCACTACAGCTCTTTATGGTCACTGCAAAAGCCTATAGCTCTTTATGGTCACTGTAAGACCACTACAGCTCTTTATGGTCACTGCAAAACCACTACAGCACTTTATGTTCACTGTAAAACCCCTACAGCTTTTATGGTCACTGTAACACCACTACGCTCTTTAGGGTCACTATAAAACCACTACAGCTCTTTATGGTCGCTGTAAGACCACTACAGCTCTTTATGGTCACTGTAAAACCACGACAGCTCTTATGGTCATTGTAAAACCACTGAAGCTCTTTATGGTCACTGCAAAACCACTACAGCTCTTTATGGTCACTGTAAAACCACGACAGCTCTTTATGGTCACTGCAAGACCACTACACCTCTTCATGGTCACTGCAAAAGGCCTATAGCTCTTTATGGTCACTGCAAAACCACCGCAGCTCATATGGTCACTGTAAACCCACTGCAGATCTTTATGGTCACTGCAAAACCACTGCAGCTTTTATGGTCACTGCAAAAAGTCTATAGCTCTTTATGGTCACTGCAAAATCACCGCAGCTCATAAGGTCAATGGAAAGCCACTGCAGATCTTTATGGTCACTGCAAAACCCCTATAACTCTTTATGGTCACTTTAAAATCACTACAGCCCTTTATGGTCACTGCAAAACCACTGCAGCTCTTTATGGTCACTGCAAAACCACTGGAGCCCTTTATGGTCACTGTAAAACCACCACAGCTCTTTATGGTCACTGTAAAACCACTACAGCTCTTTGTGGTAACTGTAAAACCACTACAGCTCTTTATGGTCACTGTAAAGCCACCACAGCTCTTTTTGGTCTCTGTAAAACAACTACAGGTCTTTATGGTCACTGTAAAACCACTGCAGCTCTAAATGGTCACTGTAAAATCACTGCAGCTCTTATGGTCACTGTAAAACCCCTACAGCACTTTATGGTCACTGCAAAACCACTGCAGCTCCTTATGGTCACTGTAAAACCCTTACAGCTCTTTATGGTCACTGTAAAACCACTACAGCTCTTTATGGTCACTGTAAAACCACTGCAGCTCTTATGGTCACTGTAAAACCATTACAGTACTTTATGGTCATTGCAAAAACCACTACAGCACTTTATGGTCACTGTAAAACCCCTACAGCTCTTTATGTTCACTGCAAATCCACTACAGCTCTTTATGGTCACTGCAAAACCACTGCAGCTCCTTATGGTCACTGTAAAACCCTTACAGCTCTTTATGGTCACTGTAACACCACTACAGCTCTAATTGTCACTGCAAATCCACTACAGCTCTTTATGGTCACTGTAAAACCACTGAAGCCCTTTATGGTCACGGTAAAGCCCCTACAGCTCTTTATGGTCACTGTAAAACCACAGCATCACTTTATGGTGACTTCAAAACATCTAAAGCTCTTTGTGGTCACTTTAAAACCCCATACAGTTCTTTATGGTCACTGCAAAATCACTACAGCTCTTTATGGTCACTGCAAAAAGCCTATAGCTCTTTATGGTCACTGTAAGACCACTACAGCTCTTTATGGTCACTGCAAAACCACTACAGCACTTTATGTTCACTGTAAAACCCCTACAGCTTTTATGGTCACTGTAACACCACTACGCTCTTTAGGGTCACTGTAAAACCACTACAGCTCTTTATGGTCACTGCAAAACCACTGCAGCTCCTTATGGTCACTGTAAAACCCTTACAGCTCTTTATGGTCACTGTAACACCACTACAGCTCTAATTGTCACTGCAAATCCACTACAGCTCTTTATGGTCACTGTAAAACCACTGAAGCCCTTTATGGTCACGGTAAAGCCCCTACAGCTCTTTATGGTCACTGTAAAACCACAGCATCACTTTATGGTGACTTCAAAACATCTAAAGCTCTTTGTGGTCACTTTAAAACCCCATACAGTTCTTTATGGTCACTGCACAATCACTACAGCTCTTTATGGTCACTGTAAAACCCCTACAGCTTTTATGGTCACTGTAACACCACTACGCTCTTTAGGGTCACTATAAAACCACTACAGCTCGTTATGGTCGCTGTAAGACCACTTCAGCTCTTTATGGTCACTGCAAAACCACTACAGCACTTTATGTTCACTGTAAAACCCCTACAGATTTTATGGTCACTGTAAAACCACTACAGCTCCCTATGGTCACTGTAAAACCACGACAGCTCTTATGGTCATTGTAAAACCACTGAAGCTCTTTATGGTCACTGCAAAACCACTACAGCTCTATATGGTCACTGTAAAACCACGACAGCTCTTTATGGTCACTGCAAGACCACTACACCTCTTCATGGTCACTGCAAAAAGCCTATAGCTCTTTATGGTCACTGCAAAACCACCGCAGCTCATATGGTCACTGGAAAGCCACTGCAGATCTTTATGGTCACTGCAAAACCCCTATAGCTCTTTATGGTCACTGCAAAACCACTACAGCTCTTAGGGTCACTGTAAAGCCACTACAGATCTGATGGTCCCTGCAAAACCACTACAGCTCTTTATGGTCACTTTAAAACCACTACAGCCCTTTATGGTCACTGCAAAACCACTGCAGCTTTTATGGTCACTGTAAAACCACCACAGCTCTTTATGGTCACTATAAAACCACTACAGCTCTTTATGGTAACTGTAAAACCACTACAGCACTTTATGGTCACTGTAAAACCACTACAGCTCTTTATGGTCACTGTAAAACCACCACATCTCTTATGGTCACTGTAAAACCAGTGCAGCTCTTTATGGTCACTGCAAAACCCCTATACCTCTTTATGGTCACTGTAAAACCACTGCAGCTCTAAATGGTCACTGCAAAACCACTACAGCACTTTATGTTCACTGTAAAACCCCTACAGCTTTTATGGTCACTGTAACACCACTACGCTCTTTAGGGTCACTATAAAACCACTACAGCTCTTTATGGTCGCTGTAAGACCACTACAGCTCTTTATGGTCACTGTAAAACCACTGCAGCTCTTTATGGTCACTGTAAAACACCTATAGGACTTTATGGTCACTGTAAAACCACTACAGCTCTTATGGTCATTGTAAAACCACTGAAGCTCTTTATGGTCACTGCAAAACCACTACAGCTCTTTGTGGTCACTGTAAAACCACTACAGCTCTTATGGTCATTGTAAAACCACTGAAGCTCTTTATGGTCACTGCAAAACCACCACAGCTCTTTATGGTCACTGTAACACCACTACAGCTCTAAATGGTCACTGTAAAACCACTGCAGCTCTTATGGTCACTGCAAAACCATTACAGTACTTTATGGTCATTGCAAAAATCACTACAGCACTTCATGGTCATTGCAAAAACCACTACAGCACTTCATGGTCACTGCAAAACCCCTACAGCTCTTTATGTTCACTGCAAATCCGCTACAGCTCTTTATGGTCACTGCAAAACCACTACAGCTCTTTATGGTCACTGTAAGACGACTACAGCTCTTTATGGTCACTGCAAAATCACCGCAGCTCATATGGTCACTGGAAAGCCACTGCAGATCTTTATGGTCACTGTAAAACCCCTGTAGCTCTTTATGGTCACTTTAAAATCACTACAGCCCTTTATGGTCACTGCAAAACCACTGGAGCCCTTTATGGTCACTGTAAAACCACCACAGCTCTTTATGGTCCCTGTAAAATCACTACAGCTCTTTATGGTAACTGTAAAACCACTACAGCTCTTTATGGTCACTGTAAAGCCACCACAGCTCTTTTTGGTCTCTGTAAAACAACTACAGATCTTTATGGTCACTGTAAAACCACTGCAGCTCTGAATGGTCACTGTAAAATCACTGCAGCTCTTATGGTCACTGTAAAATCCCTACAGCACTTTATGGTCACTGCAAAACCACTGCAGCTCCTTATGGTCATGGCAAAACCATAGCAGCTGTTTATGGTCACTGCTAAACCACTGCAGCTCTTTATGGTCACTGTAAAACCACTACAGCTCTTTGTGGTCACTGCAAATCCACTACAGCTCTTTATGGTCACTGTAAAACCACTACAGCTCTTTGTGGTCACTGCAAAACCACAGCAGCTCCTTATGGTCACTGTAAAACCCTTACAGCTCTTTATGGTCACTGTAACACCACTACAGCTCTTATGGTCACTGCAAATCCACTACAGCTCTTTATGGTCACTGTAAAACCACTGCAGCCCTTTATGGTCACGGTAAAGCCACTACAGCTCTTTATGGTCACTGTAAAACCACAGCATCACTTTATGGTGACTTCAAAAACTCTAAAGCTCTTTGTGGTCACTTTAAAACCCCATACAGTTCTTTATGGTCACTGCAAAATCACTACAGCTCTTTATGGTCTCTGTAAAACCACTACAGCTCTGATGGTCCCTGCAAAACCACTACAGGTCTTTATGGTCACTTTAAAACCACTACAGCCCTTTATGGTCACTGCAAAACCACTGCAGCTCTTTATGTTCACTGTAAAACCACCACAGCTCTTTATGGTCACTGTAAAACCACTACAGCTCTTTATGGTCACTGTCAAGCCACTACAGCTCTTTTGGTCTCTGTAAAACAACTGCAGCTCTAAATGTTCACTGTAAAATCACTGCAGCTCTTATGGTCACTGTAAAACCCCTGCAGCTCTTTATGGTCACTGCAAAAAGCCTATAGCTCTTTATGGTCACTGTAAGACCACTACAGCACTTTATGTTCACTGTAAGACCACTGCAGCTCTTTATGGTCACTGTAAAACCCCTATAGCTCTTCATGGTCACTGCAAATCCACTACAGCACTTTATGGTCACTGTAAAACCCCTGCAGCTCTTATGGTCACTGCAAAACCATTACAGTACTTTATGGTCATTGTAAATCCACTACAGCTCTTTATGGTCACTGTAAAAAAACTGCAGCCCTTTATGGTCACTGCAAAGCTACTACAGCTCTTTATGGTCACTGTAAAATCACTGCAGCTCTTGGCCACTGTAAAGCCACTGCAGCTCTTTATAGTCACTGTAAAACTACTTCAGCTCTTTATGGTCACTGTAAAGCCATTACAGCTATTATGGTCACTGTAAAAACACTGCATCTCTTCACGTTCACTGCAAGACCACATCAGCTCTTTACGGTCACAGTAAAACCACTGCAGCTCTTTATGGTCACTGAAAAACGACTCCAGCTCTTTATGGTCACTGCAAATCCACTACAGCTCTTTATGGTCACTGTAAAACCACTGCAGCTCTTATGGTCACTGTAAAACCACTACAGCTCTTTCTGGTCACTGCAAAACCACTACAGCCCTTTATGGTCACTGTAAAACCACCACAGCTCTTTATGGTTACTGTAAAACCCCTACAGCTCTTTATGGTCACTGTATAACCACTGCAGCTCTTATGGTCACTGTAAAACCACTACAGCACTTTATGGTCACTACAAAATCCCTATAGCTCTTTATGGTCACTGCAAAACCACTGCAGCTCTTTATGGTCACTGCAAAACCACTACAGCACTTTATGGTCACTGTAAATCCACTACAGCTCTTTATGGTCACTGTAAAACCACTGCAGCCCTTTATGGTCACTGCAAAGCTACTACAGCTCTTTATGGTCACTGCAAAATCACTACAGCTCTTTATGGTCACTGTAAAACCACTACAGCCCTTTATGGTCACTGCAAAACCACTGCAGCCCTTTATGGTCACTGTAAAACCATTACAGCACATTATGGTCACTGTAATACCACTACAGCTCTTTGTGGTCACTGTAAAACTACTACAGCTCTTATGGTCACTGTAAAACCCCTACAGCACTTTTTGGTCACTGAAAAACCACTGCAGCCCTTTATGGTCACTGTAAGACCACTACAGCTCTTATGGTCACTGCAAAACCACTACAGCTCTTTATGGTCACTGTAAAACCACTGCAGCTCTTATGGTCACTGTAAAACCACTACAGCCCTTTATGGTCACTGCAAAACCACTGCAGACTTTATGGTCACTGTAAAACCATTACAGCACATTATGGTCACTGTAAAACCACTACAGCTCTTTGTGGTCACTGTAAAACTACTACAGCTCGTATGGTCACTGTAAAACCCCTACAGCACTTTTTGGTCACTGAAAAACCACTGCAGCCCTTATGGTCACTGCAAAACCACTGCAGCCCTTTATGGTCACTGTAAAACCATTACAGCACATTGTGGTCACTGTAAAACCACGACAGCTCTTTATGGTCACTTTAAACTACTACAGCTCTTATGGTCACTGTAAAACCCCTACAGCACTTTATGGTCACTCAAAAACAAGTGCAGCCCTTAATGGTCACTGTAAAACCCCTACAGCACTTTATGGTCACTGTAAAACTACTACAGCTCTTATGGTCATTGTAAAACCCCAATTGCTCTTTATGGTTACTGCAAAATCACCACAGCACTTTATGGTCACTGTAAATCCACTACAGCTCTTTATGGTCAATGTAAAACTACTACAGCTCTTTATGGTCACTGTAAAACCACTGCAGCTCTTATGGTCATTGCAAAACCCCAATTGCTCTTTGTGGTCACTGCAAAACCACTACAGCACTTTATGGTCACTGTAAATTAACTACAGCTCTTTATGGTCACTGTAAAAAAACTGCAGCCCTTTATGGTCACTGCAAAGCTACTACAGCTCTTTATGGTCACTGTAAAATCACTGCAGCTCTTGGCCACTGTAAAGCCACTGCAGCTCTTTATAGTCACTGTAAAACTACTTCAGCTCTTTATGGTCACTGTAAAGCCATTACAGCTATTATGGTCACTGTAAAAACACTGCATCTCTTCACGTTCACTGCAAGACCACATCAGCTCTTTACGGTCACTGTAAAACCACTGCAGCTCTTTATGGTCACTGAAAAACGACTCCAGCTCTTTATGGTCACTGCAAATCTACTACAGCTCTTTATGGTCACTGTAAAACCACTGCAGCTCTTTATGGTCACTGTAAATCCACTACAGCTCTTATGGTCACTGCAAAACCACTACAGCTCTTTATGGTCACTGAAAAACCACTACAGCTCTTTATGGTCATTGTAAAACCACTGCAGCTCTTATGGTCATTGTAAAACCACTAAAGCTCTTTATGGTTACTGTAAAACCCCTACAGCTCTTATGGTCACTGCAAAACCACTACAGCTCTTTTGGTCACTGTTAAAACACTACAGCTCTTTATGGTCACTGTAAAACCACTACAGCTCTTTCTGGTCACTGTAAAACCACTACAGCTCTTATGGTCACTGCAAAACCACTACAGCTCTTTATGGTCACTGTAAAACCACTACAGCTCTTTATGGTCACTGTAAAACCACTGCAGCTCTTATGGTCACGGTAAAACCACTACAGCACTTATGGTCACTGCAAAACCACTACAGCTCTTTATGGTCACTGTAAACCCACTGCAGCTCTTATGGTCATTGTAAAACCACGATAGCTCTTTGTGGTCACTGTAAAACCACTACAGCTCTTTATGGTCACTGTAAAACCACTGCAGCTCTTATGATCACTGCAAAACCACAACAGCTCTTAATGGTTACTGTAAAACCACTGCAGCTCGTAAGGTCATTGTAAAACCACTACAGCTCTTTATGGTCACTGTAAATCCACTACAGCTCTTATGGTCACTGCAAAACCACTACAGCTCTTTATGGTCACTGAAAAACCACTACAGCTCTTTATGGTCATTGTAAAACCACTGCAGCTCTTATGGTCATTGTAAAACCACTAAAGCTCTTTATGGTTACTGTAAAACCCCTACAGCTCTTATGGTCACTGCAAAACCACTACAGCTCTTTTGGTCACTGTTAAAACACTACAGCTCTTTATGGTCACTGTAAAACCACTGCAGCTCTTTTGGTCACTGTAAAACCACGACAGCTCTTTATGGTCACTCTAAAACCCCTACAGCACTTTATGGTCACTGTAAAACCAGTGCAGCCCTTTATGGTCACTGTAAAACCCCTACAGCACTTTATGGTCACTGTAAAACTACTACAGCTCTTTATGGTCACTGTAAAACCATTACAGCACATTATGGTCACTGTAAAACCACTACAGCTCTTTATGGTCACTGTAAAACTACTACAGCTCTTTATGGTCACTGTAAAACCATTACAGCACATTATGGTCACTGTAAAACCACTACAGCTCTTTATGGTCGCTGTAAAACTACAACAGCTCTTTATGGTCACTGTAAAACCACTGCAGCTCTTATGGTCATTGCAAAACCCCAATTGCTCTTTATGGTCACTGCAAAACCACTACAGCACTTTATGGTCACTGTAAAACCACTACAGCTCTTTATGGTCACTGCAAATCCACTACAGCTCTTTATGGTCACTGTAAAACCACTGAAGCCCTTTATGGTCACGGTAAAGCCACTACAGCTCTTTATGGTCACTGTAAAACCACAGCATCACTTTATGGTGACTTCAAAAACTCTAAAGCTCTTTGTGGTCACTTTAAAACCCCATACAGTTCTTTATGGTCACTGCAAAATCACTACAGCTCTTTATGGTCTCTGTAAAACCACTACAGCTCTGATGGTCCCTGCAAAACCACTACAGGTCTTTATGGTCACTTTAAAACCACTACAGCCCTTTATGGTCACTGCAAAACCACTGCAGCTCTTTATGTTCAC
Source organism: Hemiscyllium ocellatum (assembly GCF_020745735.1). Lineage (NCBI taxonomy): Eukaryota > Metazoa > Chordata > Chondrichthyes > Orectolobiformes > Hemiscylliidae > Hemiscyllium > Hemiscyllium ocellatum. The sequence goes on from NC_083438.1 coordinate 12,286,423, forward strand.
TGTAAAACCACCACAGCTCTTTATGGTCACTGTAAAACCACTACAGCTCTTTATGGTCTCTGTCAAGCCACTACAGCTCTTTTTGGTCTCTGTAAAACAACTGCAGCTCTAAATGTTCACTGTAAAATCACTGCAGCTCTTATGGTCACTGTAAAACCCCTGCAGCTCTTTATGGTCACTGCAAAAAGCCTATAGCTCTTTATGGTCACTGTAAGACCACTACAGCACTTTATGTTCACTGTAAGACCACTGCAGCTCTTTATGGTCACTGTAAAACCCCTATAGCTCTTCATGGTCACTGCAAATCCACTACAGCACTTTATGGTCACTGTAAAACCCCTGCAGCTCTTATGGTCACTGCAAAACCATTACAGTACTTTATGGTCATTGCAAAAACCACTGCAGCTCTTTATGGTCACTGTAAAACCACTGCAGCTCTTTATGGTCATTGCAAAAACCACTACAGCTCTTTATAGTCACTGCAAATCCACTGCAGCTCTTTATGGTCACTGTAATACCACGACAGCTCTTTATGGACACTGCAAAACCCCTATAGCTCTTTATGGTCACTGAAAAACCACTGCAGCCCTTATGGTCACTGTAAAACCACTACAGCTCTTTATGTTCACTGTAAAACCACTACAGCTCTTTCTGGTCACTGCAAAACCACTACAGCCCTTTATGGTCACTGTAAAACCACCACAGCTCTTTATGGTTACTGTAAAACCCCTACAGCTCTTTATGGTCACTGTATAACCACTGCAGCTCTTATGGTCACTGTAAAACCACTACAGCACTTTATGGTCACTACAAAATCCCTATAGCTCTTTATGGTCACTGCAAAACCACTGCAGCTCTTTATGGTCACTGCAAAACCACTACAGCACTTTATGGTCACTGCAAAGCTACTACAGCTCTTTATGGTCACTGCAAAATCACTACAGCTCTTTATGGTCACTGTAAAACCACTACAGCCCTTTATGGTCACTGCAAAACCACTGCAGCCCTTTATGGTCACTGCAAAGCTACTACAGCTCTTTATGGTCACTGCAAAATCACTACAGCTCTTTATGGTCACTACAAAATCCCTATAGCTCTTTATGGTCACTGTAAATCCACTACAGCTCTTTATGGTCACTGTAAAACCACTGCAGCCCTTTATGGTCACTGCAAAGCTACTACAGCTCTTTATGGTCACTGCAAAATCACTACAGCTCTTTATGGTCACTGTAAAACCACTACAGCCCTTTATGGTCACTGCAAAACCACTGCAGCCCTTTATGGTCACTGTAAAACCATTACAGCACATTATGGTCACTGTAATACCACTACAGCTCTTTGTGGTCACTGTAAAACTACTACAGCTCTTATGGTCACTGTAAAACCCCTACAGCACTTTTTGGTCACTGAAAAACCACTGCAGCCCTTTATGGTCACTGTAAGACCACTACAGCTCTTATGGTCACTGCAAAACCACTACAGCTCTTTATGGTCACTGTAAAACCACTGCAGCTCTTATGGTCACTGTAAAACCACTACAGCCCTTTATGGTCACTGCAAAACCACTGCAGACTTTATGGTCACTGTAAAACCATTACAGCACATTATGGTCACTGTAAAACCACTACAGCTCTTTGTGGTCACTGTAAAACTACTACAGCTCTTATGGTCACTGTAAAACCCCTACAGCACTTTTTGGTCACTGAAAAACCACTGCAGCCCTTATGGTCACTGCAAAACCACTGCAGCCCTTTATGGTCACTGTAAAACCATTACAGCACATTATGGTCACTGTAAAACCACGACAGCTCTTTATGGTCACTTTAAACTACTACAGCTCTTATGGTCACTGTAAAACCCCTACAGCACTTTATGGTCACTCAAAAACAAGTGCAGCCCTTAATGGTCACTGTAAAACCCCTACAGCACTTTATGGTCACTGTAAAACTACTACAGCTCTTATGGTCATTGTAAAACCCCAATTGCTCTTTATGGTTACTGCAAAATCACCACAGCACTTTATGGTCACTGTAAATCCACTACAGCTCTTTATGGTCACTGTAAAACTACTACAGCTCTTTATGGTCACTGTAAAACCACTGCAGCTCTTATGGTCATTGCAAAACCCCAATTGCTCTTTGTGGTCACTGCAAAACCACTACAGCACTTTATGGTCACTGTAAATCCACTACAGCTCTTTATGGTCACTGTAAAAAAACTGCAGCCCTTTATGGTCACTGCAAAGCTACTACAGCTCTTTATGGTCACTGTAAAATCACTGCAGCTCTTGGCCACTGTAAAGCCACTGCAGCTCTTTATAGTCACTGTAAAACTACTTCAGCTCTTTATGGTCACTGTAAAGCCATTACAGCTATTATGGTCACTGTAAAAACACTGCATCTCTTCACGTTCACTGCAAGACCACATCAGCTCTTTACGGTCACTGTAAAACCACTGCAGCTCTTTATGGTCACTGAAAAACGACTCCAGCTCTTTATGGTCACTGCAAATCTACTACAGCTCTTTATGGTCACTGTAAAACCACTGCAGCTCTTATGGTCACTGTAAAACCACTACAGCTCTTTATGTTCACTGTAAAACCACTACAGCTCTTTCTGGTCACTGTAAAACCACTACAGCTCTTATGGTCACTGCAAAACCACTACAGCTCTTTATGGTCACTGTAAAACCACTACAGCTCTTTTTGGTCACTGTAAAACCACTGCAGCTCTTATGGTCACGGTAAAACCACTACAGCACTTATGGTCACTGCAAAACCACTACAGCTCTTTATGGTCACTGTAAACCCACTGCAGCTCTTATGGTCATTGTAAAACCACGATAGCTCTTTGTGGTCACTGTAAAACCACTACAGCTCTTTATGGTCACTGTAAAACCACTGCAGCTCTTATGATCACTGCAAAACCACAACAGCTCTTAATGGTTACTGTAAAACCACTGCAGCTCTTAAGGTCATTGTAAAACCACTACAGCTCTTTATGGTCACTGTAAATCCACTACAGCTCTTATGGTCACTGCAAAACCACTACAGCTCTTTATGGTCACTGAAAAACCGCTACAGCTCTTTATGGTCACTGTAAAACCACTAAAGCTCTTTATGGTTACTGTAAAACCCCTACAGCTCTTATGGTCACTGCAAAACCACTACAGCTCTTTTGGTCACTGTTAAAACACTACAGCTCTTTATGGTCACTGTAAAACCACTGCAGCTCTTGTGGTCACTGTAAAACCACTGCAGCTCTTATGGTCACGGTAAAACCACTACAGCACTTATGGTCACTGCAAAACCACTACAGCTCTTTATGGTCACTGTAAACCCACTGCAGCTCTTATGGTCATTGTAAAACCACGATAGCTCTTTGTGGTCACTGTAAAACCACTACAGCTCTTTATGGTCACTGTAAAACCACTGCAGCTCTTATGATCACTGCAAAACCACAACAGCTCTTAATGGTTACTGTAAAACCACTGCAGCTCTTAAGGTCATTGTAAAACCACTACAGCTCTTTATGGTCACTGTAAATCCACTACAGCTCTTATGGTCACTGCAAAACCACTACAGCTCTTTATGGTCACTGAAAAACCACTACAGCTCTTTATGGTCACTGTAAAACCACTGCAGCTCTTATGGTCACTGTAAAACCACTAAAGCTCTTTATGGTTACTGTAAAACCCCTACAGCTCTTATGGTCACTGCAAAACCACTACAGCTCTTTTGGTCACTGTTAAAACACTACAGCTCTTTATGGTCACTGTAAAACCACTGCAGCTCTTGTGGTCACTGTAAAACCACGACAGCTCTTTATGGTCACTCTAAAACCCCTACAGCACTTTATGGTCACTGTAAAACCAGTGCAGCCCTTTATGGTCACTGTAAAACCCCTACAGCACTTTATGGTCACTGTAAAACTACTACAGCTCTTTATGGTCACTGTAAAACCATTACAGCACATTATGGTCACTGTAAAACCACTACAGCTCTTTATGGTCACTGTAAAACTACTACAGCTCTTTATGGTCACTGTAAAACCATTACAGCACATTATGGTCACTGTAAAACCACTACAGCTCTTTATGGTCGCTGTAAAACTACAACAGCTCTTTATGGTCACTGTAAAACCACTGCAGCTCTTATGGTCATTGCAAAACCCCAATTGCTCTTTATGGTCACTGCAAAACCACTACAGCTCTTTATGGTCACTGCAAATCCACTACAGCTCTTTATGGTCACTGTAAAACCACTGAAGCCCTTTATGGTCACTGTAAAACCACTACAGCTCTTTATGGTCACTGTAAAACCACAGCATCACTTTATGGTGACTTCAAAACCTCTAAAGCTCTTTGTGGTCACTTTAAAACCCCATACAGTTCTTTATGGTCACTGCAAAATCACTACAGCTCTTTATGGTCACTGTAAAACCACTACAGCTCTGATGGTCACTGCAAAACCACTACAGGTCTTTATGGTCACTTTAAAACCACTACAGCCCTTTATGGTCACTGCAAAACCACTGCAGCTCTTTATGGTCACTGTAAAACCACCACAGCTCTTTATGGTCACTGTAAAACCACTACAGCTCTTTATGGTCACTGTCAAACCACTACAGCTCTTTTTGGTCACTGTAAAACAACTGCAGCTCTAAATGGTCACTGTAAAATCACTGCAGCTCTTATGGTCACTGTAAAACCCCTGCAGCTCTTTATGGTCACTGCAAAAAGCCTATAGCTCTTTATGGTCACTGTAAAACCACTACAGCACTTTATGTTCACTGTAAAACCACTGCAGCTCTTTATGGTCACTGTAAAACCCCTACAGCTCTTTATGGTCACTGCAAATCCACTACAGCACTTTATGGTCACTGTAAAACCCCTGCAGCTCTTATGGTCACTGCAAAACCATTACAGTACTTTATGGTCATTGCAAAAACCACTGCAGCTCTTTATGGTCACTGTAAAACCACTGCAGCTCTTTATGGTCATTGCAAAAACCACTACAGCTCTTTATGGTCACTGCAAATCCACTGCAGCTCTTTATGGTCACTGTAAAACCACGACAGCTCTTTATGGTCACTGCAAAACCACTACCACTGCAGCTCTTTATGGTCACTGAAAAACCACTGCAGCTCTTATGGTCACTGTAAAACCACTACAGCTCTTTATGTTCACTGTAAAACCACTACAGCTCTTTCTGGTCACTGCAAAACCACTACAGCCCTTTATGGTCACTGTAAAACCACCACAGCTCTTTATGGTTACTGTAAAACCCCTACAGCTCTTTATGGTCACTGTATAACCACTGCAGCTCTTATGGTCACTGTAAAACCACTACAGCACTTTATGGTCACTACAAAATCCCTATAGCTCTTTATGGTCACTGCAAAACCACTGCAGCTCTTTATGGTCACTGCAAAACCACTACAGCACTTTATGGTCACTGCAAAGCTACTACAGCTCTTTATGGTCACTGCAAAACCACTACAGCTCTTTATGGTCACTGTAAAACCACTACAGCTCTTTATGGTCACTGCAAAACCACTGCAGCCCTTTATGGTCACTGCAAAACCACTACAGCTCTTTATGGTCACTGCAAAACCACTACAGCTCTTTATGGTCACTACAAAATCCCTATAGCTCTTTATGGTCACTGTAAAACCACTACAGCTCTTTATGGTCACTGTAAAACCACTGCAGCCCTTTATGGTCACTGCAAAGCTACTACAGCTCTTTATGGTCACTGCAAAATCACTACAGCTCTTTATGGTCACTGTAAAACCACTACAGCCCTTTATGGTCACTGCAAAACCACTGCAGCCCTTTATGGTCACTGTAAAACCATTACAGCACATTATGGTCACTGTAATACCACTACAGCTCTTTGTGGTCACTGTAAAACTACTACAGCTCTTATGGTCACTGTAAAACCCCTACAGCACTTTTTGGTCACTGAAAAACCACTGCAGCCCTTTATGGTCACTGTAAACCACTACAGCTCTTATGGTCACTGCAAAACCACTACAGCTCTTTATGGTCACTGTAAAACCACTGCAGCTCTTATGGTCACTGTAAAACCACTACAGCCCTTTATGGTCACTGCAAAACCACAGCATCACTTTATGGTCACTTCAAAACATCTAAAGCTCTTTGTGGTCACTTTAAAACCCCATACAGTTCTTTATGGTCACTGCACAATCACTACAGCTCTTTATGGTCACTGTAAAACCCCTACAGCTTTTATGGTCACTGTAACACCACTACGCTCTTTAGGGTCACTATAAAACCACTACAGCTCGTTATGGTCGCTGTAAGACCACTTCAGCTCTTTATGGTCACTGCAAAACCACTACAGCACTTTATGTTCACTGTAAAACCCCTACAGATTTTATGGTCACTGTAAAACCACTACAGCTCCCTATGGTCACTGTAAAACCACGACAGCTCTTATGGTCATTGTAAAACCACTGAAGCTCTTTATGGTCACTGCAAAACCACTACAGCTCTATATGGTCACTGTAAAACCACGACAGCTCTTTATGGTCACTGCAAGACCACTACACCTCTTCATGGTCACTGCAAAAAGCCTATAGCTCTTTATGGTCACTGCAAAACCACCGCAGCTCATATGGTCACTGGAAAGCCACTGCAGATCTTTATGGTCACTGCAAAACCCCTATAGCTCTTTATGGTCACTGCAAAACCACTACAGCTCTTAGGGTCACTGTAAAGCCACTACAGATCTGATGGTCCCTGCAAAACCACTACAGCTCTTTATGGTCACTTTAAAACCACTACAGCCCTTTATGGTCACTGCAAAACCACTGCAGCTTTTATGGTCACTGTAAAACCACCACAGCTCTTTATGGTCACTATAAAACCACTACAGCTCTTTATGGTAACTGTAAAACCACTACAGCACTTTATGGTCACTGTAAAACCACTACAGCTCTTTATGGTCACTGTAAAACCACCACATCTCTTATGGTCACTGTAAAACCAGTGCAGCTCTTTATGGTCACTGCAAAACCCCTATACCTCTTTATGGTCACTGTAAAACCACTGCAGCTCTAAATGGTCACTGCAAAACCACTACAGCACTTTATGTTCACTGTAAAACCCCTACAGCTTTTATGGTCACTGTAACACCACTACGCTCTTTAGGGTCACTATAAAACCACTACAGCTCTTTATGGTCGCTGTAAGACCACTACAGCTCTTTATGGTCACTGTAAAACCACTGCAGCTCTTTATGGTCACTGTAAAACACCTATAGGACTTTATGGTCACTGTAAAACCACTACAGCTCTTATGGTCATTGTAAAACCACTGAAGCTCTTTATGGTCACTGCAAAACCACTACAGCTCTTTGTGGTCACTGTAAAACCACTACAGCTCTTATGGTCATTGTAAAACCACTGAAGCTCTTTATGGTCACTGCAAAACCACCACAGCTCTTTATGGTCACTGTAACACCACTACAGCTCTAAATGGTCACTGTAAAACCACTGCAGCTCTTATGGTCACTGCAAAACCATTACAGTACTTTATGGTCATTGCAAAAATCACTACAGCACTTCATGGTCATTGCAAAAACCACTACAGCACTTCATGGTCACTGCAAAACCCCTACAGCTCTTTATGTTCACTGCAAATCCGCTACAGCTCTTTATGGTCACTGCAAAACCACTACAGCTCTTTATGGTCACTGTAAGACGACTACAGCTCTTTATGGTCACTGCAAAATCACCGCAGCTCATATGGTCACTGGAAAGCCACTGCAGATCTTTATGGTCACTGTAAAACCCCTGTAGCTCTTTATGGTCACTTTAAAATCACTACAGCCCTTTATGGTCACTGCAAAACCACTGGAGCCCTTTATGGTCACTGTAAAACCACCACAGCTCTTTATGGTCCCTGTAAAATCACTACAGCTCTTTATGGTAACTGTAAAACCACTACAGCTCTTTATGGTCACTGTAAAGCCACCACAGCTCTTTTTGGTCTCTGTAAAACAACTACAGATCTTTATGGTCACTGTAAAACCACTGCAGCTCTGAATGGTCACTGTAAAATCACTGCAGCTCTTATGGTCACTGTAAAATCCCTACAGCACTTTATGGTCACTGCAAAACCACTGCAGCTCCTTATGGTCATGGCAAAACCATAGCAGCTGTTTATGGTCACTGCTAAACCACTGCAGCTCTTTATGGTCACTGTAAAACCACTACAGCTCTTTGTGGTCACTGCAAATCCACTACAGCTCTTTATGGTCACTGTAAAACCACTACAGCTCTTTGTGGTCACTGCAAAACCACAGCAGCTCCTTATGGTCACTGTAAAACCCTTACAGCTCTTTATGGTCACTGTAACACCACTACAGCTCTTATTGTCACTGCAAATCCACTACAGCTCTTTATGGTCACTGTAAAACCACTGAAGCCCTTTATGGTCACGGTAAAGCCACTACAGCTCTTTATGGTCACTGTAAAACCACAGCATCACTTTATGGTGACTTCAAAAACTCTAAAGCTCTTTGTGGTCACTTTAAAACCCCATACAGTTCTTTATGGTCACTGCAAAATCACTACAGCTCTTTATGGTCTCTGTAAAACCACTACAGCTCTGATGGTCCCTGCAAAACCACTACAGGTCTTTATGGTCACTTTAAAACCACTACAGCCCTTTATGGTCACTGCAAAACCACTGCAGCTCTTTATGTTCACTGTAAAACCACCACAGCTCTTTATGGTCACTGTAAAACCACTACAGCTCTTTATGGTCACTGTCAAGCCACTACAGCTCTTTTGGTCTCTGTAAAACAACTGCAGCTCTAAATGTTCACTGTAAAATCACTGCAGCTCTTATGGTCACTGTAAAACCCCTGCAGCTCTTTATGGTCACTGCAAAAAGCCTATAGCTCTTTATGGTCACTGTAAGACCACTACAGCACTTTATGTTCACTGTAAAACCACTGCAGCTCTTTATGGTCACTGTAAAACCCCTATAGCTCTTCATGGTCACTGCAAATCCACTACAGCACTTTATGGTCACTGTAAAACCCCTGCAGCTCTTATGGTCACTGCAAAACCATTACAGTACTTTATGGTCATTGTAAATCCACTACAGCTCTTTATGGTCACTGTAAAAAAACTGCAGCCCTTTATGGTCACTGCAAAGCTACTACAGCTCTTTATGGTCACTGTAAAATCACTGCAGCTCTTGGCCACTGTAAAGCCACTGCAGCTCTTTATAGTCACTGTAAAACTACTTCAGCTCTTTATGGTCACTGTAAAGCCATTACAGCTATTATGGTCACTGTAAAAACACTGCATCTCTTCACGTTCACTGCAAGACCACATCAGCTCTTTACGGTCACAGTAAAACCACTGCAGCTCTTTATGGTCACTGAAAAACGACTCCAGCTCTTTATGGTCACTGCAAATCCACTACAGCTCTTTATGGTCACTGTAAAACCACTGCAGCTCTTATGGTCACTGTAAAACCACTACAGCTCTTTCTGGTCACTGCAAAACCACTACAGCCCTTTATGGTCACTGTAAAACCACCACAGCTCTTTATGGTTACTGTAAAACCCCTACAGCTCTTTATGGTCACTGTATAACCACTGCAGCTCTTATGGTCACTGTAAAACCACTACAGCACTTTATGGTCACTACAAAATCCCTATAGCTCTTTATGGTCACTGCAAAACCACTGCAGCTCTTTATGGTCACTGCAAAACCACTACAGCACTTTATGGTCACTGTAAATCCACTACAGCTCTTTATGGTCACTGTAAAACCACTGCAGCCCTTTATGGTCACTGCAAAGCTACTACAGCTCTTTATGGTCACTGCAAAATCACTACAGCTCTTTATGGTCACTGTAAAACCACTACAGCCCTTTATGGTCACTGCAAAACCACTGCAGCCCTTTATGGTCACTGTAAAACCATTACAGCACATTATGGTCACTGTAATACCACTACAGCTCTTTGTGGTCACTGTAAAACTACTACAGCTCTTATGGTCACTGTAAAACCCCTACAGCACTTTTTGGTCACTGAAAAACCACTGCAGCCCTTATGGTCACTGCAAAACCACTGCAGCCCTTTATGGTCACTGTAAAACCATTACAGCACATTGTGGTCACTGTAAAGCCACGACAGCTCTTTATGGTCACTTTAAACTACTACAGCTCTTATGGTCACTGTAAAACCCCTACAGCACTTTATGGTCACTCAAAAACAAGTGCAGCCCTTAATGGTCACTGTAAAACCCCTACAGCACTTTATGGTCACTGTAAAACTACTACAGCTCTTATGGTCATTGTAAAACCCCAATTGCTCTTTATGGTTACTGCAAAATCACCACAGCACTTTATGGTCACTGTAAATCCACTACAGCTCTTTATGGTCACTGTAAAACTACTACAGCTCTTTATGGTCACTGTAAAACCACTGCAGCTCTTATGGTCATTGCAAAACCCCAATTGCTCTTTGTGGTCACTGCAAAACCACTACAGCACTTTATGGTCACTGTAAATCCACTACAGCTCTTTATGGTCACTGTAAAAAAACTGCAGCCCTTTATGGTCACTGCAAAGCTACTACAGCTCTTTATGGTCACTGTAAAATCACTGCAGCTCTTGGCCACTGTAAAGCCACTGCAGCTCTTTATAGTCACTGTAAAACTACTTCAGCTCTTTATGGTCACTGTAAAGCCATTACAGCTATTATGGTCACTGTAAAAACACTGCATCTCTTCACGTTCACTGCAAGACCACATCAGCTCTTTACGGTCACTGTAAAACCACTGCAGCTCTTTATGGTCACTGAAAAACGACTCCAGCTCTTTATGGTCACTGCAAATCTACTACAGCTCTTTATGGTCACTGTAAAACCACTGCAGCTCTTATGGTCACTGTAAAACCACTACAGCTCTTTATGTTCACTGTAAAACCACTACAGCTCTTTCTGGTCACTGTAAAACCACTACAGCTCTTATGGTCATTGCAAAACCACTACAGCTCTTTATGGTCACTGTAAAACCACTACAGCTCTTTATGGTCACTGTAAAGCCACTGCAGCTCTTTATGGTCACTGCAAAAAGTCTATAGCTCTTTATGGTCACTGCAAAATCACCGCAGCTCTTAAGGTCAATGGAAAGCCACTGCAGCTCTTTATGGTCACTGCAAAACCACTGAAGCCCTTTATGGTCACGGTAAAGCCACTACAGCTCTTTATGGTCACTGTAAAACCACAGCAGCACTTTATGGTGACTTCAAAAACTCTAAAGCTCTTTGTGGTCACTTTAAAACCCCATACAGTTCTTTATGGTCACTGCAAAATCACTACAGCTCTTTATGGTCTCTGTAAAACCACTACAGCTCTGATGGTCCCTGCAAAACCACTACAGGTCTTTATGGTCACTTTAAAACCACTACAGCCCTTTATGGTCACTGCAAAACCACTGCAGCTCTTTATGTTCACTGTAAAACCACCACAGCTCTTTATGGTCACTGTAAAACCACTACAGCTCTTTATGGTCACTGTCAAGCCACTACAGCTCTTTTTGGTCTCTGTAAAACAACTGCAGCTCTAAATGTTCACTGTAAAATCACTGCAGCTCTTATGGTCACTGTAAAACCCCTGCAGCTCTTTATGGTCACTGCAAAAAGCCTATAGCTCTTTATGGTCACTGTAAAACCACTACAGCACTTTATGTTCACTGTAAGACCACTGCAGCTCTTTATGGTCACTGTAAAACCCCTATAGCTCTTCATGGTCACTGCAAATCCACTACAGCACTTTATGGTCACTGTAAAACCCCTGCAGCTCTTATGGTCACTGCAAAACCATTACAGTACTTTATGGTCATTGCAAAAACCACTGCAGCTCTTTATGGTCACTGTAAAACCACTGCAGCTCTTTATGGTCATTGCAAAAACCACTACAGCTCTTTATAGTCACTGCAAATCCACTGCAGCTCTTTATGGTCACTGTAATACCACGACAGCTCTTTATGGACACTGCAAAACCCCTATAGCTCTTTATGGTCACTGAAAAACCACTGCAGCCCTTATGGTCACTGCAAAACCACTGCAGCCCTTTATGGTCACTGTAAAACCATTACAGCACATTGTGGTCACTGTAAAACCACGACAGCTCTTTATGGTCACTTTAAACTACTACAGCTCTTATGGTCACTGTAAAACCCCTACAGCACTTTATGGTCACTCAAAAACAAGTGCAGCCCTTTATGGTCACTGTAAAACCCCTACAGCACTTTATGGTCACTGTAAAACTACTACAGCTCTTATGGTCATTGTAAAACCCCAATTGCTCTTTGTGGTCACTGCAAAACCACTACAGCACTTTATGGTCACTGTAAATCCACTACAGCTCTTTATGGTCACTGTAAAAAAACTGCAGCCCTTTATGGTCACTGCAAAGCTACTACAGCTCTTTATGGTCACTGTAAAATCACTGCAGCTCTTGGCCACTGTAAAGCCACTGCAGCTCTTTATAGTCACTGTAAAACTACTTCAGCTCTTTATGGTCACTGTAAAGCCATTACAGCTATTATGGTCACTGTAAAAACACTGCATCTCTTCACGTTCACTGCAAGACCACATCAGCTCTTTACGGTCACAGTAAAACCACTGCAGCTCTTTATGGTCACTGAAAAACGACTCCAGCTCTTTATGGTCACTGCAAATCCACTACAGCTCTTTATGGTCACTGCAAAACCACTGCAGCTCTTTATGGTCACTGCAAAACCACTACAGCACTTTATGGTCACTGTAAATCCACTACAGCTCTTTATGGTCACTGTAAAACCACTGCAGCCCTTTATGGTCACTGCAAAGCTACTACAGCTCTTTATGGTCACTGCAAAATCACTACAGCTCTTTATGGTCACTGTAAAACCACTACAGCCCTTTATGGTCACTGCAAAACCACTGCAGCCCTTTATGGTCACTGTAAAACCATTACAGCACATTATGGTCACTGTAATACCACTACAGCTCTTGGCCACTGTAAAGCCACTGCAGCTCTTTATAGTCACTGTAAAACTACTTCAGCTCTTTATGGTCACTGTAAAGCCATTACAGCTATTATGGTCACTGTAAAAACACTGCATCTCTTCACGTTCACTGCAAGACCACATCAGCTCTTTACGGTCACAGTAAAACCACTGCAGCTCTTTATGGTCACTGAAAAACGACTCCAGCTCTTTATGGTCACTGCAAATCCACTACAGCTCTTTATGGTCACTGCAAAACCACTGCAGCTCTTTATGGTCACTGCAAAACCACTACAGCACTTTATGGTCACTGTAAATCCACTACAGCTCTTTATGGTCACTGTAAAACCACTGCAGCCCTTTATGGTCACTGCAAAGCTACTACAGCTCTTTATGGTCACTGCAAAATCACTACAGCTCTTTATGGTCACTGTAAAACCACTACAGCCCTTTATGGTCACTGCAAAACCACTGCAGCCCTTTATGGTCACTGTAAAACCATTACAGCACATTATGGTCACTGTAATACCACTACAGCTCTTTGTGGTCACTGTAAAACTACTACAGCTCTTATGGTCACTGTAAAACCACTACAGCTCTTTATGGTCACTGCAAAACCACTGCAGACTTTATGGTCACTGTAAAACCATTACAGCACATTATGGTCACTGTAAAACCACTACAGCTCTTTGTGGTCACTGTAAAACTACTACAGCTCGTATGGTCACTGTAAAACCCCTACAGCACTTTTTGGTCACTGAAAAACCACTGCAGCCCTTATGGTCACTGCAAAACCACTGCAGCCCTTTATGGTCACTGTAAAACCATTACAGCACATTGTGGTCACTGTAAAACCACGACAGCTCTTTATGGTCACTTTAAACTACTACAGCTCTTATGGTCACTGTAAAACCCCTACAGCACTTTATGGTCACTCAAAAACAAGTGCAGCCCTTAATGGTCACTGTAAAACCCCTACAGCACTTTATGGTCACTGTAAAACTACTACAGCTCTTATGGTCATTGTAAAACCCCAATTGCTCTTTATGGTTACTGCAAAATCACCACAGCACTTTATGGTCACTGTAAATCCACTACAGCTCTTTATGGTCACTGTAAAACTACTACAGCTCTTTATGGTTACTGTAAAACCACTGCAGCTCTTATGGTCATTGCAAAACCCCAATTGCTCTTTGTGGTCACTGCAAAACCACTACAGCACTTTATGGTCACTGTAAATCCACTACAGCTCTTTATGGTCACTGTAAAAAAACTGCAGCCCTTTATGGTCACTGCAAAGCTACTACAGCTCTTTATGGTCACTGTAAAATCACTGCAGCTCTTGGCCACTGTAAAGCCACTGCAGCTCTTTATAGTCACTGTAAAACTACTTCAGCTCTTTATGGTCACTGTAAAGCCATTACAGCTATTATGGTCACTGTAAAAACACTGCATCTCTTCACGTTCACTGCAAGACCACATCAGCTCTTTACGGTCACTGTAAAACCACTGCAGCTCTTTATGGTCACTGAAAAACGACTCCAGCTCTTTATGGTCACTGCAAATCTACTACAGCTCTTTATGGTCACTGTAAAACCACTGCAGCTCTTATGGTCACTGTAAAACCACTACAGCTCTTTATGTTCACTGTAAAACCACTACAGCTCTTTCTGGTCACTGTAAAACCACTACAGCTCTTATGGTCATTGCAAAACCACTACAGCTCTTTATGGTCACTGTAAAACCACTACAGCTCTTTATGGTCACTGTAAAGCCACTGCAGATCTTTATGGTCACTGCAAAAAGTCTATAGCTCTTTATGGTCACTGCAAAATCACCGCAGCTCATAAGGTCAATGGAAAGCCACTGCAGATCTTTATGGTCACTGCAAAACCACTGAAGCCCTTTATGGTCACGGTAAAGCCACTACAGCTCTTTATGGTCACTGTAAAACCACAGCATCACTTTATGGTGACTTCAAAAACTCTAAAGCTCTTTGTGGTCACTTTAAAACCCCATACAGTTCTTTATGGTCACTGCAAAATCACTACAGCTCTTTATGGTCTCTGTAAAACCACTACAGCTCTGATGGTCCCTGCAAAACCACTACAGGTCTTTATGGTCACTTTAAAACCACTACAGCCCTTTATGGTCACTGCAAAACCACTGCAGCTCTTTATGTTCACTGTAAAACCACCACAGCTCTTTATGGTCACTGTAAAACCACTACAGCTCTTTATGGTCTCTGTCAAGCCACTACAGCTCTTTTTGGTCTCTGTAAAACAACTGCAGCTCTAAATGTTCACTGTAAAATCACTGCAGCTCTTATGGTCACTGTAAAACCCGTGCAGCTCTTTATGGTCACTGCAAAAAGCCTATAGCTCTTTATGGTCACTGTAAGACCACTACAGCACTTTATGTTCACTGTAAGACCACTGCAGCTCTTTATGGTCACTGTAAAACCCCTATAGCTCTTCATGGTCACTGCAAATCCACTACAGCACTTTATGGTCACTGTAAAACCCCTGCAGCTCTTATGGTCACTGCAAAACCATTACAGTACTTTATGGTCATTGCAAAAACCACTGCAGCTCTTTATGGTCACTGTAAAACCACTGCAGCTCTTTATGGTCATTGCAAAAACCACTACAGCTCTTTATAGTCACTGCAAATCCACTGCAGCTCTTTATGGTCACTGTAATACCACGACAGCTCTTTATGGACACTGCAAAACCCCTATAGCTCTTTATGGTCACTGAAAAACCACTGCAGCCCTTATGGTCACTGCAAAACCACTGCAGCCCTTTATGGTCACTGTAAAACCATTACAGCACATTGTGGTCACTGTAAAACCACGACAGCTCTTTATGGTCACTTTAAACTACTACAGCTCTTATGGTCACTGTAAAACCCCTACAGCACTTTATGGTCACTCAAAAACAAGTGCAGCCCTTTATGGTCACTGTAAAACCCCTACAGCACTTTATGGTCACTGTAAAACTACTACAGCTCTTATGGTCATTGTAAAACCCCAATTGCTCTTTGTGGTCACTGCAAAACCACTACAGCACTTTATGGTCACTGTAAATCCACTACAGCTCTTTATGGTCACTGTAAAAAAACTGCAGCCCTTTATGGTCACTGCAAAGCTACTACAGCTCTTTATGGTCACTGTAAAATCACTGCAGCTCTTGGCCACTGTAAAGCCACTGCAGCTCTTTATAGTCACTGTAAAACTACTTCAGCTCTTTATGGTCACTGTAAAGCCATTACAGCTATTATGGTCACTGTAAAAACACTGCATCTCTTCACGTTCACTGCAAGACCACATCAGCTCTTTACGGTCACAGTAAAACCACTGCAGCTCTTTATGGTCACTGAAAAACGACTCCAGCTCTTTATGGTCACTGCAAATCCACTACAGCTCTTTATGGTCACTGCAAAACCACTGCAGCTCTTTATGGTCACTGCAAAACCACTACAGCACTTTATGGTCACTGTAAATCCACTACAGCTCTTTATGGTCACTGTAAAACCACTGCAGCCCTTTATGGTCACTGCAAAGCTACTACAGCTCTTTATGGTCACTGCAAAATCACTACAGCTCTTTATGGTCACTGTAAAACCACTACAGCCCTTTATGGTCACTGCAAAACCACTGCAGCCCTTTATGGTCACTGTAAAACCATTACAGCACATTATGGTCACTGTAATACCACTACAGCTCTTTGTGGTCACTGTAAAACTACTACAGCTCTTATGGTCACTGTAAAACCACTACAGCTCTTTATGGTCACTGCAAAACCACTGCAGACTTTATGGTCACTGTAAAACCATTACAGCACATTATGGTCACTGTAAAACCACTACAGCTCTTTGTGGTCACTGTAAAACTACTACAGCTCGTATGGTCACTGTAAAACCCCTACAGCACTTTTTGGTCACTGAAAAACCACTGCAGCCCTTATGGTCACTGCAAAACCACTGCAGCCCTTTATGGTCACTGTAAAACCATTACAGCACATTGTGGTCACTGTAAAACCACGACAGCTCTTTATGGTCACTTTAAACTACTACAGCTCTTATGGTCACTGTAAAACCCCTACAGCACTTTATGGTCACTCAAAAACAAGTGCAGCCCTTAATGGTCACTGTAAAACCCCTACAGCACTTTATGGTCACTGTAAAACTACTACAACTCTTATGGTCATTGTAAAACCCCAATTGCTCTTTATGGTTACTGCAAAATCACCACAGCACTTTATGGTCACTGTAAATCCACTACAGCTCTTTATGGTCACTGTAAAACTACTACAGCTCTTTATGGTCACTGTAAAACCACTGCAGCTCTTATGGTCATTGCAAAACCCCAATTGCTCTTTGTGGTCACTGCAAAACCACTACAGCACTTTATGGTCACTGTAAATCCACTACAGCTCTTTATGGTCACTGTAAAAAAACTGCAGCCCTTTATGGTCACTGCAAAGCTACTACAGCTCTTTATGGTCACTGTAAAATCACTGCAGCTCTTGGCCACTGTAAAGCCACTGCAGCTCTTTATAGTCACTGTAAAACTACTTCAGCTCTTTATGGTCACTGTAAAAACACTGCATCTCTTCACGTTCACTGCAAGACCACATCAGCTCTTTACGGTCACTGTAAAACCACTGCAGCTCTTTATGGTCACTGAAAAACGACTCCAGCTCTTTATGGTCACTGCAAATCTTCTACAGCTCTTTATGGTCACTGTAAAACCACTGCAGCTCTTTATGGTCACTGTAAAACCACTGCAGCTCTTTCTGGTCACTGTAAAACCACTACAGCTCTTATGGTCACTGCAAAACCACTACAGCTCTTTATGGTCACTGTAAAACCACTACAGCTCTTTATGGTCACTGTAAAACCACTGCAGCTCTTATGGTCACGGTAAAACCACTACAGCACTTATGGTCACTGCAAAACCACTACAGCTCTTTATGGTCACTGTAAACCCACTGCAGCTCTTATGGTCATTGTAAAACCACGATAGCTCTTTGTGGTCACTGTAAAACCACTACAGCTCTTTATGGTCACGGTAAAACCACTACAGCACTTATGGTCACTGCAAAACCACTACAGCTCTTTATGGTCACTGTAAACCCACTGCAGCTCTTATGGTCATTGTAAAACCACGATAGCTCTTTGTGGTCACTGCAAAACCACAACAGCTCTGAATGGTTACTGTAAAACCACTGCAGCTCTTAAGGTCATTGTAAAACCACTACAGCTCTTTATGGTCACTGTAAATCCACTACAGCTCTTATGGTCACTGCAAAACCACTACAGCTCTTTATGGTCACTGAAAAACCACTACAGCTCTTTATGGTCATTGTAAAACCACTGCAGCTCTTATGGTCATTGTAAAACCACTAAAGCTCTTTATGGTTACTGTAAAACCCCTACAGCTCTTATGGTCACTGCAAAACCACTACAGCTCTTTTGGTCACTGTTAAAACACTACAGCTCTTTATGGTCACTGTAAAACCACTGCAGCTCTTGTGGTCACTGTAAAACCACGACAGCTCTTTATGGTCACTCTAAAACCCCTACAGCACTTTATGGTCACTGTAAAACCAGTGCAGCCCTTTATGGTCACTGTAAAACCCCTACAGCACTTTATGGTCACTGTAAAACTACTACAGCTCTTTATGGTCACTGTAAAACCATTACAGCACATTATGGTCACTGTAAAACCACTACAGCTCTTATGGTCACGGTAAAACCACTACAGCACTTATGGTCACTGCAAAACCACTACAGCTCTTTATGGTCACTGTAAAACCACTGCAGCTCTTATGGTCATTGTAAAACCACGATAGCTCTTTGTGGTCACTGTAAAACCACTACAGCTCTTTATGGTCACTGTAAAACCCCTGCAGCTCTTATGGTCACTGCAAAACCACTACAGCTCTTTATGGTTACTGTAAAACCACTGCAGCTCTTAAGGTCATTGTAAAACCACTACAGCTCTTTATGGTCACTGTAAATCCACTACAGCTCTTATGGTCACTGCAAAACCACTACAGCTCTTTATGGTCACTGAAAAACCACTACAGCTCTTTATGGTCATTGTAAAACCACTGCAGCTCTTATGGTCATTGTAAAACCACTAAAGCTCTTTATGGTCACTGAAAAACGACTCCAGCTCTTTATGGTCACTGCAAATCCACTACAGCTCTTTATGGTCACTGCAAAACCACTGCAGCTCTTTATGGTCACTGCAAAACCACTACAGCACTTTATGGTCACTGTAAATCCACTACAGCTCTTTATGGTCACTGTAAAACCACTGCAGCCCTTTATGGTCACTGCAAAGCTACTACAGCTCTTTATGGTCACTGCAAAATCACTACAGCTCTTTATGGTCACTGTAAAACCACTACAGCCCTTTATGGTCACTGCAAAACCACTGCAGCCCTTTATGGTCACTGTAAAACCATTACAGCACATTATGGTCACTGTAATACCACTACAGCTCTTTGTGGTCACTGTAAAACTACTACAGCTCTTATGGTCACTGTAAAACCACTACAGCTCTTTATGGTCACTGCAAAACCACTGCAGACTTTATGGTCACTGTAAAACCATTACAGCACATTATGGTCACTGTAAAACCACTACAGCTCTTTGTGGTCACTGTAAAACTACTACAGCTCGTATGGTCACTGTAAAACCCCTACAGCACTTTTTGGTCACTGAAAAACCACTGCAGCCCTTATGGTCACTGCAAAACCACTGCAGCCCTTTATGGTCACTGTAAAACCATTACAGCACATTGTGGTCACTGTAAAACCACGACAGCTCTTTATGGTCACTTTAAACTACTACAGCTCTTATGGTCACTGTAAAACCCCTACAGCACTTTATGGTCACTCAAAAACAAGTGCAGCCCTTAATGGTCACTGTAAAACCCCTACAGCACTTTATGGTCACTGTAAAACTACTACAACTCTTATGGTCATTGTAAAACCCCAATTGCTCTTTATGGTTACTGCAAAATCACCACAGCACTTTATGGTCACTGTAAATCCACTACAGCTCTTTATGGTCACTGTAAAACTACTACAGCTCTTTATGGTCACTGTAAAACCACTGCAGCTCTTATGGTCATTGCAAAACCCCAATTGCTCTTTGTGGTCACTGCAAAACCACTACAGCACTTTATGGTCACTGTAAATCCACTACAGCTCTTTATGGTCACTGTAAAAAAACTGCAGCCCTTTATGGTCACTGCAAAGCTACTACAGCTCTTTATGGTCACTGTAAAATCACTGCAGCTCTTGGCCACTGTAAAGCCACTGCAGCTCTTTATAGTCACTGTAAAACTACTTCAGCTCTTTATGGTCACTGTAAAAACACTGCATCTCTTCACGTTCACTGCAAGACCACATCAGCTCTTTACGGTCACTGTAAAACCACTGCAGCTCTTTATGGTCACTGAAAAACGACTCCAGCTCTTTATGGTCACTGCAAATCTTCTACAGCTCTTTATGGTCACTGTAAAACCACTGCAGCTCTTTCTGGTCACTGTAAAACCACTACAGCTCTTATGGTCACTGCAAAACCACTACAGCTCTTTATGGTCACTGTAAAACCACTACAGCTCTTTATGGTCACTGTAAAACCACTGCAGCTCTTTATGGTCATTGTAAAACCACTGCAGCTCTTATGGTCATTGTAAAACCACTAAAGCTCTTTATGGTTACTGTAAAACCCCTACAGCTGTTATGGTCACTGCAAAACCACTACAGCTCTTTTGGTCATTGAAAAACCACTACAGCTCTTTATGGTCACTGTAAAACCACTGCAGCTCTTGTGGTCACTGTAAAACCACGACAGCTCTTTATGGTCACTGTAAAACCACTGCAGCCCTTTATGGTCACTCTAAAACCCCTACAGCACTTTATGGTCACTGTAAAACCAGGGCAGCCCTTTATGGTTACTGTAAAACCCTACAGCACTTTATGGTCACTGTAAAACTACTACAGCTCTTTATGGTCACTGTAAGACCATTACAGCACATTATGGTCACTGTAAAACCACTACAGCTCTTTATGGTCACTGTAAAACTACTACAGCTCTTATGGTCACTGTAAAACCCCTACAGCACTTTATGGTCACTCAAAAACCAGTGCAGCCCTTTATGGTCACTGTAAAACCCCTACAGCACTTTATGGTCACTGTAAAACTACAACAGCTCTTTATGGTCACTGTAAAACCACTGCAGCTCTTATGGTCATTGCAAAACCCCAATTGCTCTTTATGGTCACTGCAAAACTACTACAGCACTTTATGGTCACTGTAAATCCACTACAGCTCTTTATGGTGACTGTAAAACCACTACAGCTCTTTCAGGTCACTGTAAAACCACTGCAGCTCTTTATGGTCACTGCAAAACACCTCAGCTCTTATGGTCACTGCAAAAAGCATATAGCTCTTTATGGTCACTGTAAGACCACTGCAGCTCTTCATGGTCACTGCAAAACCATTACTGCTCTTTATGGTCACTGTAAAACCACGGCAGCTCTTTATGGTCTCTGCAAAACCACTGCAGCTCTTTATGGTCATTGCAAAATCCCTATAGCTCTTTATGGTCACTGCAATGCCACTACAGCTCTTGATGGTCACTGCAAAACCATACAGAACTTTATGGTCACTGCAAAACTACTGTAGCTCTTTATGGTCACTGTAAAACCACTACAGCTCTTTCTGGTCACTGTAAAACCACTGCAGCTCTTTATGGTCACTTCAAAACCACTACATCTCTTTTTGGTCTCTGTAAAACCCCTATAGCTCTTTATGGTCACTGTAAAACGACCACAGCTCTTTTGGTCATTGTAAACCCACTACAGCTCTTTATGGTCACTGTAAAACCACGACAGCTCTTTATGGTCACTGCAAAACCCCTATAGCTCCTTATGGTCACTGCAAAACCACTGCAGCTTTTATGGTCACTGCAAAAGGTCTATAGCTCTTTATGGTCACTGCAAAATCACCGCAGCTCATAAGGTCAATGGAAAGCCACTGCAGATCTTTATGGTCACTGCAAAACCCCTATAACTCTTTATGGTCACTTTAAAATCACTACAGCCCTTTATGGTCACTGCAAAACCACTGCAGCTCTTTATGGTCACTGCAAAACCACTGGAGCCCTTTATGGTCACTGTAAAACCACCACAGCTCTTTATGGTCACTGTAAAACCACTACAGCTCTTTATGGTCACTGTAAAGCCACCACAGCTCTTTTTGGTCTCTGTAAAACAACTACAGGTCTTTATGGTCACTGTAAAACCACTGCAGCTCTAAATGGTCACTGTAAAATCACTGCAGCTCTTATGGTCACTGTAAAACCCCTACAGCACTTTATGGTCACTGCAAAACCACTG
Source organism: Hemiscyllium ocellatum (assembly GCF_020745735.1). Classification (NCBI taxonomy): domain Eukaryota; kingdom Metazoa; phylum Chordata; class Chondrichthyes; order Orectolobiformes; family Hemiscylliidae; genus Hemiscyllium; species Hemiscyllium ocellatum. The sequence goes on from NC_083438.1 coordinate 12,308,891, forward strand.
CAGCTCCTTATGGTCACTGTAAAACCCTTACAGCTCTTTATGGTCACTGTAAAACCACTACAGCTCTTTATGGTCACTGTAAAACCACTGCAGCTCTTATGGTCACTGTAAAACCATTACAGTACTTTATGGTCATTGCAAAAACCACTACAGCACTTTATGGTCACTGTAAAACCCCTACAGCTGATTATGTTCACTGCAAATCCACTACAGCTCTTTATGGTCACTGCAAAACCACTGCAGCTCCTTATGGTCACTGTAAAACCCTTACAGCTCTTTATGGTCACTGTAACACCACTACAGCTCTAATTGTCACTGCAAATCCACTACAGCTCTTTATGGTCACTGTAAAACCACTGAAGCCCTTTATGGTCACGGTAAAGCCCCCTACAGCTCTTTATGGTCACTGTAAAACCACAGCATCACTTTATGGTGACTTCAAAACATCTAAAGCTCTTTGTGGTCACTTTAAAACCCCATACAGTTCTTTATGGTCACTGCAAAATCACTACAGCTCTTTATGGTCACTGCAAAAAGCCTATAGCTCTTTATGGTCACTGTAAAACCCCTACATCTCTTTATGGTCACTGTGAAACCACTGCAGTTCTTTATGATCATTGCAAAAACCACTGCAGTTCTTTATGGTCACTGTAAAAACACTGCAGCCATTTATGGTCACTGCAAAACCACTACTGCTCTTTATGGTCACTGCAAAACCACTACAGCTCTTATGGTCACTGTAAAACCCTTACAGCTCTTTATGGTCACTGTAAAACCACTACAGCTCTTTATGGTCACTGTAAAACCACTGCAGCTCTTATGGTCACTGTAAAACCATTACAGTACTTTATGGTCACTGTAAAACCACTACAGCACTTTATGGTCACTGTAAAACCCCTACAGCTGATTATGTTCACTGCAAATCCACTACAGCTCTTTATGGTCACTGCAAAACCACTGCAGCTCCTTATGGTCACTGTAAAACCCTTACAGCTCTTTATGGTCACTGTAACACCACTACAGCTCTAATTGTCACTGTAAAACCCCTACATCTCTTTATGGTCACTGTGAAACCACTGCAGTTCTTTATGATCATTGCAAAAAACCACTGCAGTTCTTTATGGTCACTGTAAAAACACTGCAGCCATTTATGGTCACTGCAAAACCACTACTGCTCTTTATGGTCACTGCAAAACCACTACAGCCCTTATGGTCACTGTAAAACCACTACAGCTCTTATGGTCACTGCAAAACCACTACAGCTCTTTATGGTCACTGTTAAACCACCACAGTTCTTATGGTCACTGTAAAACCACGACAGCTCTTAATGGTCACTGCAAAACCACTACAGCTATTTATGGTCACTGCAAAACCACTGCAGTTCTTTATGGTCATTGTAAAACCCCTACAGGTCTTTATGGTCACTGCAAAACCACCACACCTCTTATGGTCACTGTAAAACCACTGCAGCACTTTATGGTCACTGCAAAACCACTACAGCTATTTATGGTCACTTCAAAACCCCTACAGTTCTTTATGGTCACTGCAAAACCACCACAGCTCTTATGGTGACTGTAAAACCACTACAGCTCTTTATGGTCATTGGAAAACCACTGCAGCTCTTTCAGGTCACTGTAAAACCACTGCAGCTCTTTATGGTCACTGCAAAACACCTCAGCTCTTATGGTCACTGCAAATAGCATATAGCTCTTTATGGTCACTGTAAGACCACTGCAGCTCTTCATGGTCACTGCAAAACCATTACTGCTCTTTATGGTCACTGTAAAACCACGGCAGCTCTTTATGGTCTCTGCAAAACCACTGCAGCTCTTTATGGTCATTGCAAAATCCCTATAGCTCTTTATGGTCACTGCAATGCCACTACAGCTCTTGATGGTCACTGCAAAACCAATACAGAACTTTATGGTCACTGCAAAACTACTGTAGCTCTTTATGGTCACTGTAAAACCACTACAGCTCTTTCTGGTCACTGTAAAACCACTGCAGCTCTTTATGGTCACTTCAAAACCACTACATCTCTTTTTGGTCTCTGTAAAACCCCTATAGCTCTTTATGGTCACTGTAAAACGACCACAGCTCTTTTGGTCATTGTAAACCCACTACAGCTCTTTATGGTCACTGTAAAACCACGACAGCTCTTTATGGTCACTGCAAAACCCCTATAGCTCCTTATGGTCACTGCAAAACCACTGCAGCTTTTATGGTCACTGCAAAAAGTCTATAGCTCTTTATGGTCACTGCAAAATCACCGCAGCTCATAAGGTCAATGGAAAGCCACTGCAGATCTTTATGGTCACTGCAAAACCCCTATAACTCTTTATGGTCACTTTAAAATCACTACAGCCCTTTATGGTCACTGCAAAACCACTGCAGCTCTTTATGGTCACTGCAAAACCACTGGAGCCCTTTATGGTCACTGTAAAACCCTTACAGCTCTTTATGGTCACTGTAAAACCACTACAGCTCTTTATGGTCACTGTAAAGCCACCACAGCTCTTTTTGGTCTCTGTAAAACAACTACAGGTCTTTATGGTCACTGTAAAACCACTGCAGCTCTAAATGGTCACTGTAAAATCACTGCAGCTCTTATGGTCACTGTAAAACCCCTACAGCACTTTATGGTCACTGCAAAACCACTGCAGCTCTTATGGTCACTGTAAAACCCTTACAGCTCTTTATGGTCACTGTAAAACCACTACAGCTCTTTATGGTCACTGTAAAACCACTGCAGCTCTTATGGTCACTGTAAAACCATTACAGTACTTTATGGTCATTGCAAAAACCACTACAGCACTTTATGGTCACTGTAAAACCCCTACAGCTCTTTATGTTCACTGCAAATCCACTACAGCTCTTTATGGTCACTGCAAAACCACTGCAGCTCCTTATGGTCACTGTAAAACCCTTACAGCTCTTTATGGTCACTGTAACACCACTACAGCTCTAATTGTCACTGCAAATCCACTACAGCTCTTTATGGTCACTGTAAAACCACTGAAGCCCTTTATGGTCACGGTAAAGCCCCTACAGCTCTTTATGGTCACTGTAAAACCACAGCATCACTTTATGGTGACTTCAAAACATCTAAAGCTCTTTGTGGTCACTTTAAAACCCCATACAGTTCTTTATGGTCACTGCAAAATCACTACAGCTCTTTATGGTCACTGCAAAAAGCCTATAGCTCTTTATGGTCACTGTAAGACCACTACAGCTCTTTATGGTCACTGCAAAACCACTACAGCACTTTATGTTCACTGTAAAACCCCTACAGCTTTTATGGTCACTGTAACACCACTACGCTCTTTAGGGTCACTATAAAACCACTACAGCTCTTTATGGTCGCTGTAAGACCACTACAGCTCTTTATGGTCACTGTAAAACCACGACAGCTCTTATGGTCATTGTAAAACCACTGAAGCTCTTTATGGTCACTGCAAAACCACTACAGCTCTTTATGGTCACTGTAAAACCACGACAGCTCTTTATGGTCACTGCAAGACCACTACACCTCTTCATGGTCACTGCAAAAGGCCTATAGCTCTTTATGGTCACTGCAAAACCACCGCAGCTCATATGGTCACTGTAAAGCCACTGCAGATCTTTATGGTCACTGCAAAACCACTGCAGCTTTTATGGTCACTGCAAAAAGTCTATAGCTCTTTATGGTCACTGCAAAATCACCGCAGCTCATAAGGTCAATGGAAAGCCACTGCAGATCTTTATGGTCACTGCAAACCCCCTATAACTCTTTATGGTCACTTTAAAATCACTACAGCCCTTTATGGTCACTGCAAAACCACTGCAGCTCTTTATGGTCACTGCAAAACCACTGGAGCCCTTTATGGTCACTGTAAAACCACCACAGCTCTTTATGGTCACTGTAAAACCACTACAGCTCTTTGTGGTAACTGTAAAACCACTACAGCTCTTTATGGTCACTGTAAAGCCACCACAGCTCTTTTTGGTCTCTGTAAAACAACTACAGGTCTTTATGGTCACTGTAAAACCACTGCAGCTCTAAATGGTCACTGTAAAATCACTGCAGCTCTTATGGTCACTGTAAAACCCCTACAGCACTTTATGGTCACTGCAAAACCACTGCAGCTCCTTATGGTCACTGTAAAACCCTTACAGCTCTTTATGGTCACTGTAAAACCACTACAGCTCTTTATGGTCACTGTAAAACCACTGCAGCTCTTATGGTCACTGTAAAACCATTACAGTACTTTATGGTCATTGCAAAAACCACTACAGCACTTTATGGTCACTGTAAAACCCCTACAGCTCTTTATGTTCACTGCAAATCCACTACAGCTCTTTATGGTCACTGTAAAACCACTGCAGCTCCTTATGGTCACTGTAAAACCCTTACAGCTCTTTATGGTCACTGTAACACCACTACAGCTCTAATTGTCACTGCAAATCCACTACAGCTCTTTATGGTCACTGTAAAACCACTGAAGCCCTTTATGGTCACGGTAAAGCCCCTACAGCTCTTTATGGTCACTGTAAAACCACAGCATCACTTTATGGTGACTTCAAAACATCTAAAGCTCTTTGTGGTCACTTTAAAACCCCATACAGTTCTTTATGGTCACTGCACAATCACTACAGCTCTTTATGGTCACTGTAAAACCCCTACAGCTTTTATGGTCACTGTAACACCACTACGCTCTTTAGGGTCACTATAAAACCACTACAGCTCGTTATGGTCGCTGTAAGACCACTTCAGCTCTTTATGGTCACTGCAAAACCACTACAGCACTTTATGTTCACTGTAAAACCCCTACAGCTTTTATGGTCACTGTAACACCACTACGCTCTTTAGGGTCACTATAAAACCACTACAGCTCTTTATGGTCGCTGTAAGACCACTACAGCTCTTTATGGTCACTGTAAAACCACTACAGCTCCCTACGGTCACTGTAAAACCACGACAGCTCTTATGGTCATTGTAAAACCACTGATGCTCTTTATGGTCACTGCAAAACCACTACAGCAGTTTATGTTCACTGTAAAACCCCTACAGCTTTTATGGTCACTGTAACACCACTACGCTCTTTAGGGTCACTATAAAACCACTACAGCTCTTTATGGTCGCTGTAAGACCACTACAGCTCTTTATGGTCACTGCAAAACCACTGCAGCTCCTTATGGTCACTGTAAAACCCTTACAGCTCTTTATGGTCACTGTAACACCACTACAGCTCTAATTGTCACTGCAAATCCACTACAGCTCTTTATGGTCACTGTAAAACCACTGAAGCCCTTTATGGTCACGGTAAAGCCCCTACAGCTCTTTATGGTCACTGTAAAACCACAGCATCACTTTATGGTGACTTCAAAACATCTAAAGCTCTTTGTGGTCACTTTAAAACCCCATACAGTTCTTTATGGTCACTGCAAAATCACTACAGCTCTTTATGGTCACTGCAAAAAGCCTATAGCTCTTTATGGTCACTGTAAGACCACTACAGCTCTTTATGGTCACTGCAAAACCACTACAGCACTTTATGTTCACTGTAAAACCCCTACAGCTTTTATGGTCACTGTAACACCACTACGCTCTTTAGGGTCACTATAAAACCACTACAGCTCTTTATGGTCGCTGTAAGACCACTACAGCTCTTTATGGTCACTGTAAAACCACGACAGCTCTTATGGTCATTGTAAAACCACTGAAGCTCTTTATGGTCACTGCAAAACCACTACAGCTCTTTATGGTCACTGTAAAACCACGACAGCTCTTAATGGTCACTGCAAGACCACTACACCTCTTCATGGTCACTGCAAAAGGCCTATAGCTCTTTATGGTCACTGCAAAACCACCGCAGCTCATATGGTCACTGTAAAGCCACTGCAGATCTTTATGGTCACTGCAAAAAGTCTATAGCTCTTTATGGTCACTGCAAAATCACCGCAGCTCATAAGGTCAATGGAAAGCCACTGCAGATCTTTATGGTCACTGCAAAACCCCTATAACTCTTTATGGTCACTTTAAAATCACTACAGCCCTTTATGGTCACTGCAAAACCACTGCAGCTCTTTATGGTCACTGCAAAACCACTGGAGCCCTTTATGGTCACTGTAAAACCACCACAGCTCTTTATGGTCACTGTAAAACCACTACAGCTCTTTGTGGTAACTGTAAAACCACTACAGCTCTTTATGGTCACTGTAAAGCCACCACAGCTCTTTTTGGTCTCTGTAAAACAACTACAGGTCTTTATGGTCACTGTAAAACCACTGCAGCTCTAAATGGTCACTGTAAAATCACTGCAGCTCTTATGGTCACTGTAAAACCCCTACAGCACTTTATGGTCACTGCAAAACCACTGCAGCTCCTTATGGTCACTGTAAAACCCTTACAGCTCTTTATGGTCACTGTAAAACCACTACAGCTCTTTATGGTCACTGTAAAACCACTGCAGCTCCTTATGGTCACTGTAAAACCCTTACAGCTCTTTATGGTCACTGTAACACCACTACAGCTCTAATTGTCACTGCAAATCCACTACAGCTCTTTATGGTCACTGTAAAACCACTGAAGCCCTTTATGGTCACGGTAAAGCCCCTACAGCTCTTTATGGTCACTGTAAAACCACAGCATCACTTTATGGTGACTTCAAAACATCTAAAGCTCTTTGTGGTCACTTTAAAACCCCATACAGTTCTTTATGGTCACTGCACAATCACTACAGCTCTTTATGGTCACTGTAAAACCCCTACAGCTTTTATGGTCACTGTAACACCGCTACGCTCTTTAGGGTCACTATAAAACCACTACAGCTCGTTATGGTCGCTGTAAGACCACTACAGCTCCTTATGGTCACTGCAAAACCACTACAGCACTTTATGTTCACTGCAAAACCCCTACAGCTTTTATGGTCACTGTAACACCACTACGCTCTTTAGGGTCACTATAAAACCACTACAGCTCTTTATGGTCGCTGTAAGACCACTACAGCTCTTTATGGTCACTGTAAAACCACTATAGCTCCCTATGGTCACTGTAAAACCACGACAGCTCTTATGGTCATTGTAAAACCACTGAAGCTCTTTATGGTCACTGCAAAACCACTACAGCTCTATATGGTCACTGTAAAACCACGACAGCTCTTTATGGTCACTGCAAGACCACTACACCTCTTCATGGTCACTGCAAAAGCCTATAGCTCTTTATGGTCACTGCAAAACCACCGCAGCTCATATGGTCACTGGAAAGCCACTGCAGATCTTTATGGTCACTGCAAAACCCCTATAGCTCTTTATGGTCACTGCAAAACCACTACAGCTCTTAGGGTCACTGTAAAGCCACTACAGATCTGATGGTCCCTGCAAAACCACTACAGCTCTTTATGGTCACTGTAAAACCACTACAGCCCTTTATGGTCACTGCAAAACCACTGCAGCTTTTATGGTCACTGTAAAACCACCACAGCTCTTTATGGTCACTATAAAACCACTACAGCTCTTTATGGTAACTGTAAAACCACTACAGCACTTTATGGTCACTGTAAAACCACTACAGCTCTTTATGGTCACTGTAAAACCACCACATCTCTTATGGTCACTGTAAAACCAGTGCAGCTCTTTATGGTCACTGCAAAACCCCTATACCTCTTTATGGTCACTGTAAAACCACTGCAGCTCTAAATGGTCACTGCAAAACCACTACAGCACTTTATGTTCACTGTAAAACCCCTACAGCTTTTATGGTCACTGTAACACCACTACGCTCTTTAGGGTCACTATAAAACCACTACAGCTCTTTATGGTCGCTGTAAGACCACTACAGCTCTTTATGGTCACTGTAAAACCACTGCAGCTCTTTATGGTCACTGTAAAACACCTATAGCACTTTATGGTCACTGTAAAACCACTACAGCTCTTATGGTCATTGTAAAACCACTGAAGCTCTTTATGGTCACTGCAAAACCACTACAGCTCTTTGTGGTCACTGTAAAACCACTACAGCTCTTATGGTCATTGTAAAACCACTGAAGCTCTTTATGGTCACTGCAAAACCACTACAGCTCTTTATGGTCACTGTAACACCACTACAGCTCTAAATGGTCACTGTAAAACCACTGCAGCTCTTATGGTCACTGCAAAACCATTACAGTACTTTATGGTCATTGCAAAAACCACTACAGCACTTCATGGTCACTGCAAAACCCCTACAGCTCTTTATGTTCACTGCAAATCCACTACAGCTCTTTATGGTCACTGCAAAACCACTACAGCTCTTTATGGTCACTGTAAGACGACTACAGCTCTTTATGGTCACTGCAAAATCACCGCAGCTCATATGGTCACTGGAAAGCCACTGCAGATCTTTATGGTCACTGTAAAACCCCTGTAGCTCTTTATGGTCACTTTAAAATCACTACAGCCCTTTATGGTCACTGCAAAACCACTGGAGCCCTTTATGGTCACTGTAAAACCACCACAGCTCTTTATGGTCCCTGTAAAATCACTACAGCTCTTTATGGTAACTGTAAAACCACTACAGCTCTTTATGGTCACTGTAAAGCCACCACAGCTCTTTTTGGTCTCTGTAAAACAACTACAGATCTTTATGGTCACTGTAAAACCACTGCAGCTCTGAATGGTCACTGTAAAATCACTGCAGCTCTTATGGTCACTGTAAAATCCCTACAGCACTTTATGGTCACTGCAAAACCACTGCAGCTCCTTATGGTCATGGCAAAACCATAGCAGCTGTTTATGGTCACTGCTAAACCACTGCAGCTCTTTATGGTCACTGTAAAACCCTTACAGCTCTTTGTGGTCACTGCAAATCCACTACAGCTCTTTATGGTCACTGTAAAACCACTACAGCTCTTTGTGGTCACTGCAAAACCACAGCAGCTCCTTATGGTCACTGTAAAACCCTTACAGCTCTTTATGGTCACTGTATAACCACTGCAGCTCTTATGGTCACTGTAAAACCACTACAGCACTTTATGGTCACTACAAAATCCCTATAGCTCTTTATGGTCACTGCAAAACCACTGCAGCTCTTTATGGTCACTGCAAAACCACTACAGCACTTTATGGTCACTGTAAATCCACTACAGCTCTTTATGGTCACTGTAAAACCACTGCAGCCCTTTATGGTCACTGCAAAGCTACTACAGCTCTTTATGGTCACTGCAAAATCACTACAGCTCTTTATGGTCACTGTAAAACCACTACAGCCCTTTATGGTCACTGCAAAACCACTGCAGCCCTTTATGGTCACTGTAAAACCATTACAGCACATTATGGTCACTGTAATACCACTACAGCTCTTTGTGGTCACTGTAAAACTACTACAGCTCTTATGGTCACTGTAAAACCCATACAGCACTTTTTGGTCACTGAAAAACCACTGCAGCCCTTTATGGTCACTGTAAGACCACTACAGCTCTTATGGTCACTGCAAAACCACTACAGCTCTTTATGGTCACTGTAAAACCACTGCAGCTCTTATGGTCACTGTAAAACCACTACAGCCCTTTATGGTCACTGCAAAACCACTGCAGACTTTATGGTCACTGTAAAACCATTACAGCACATTATGGTCACTGTAAAACCACTACAGCTCTTTGTGGTCACTGTAAAACTACTACAGCTCGTATGGTCACTGTAAAACCCCTACAGCACTTTTTGGTCACTGAAAAACCACTGCAGCCCTTATGGTCACTGCAAAACCACTGCAGCCCTTTATGGTCACTGTAAAACCATTACAGCACATTGTGGTCACTGTAAAACCACGACAGCTCTTTATGGTCACTTTAAACTACTACAGCTCTTATGGTCACTGTAAAACCCCTACAGCACTTTATGGTCACTCAAAAACAAGTGCAGCCCTTAATGGTCACTGTAAAACCCCTACAGCACTTTATGGTCACTGTAAAACTACTACAGCTCTTATGGTCATTGTAAAACCCCAATTGCTCTTTATGGTTACTGCAAAATCACCACAGCACTTTATGGTCACTGTAAATCCACTACAGCTCTTTATGGTCACTGTAAAACTACTACAGCTCTTTATGGTCACTGTAAAACCACTGCAGCTCTTATGGTCATTGCAAAACCCCAATTGCTCTTTGTGGTCACTGCAAAACCACTACAGCACTTTATGGTCACTGTAAATCCACTACAGCTCTTTATGGTCACTGTAAAAAAACTGCAGCCCTTTATGGTCACTGCAAAGCTACTACAGCTCTTTATGGTCACTGTAAAATCACTGCAGCTCTTGGCCACTGTAAAGCCACTGCAGCTCTTTATAGTCACTGTAAAACTACTTCAGCTCTTTATGGTCACTGTAAAGCCATTACAGCTATTATGGTCACTGTAAAAACACTGCATCTCTTCACGTTCACTGCAAGACCACATCAGCTCTTTACGGTCACTGTAAAACCACTGCAGCTCTTTATGGTCACTGAAAAACGACTCCAGCTCTTTATGGTCACTGCAAATCTACTACAGCTCTTTATGGTCACTGTAAAACCACTGCAGCTCTTATGGTCACTGTAAAACCACTACAGCTCTTTATGTTCACTGTAAAACCACTACAGCTCTTTCTGGTCACTGTAAAACCACTACAGCTCTTATGGTCATTGCAAAACCACTACAGCTCTTTATGGTCACTGTAAAACCACTACAGCTCTTTATGGTCACTGTAAAGCCACTGCAGATCTTTATGGTCACTGCAAAAAGTCTATAGCTCTTTATGGTCACTGCAAAATCACCGCAGCTCATAAGGTCAATGGAAAGCCACTGCAGATCTTTATGGTCACTGCAAAACCCCTATAACTCTTTATGGTCACTTTAAAATCACTACAGCCCTTTATGGTCACTGCAAAACCACTGCAGCTCTTTATGGTCACTGCAAAACCACTGGAGCCCTTTATGGTCACTGTAAAACCACCACAGCTCTTTATGGTCACTGTAAAACCAATGCAGCTCTTTATGGTCACTGTAAAGCCACCACAGCTCTTTTTGGTCTCTGTAAAACAACTACAGGTCTTTATGGTCACTGCAAAAAGCCTATAGCTCTTTATGGTCACTGCAAAACCACCGCAGCTCATATGGTCACTGGAAAGCCACTGCAGATCTTTATGGTCACTGCAAAACCCCTATAGCTCTTTATGGTCACTGCAAAACCACTACAGCTCTTAGGGTCACTGTAAAGCCACTACAGATCTGATGGTCCCTGCAAAACCACTACAGCTCTTTATGGTCACTTTAAAACCACTACAGCCCTTTATGGTCACTGCAAAACCACTGCAGCTTTTATGTTCACTGTAAAACCACCACAGCTCTTTATGGTCACTATAAAACCACTACAGCTCTTTATGGTAACTGTAAAACCACTACAGCACTTTATGGTCACTGTAAAACCACTACAGCTCTTTATGGTCACTGTAAAACCACCACATCTCTTATGGTCACTGTAAAACCAGTGCAGCTCTTTATGGTCACTGCAAAACCCCTATACCTCTTTATGGTCACTGTAAAACCACTGCAGCTCTAAATGGTCACTGCAAAACCACTACAGCACTTTATGTTCACTGTAAAACCCCTACAGCTTTTATGGTCACTGTAACACCACTACGCTCTTTAGGGTCACTATAAAACCACTACAGCTCTTTATGGTCGCTGTAAGACCACTACAGCTCTTTATGGTCACTGTAAAACCACTGCAGCTCTTTATGGTCACTGTAAAACACCTATAGCACTTTATGGTCACTGTAAAACCACTACAGCTCTTATGGTCATTGTAAAACCACTGAAGCTCTTTATGGTCACTGCAAAACCACTACAGCTCTTTGTGGTCACTGTAAAACCACTACAGCTCTTATGGTCATTGTAAAACCACTGAAGCTCTTTATGGTCACTGCAAAACCACTACAGCTCTTTATGGTCACTGTAACACCACTACAGCTCTAAATGGTCACTGTAAAGCCACTGCAGCTCTTATGGTCACTGCAAAACCATTACAGTACTTTATGGTCATTGCAAAAACCACTACAGCACTTCATGGTCACTGCAAAACCCCTACAGCTCTTTATGTTCACTGCAAATCCACTACAGCTCTTTATGGTCACTGCAAAACCACTACAGCTCTTTATGGTCACTGTAAGACGACTACAGCTCTTTATGGTCACTGCAAAATCACCGCAGCTCATATGGTCACTGGAAAGCCACTGCAGATCTTTATGGTCACTGTAAAACCCCTGTAGCTCTTTATGGTCACTTTAAAATCACTACAGCCCTTTATGGTCACTGCAAAACCACTGGAGCCCTTTATGGTCACTGTAAAACCACCACAGCTCTTTATGGTCCCTGTAAAATCACTACAGCTCTTTATGGTAACTGTAAAACCACTACAGCTCTTTATGGTCACTGTAAAGCCACCACAGCTCTTTTTGGTCTCTGTAAAACAACTACAGATCTTTATGGTCACTGTAAAACCACTGCAGCTCTGAATGGTCACTGTAAAATCACTGCAGCTCTTATGGTCACTGTAAAATCCCTACAGCACTTTATGGTCACTGCAAAACCACTGCAGCTCCTTATGGTCATGGCAAAACCATAGCAGCTGTTTATGGTCACTGCTAAACCACTGCAGCTCTTTATGGTCACTGTAAAACCACTACAGCTCTTTGTGGTCACTGCAAATCCACTACAGCTCTTTATGGTCACTGTAAAACCACTACAGCTCTTTGTGGTCACTGCAAAACCACAGCAGCTCCTTATGGTCACTGTAAAACCCTTACAGCTCTTTATGGTCACTGTAACACCACTACAGCTCTTATTGTCACTGCAAATCCACTACAGCTCTTTATGGTCACTGTAAAACCACTGAAGCCCTTTATGGTCACGGTAAAGCCACTACAGCTCTTTATGGTCACTGTAAAACCACAGCATCACTTTATGGTGACTTCAAAAACTCTAAAGCTCTTTGTGGTCACTTTAAAACCCCATACAGTTCTTTATGGTCACTGCAAAATCACTACAGCTCTTTATGGTCTCTGTAAAACCACTACAGCTCTGATGGTCCCTGCAAAACCACTACAGGTCTTTATGGTCACTTTAAAACCACTACAGCCCTTTATGGTCACTGCAAAACCACTGCAGCTCTTTATGTTCACTGTAAAACCACCACAGCTCTTTATGGTCACTGTAAAACCACTACAGCTCTTTATGGTCACTGTCAAGCCACTACAGCTCTTTTTGGTCTCTGTAAAACAACTGCAGCTCTAAATGTTCACTGTAAAATCACTGCAGCTCTTATGGTCACTGTAAAACCCCTGCAGCTCTTTATGGTCACTGCAAAAAGCCTATAGCTCTTTATGGTCACTGTAAGACCACTACAGCACTTTATGTTCACTGTAAGACCACTGCAGCTCTTTATGGTCACTGTAAAACCCCTATAGCTCTTCATGGTCACTGCAAATCCACTACAGCACTTTATGGTCACTGTAAAACCCCTGCAGCTCTTATGGTCACTGCAAAACCATTACAATACTTTATGGTCATTGCAAAAACCACTGCAGCTCTTTATGGTCACTGTAAAACCACTGCAGCTCTTTATGGTCATTGCAAAAACCACTACAGCTCTTTATAGTCACTGCAAATCCACTGCAGCTCTTTATGGTCACTGTAATACCACGACAGCTCTTTATGGACACTGCAAAACCCCTATAGCTCTTTATGGTCACTGCAAAACCACTACAGCTCTTATGGTCACTGTAAAACCACTACAGCTCTGATGGTCCCTGCAAAACCACTACAGGTCTTTATGGTCACTTTAAAACCACTACAGCCCTTTATGGTCACTGCAAAACCCCTACAGGTCTTTATGGTCACTGTAAAACCCTTACAGTTCTTTATGGTCACTGTAACACCACTACAGCTCTTATGGTCACTGCAAATCCACTACAGCTCTTTATGGTCACTGCAAAACCACTGCAGCTCTTACGGTCACTGCAAAACCATTATAGTACTTTATGGCCATTGCAAAAACCACTACAGCTCTTTGTGGTCACTGTAAAACTACTACAGCTCTTATGGTCACTGCAAAACCATTACAGTACTTTATGGTCATTGCAAAAACCACTACAGCACTTTATGGTCACTGTAAAACCCCTACAGCTCTTTATGTTCACTGTAAAACCACGACAGCTCTTTATGGTCACTGCAAGACCACAGTTCTTTATGGTCACTGGAAAGCCACTGCAGATCTTTATGGTCACTGCAAAACCCCTATACCTCTTTATGGTCACTGTAAAACCACTACAGCTCTGATGGTCCCTGCAAAACCACTACAGGTCTTTATGGTCACTTTAAAACCGCTACAGCCCTTTATGGTCACTGCAAAACCACTGCAGCTCTTTATGGTCACTGTAAAACCACTACAGCCCTTTATGGTCACTGGAAAACCACCACAGCTCTTTATGGTCACTGTAAAACCACTGCAGCCCTTTATGGTCACTGTAAAACCACTACAGCTCTTTATGGTCATTGCAAAACCACTACAGCTCGTGATGGTCACTGTAAAACCACTGAAGCTCTTCATGGTCACTGTAAAACCACGACAGCTCTTTATGGTCACTGCAAGACCACAGCTCTTTATGGTCACTGGAAAGCCACTGCAGATCTTTATGGTCACTGCAAAACCCCTATAGCTCTTTATGGTCACTGTAAAACCACTACAGCTCTGATGGTCCCTGCAAAACCACTACAGGTCTTTATGGTCACTTTAAAACCACTACAGCCCTTTATGGTCACTGCAAAACCACTGCAGCTCTTTATGGTCACTGTAAAACCACTACAGCCCTTTATGGTCACTGGAAAACCACCACAGCTCTTTATGGTCACTGTAAAACCACTGCAGCCCTTTATGGTCACTGTAAAACCACTACAGCTCTTTATGGTCATTGCAAATCCACTACAGCTCTTTATGGTCACTGTAAAACCACTACAGCGCTTTATGGTAACTGTAAAACCCCTACAGCGCTTTATGTTCACTGCAAAACCACTACAGCTCTTTATGGTCACTTTAAAACCACTACCGCTCTTTGTGCTCACTGCAAAACCACTACAGCACTTTATGGTCACTGTAAAACCACTACAGCTCTTTGTGGTCACTGCAAAACCTCTACAGCTCATTATGGTCACTGCAAAACCACTACAGCTCTTTATGGTCTCTGTAAAATCACTGCAGCCCTTTATGGTCACGGTAAAGCCACTACAGCTCTTTATGGTCACTGCAAAAACACCACATCTCTTATGGTCACTGTAAAACCACTACAGCTCTGATGGTCCCTGCAAAACCACTACAGCTCTTTATGGTCACTTTAAAACCACTACAGCCCTTTATGGTCACTGCAAAACCACTGCAGCTCTTTATGGTCACTGTAAAACCACTGCAGCCCTTTATGGTCACTGTAAAACCACTACAGCTCTTTATGGTCATTGCAAAACCACTACAGCTCTTGATGGTCACTGTAAAACCACTGAACCCCTTCATGGTCACTGTAAAACCACTACAGCTCTTTATGGTCACTGCAAAACCCCTACAGCTCTTTATGGTCACTGTAAAACCACTACAGCTCTTTATGGTCATTGCAAAACCACTACAGCTCTTGATGGTCACTGTAAAACCACTGAACCCCTTCATGGTCACTGTAAATTCACTACAGCTCTTTATGGTCACTGCAAAACCCCTACAGGTCTTTATGGTCACTGTAAAACCCTTACAGTTCTTTATGGTCACTGTAACACCACTACAGCTCTTATGGTCACTGCAAATCCACTACAGCTCTTTATGGTCACTGCAAAACCACTGCAGCACTTAAGGTCACTGCAAAACCATTACAGTACTTTATGGTCATTGCAAAAACCACTACAGCTCTTCTGGTCACTGTAAAACCATTGCAGCTCTAAATGGTCACTGTAAAACCACTGCAGCTCTTTATGGTCACTGTAAAACCACTGAAGCCCTTTATGGTCACTCATAGTGGGCGGGACGGTGGCACAGTGGTTAGCACTGCTGCCTCACAGCGCCTGAGACCCGGGTTCAATTCCCGACTCAGGCGACTGACTGTGTGGAGTTTGCACGTTCTCCCCGTGTCTGCGTGGGTTTC
Organism: Hemiscyllium ocellatum; assembly: GCF_020745735.1. Lineage (NCBI taxonomy): Eukaryota > Metazoa > Chordata > Chondrichthyes > Orectolobiformes > Hemiscylliidae > Hemiscyllium > Hemiscyllium ocellatum. The sequence continues at coordinate 12,325,057 of NC_083438.1, forward strand.
CTCCGGGTGCTCCGGTTTCCTCCCACAGTCCAAAGATGTGCGGGTCAGGTGAATTGGCCATGCTAAATTGCCTGTAGTGTTAGGTAAGGGGTTAATGTAGGGGTATGGGTGGGTTGTGCTTCGGCGGGTCGGTGTGGACTTGTTGGGCCGAAGGGCCTGTTTCCACACTGTAAGTAATCTAATCTAATCAAAAACCCCAAAAGCTCTTTATGGTCACTGCAAAACCACTACAGATCTTATGGTCACTGTAAAACCCCTACAGCTCTTTATGGTCACTGTAACACCACTGCAGCTCTTTATGGCCATTGCAAAACCACTGCAGCTCTTTATGGCCATTGCAAAACCACGACAGCTCTTTATGGTCACTGCAAAACCACCGCAGCTCATATGGTCACTGGAAACCCACTGCAGATCTTTATGGTCACTGCAAAACCCCTATAGCTCTTTATGGTCACTGCAAAACCACCACAGCTCATATGGTCACTGTAAAACCACTACAGCTCTGATGGTCACTACAAAACCATTACAGTACTTTATGGTCATTGCAAAAACCACAACAGCACTTTATGTTCACTGTAAAACCCCTACAGCTCTTTATGTTCACTGCAAAACCACTACAGCTCTTTATGGTCACTGTAAAACCACTACTGCTCTTTGTGGTCACTGCAAAACCACTACAGCACTTTATGGTCACTGTAAAACCACTACAGCTCTTTGTGGTCACTGCAAAAGAACTGCAGCTCATTATGGTCACTGCAAAACCACTACAGCTCTTTATGGTCTCTGTAAAATCACTGCAGCCCTTTATGGTCACGGTAAAGCCACTACAGCTCTTTATGGTCACTGCAAAAACACCACATCTCTTATGGTCACTGTAAAACCACTACAGCTCTGATGGTCCCTGCAAAACCACTACAGCTCTTTATGGTCACTTTAAAATCACTACAGCCCTTTATGGTCACTGCAAAACCACTGCAGCTCTTTATGGTCACTGTAAAACCACTGCAGCCCTTTATGGTCACTGTAAACCCACTACAGCTCTTTATGGTCATTGCAAAACCACTACAGCTCTTGATGGTCACTGTAAAACCACAAAAGCCCTTCATGGTCACTGTAAAACCACTACAGCTCTTCTTGGTAACTGTAAAACCACTACAGCTCTTTATGGTCACTGCAAAACTCCTCCAGGTCTTTATGGTCACTGTAAAACCCTTACACCTCTTATGGTCACTGTAAAACCACTGCAGCTCTTTATGGTAACTGTAAAACTTACAGTTCTTTATGGTCACTGTAACACCACTACAGCTCTTATGGTCACTGCAAATCCACTACAGCTCTTTATGGTCACTGTAAAACCACTGCAGCTCTTATGGTCACTGCAAAACCATTACAGTACTTTATGGTCATTGCAAAAACCACTGCAGCTCTTTATGGTCACTGTAAAACCCCTACAGCTCTTTATGTTCACTGCAAAACCACTACAGCTCTTTATGGTCACTGTAAAACCACTACCGCTCTTTGTGGTCACTGCAAAACCACTACAGATCTTTATGGTCACTGTAAAACCCCTACAGCTCTTTGTGGTCTCTGTAAAATCACTGCAGCCCTTTATGGTCACGGTAAAGCCACTACAGCTCTTTATGGTCACTGCAAAAACACCACATCTCTTATGGTCACTGTAAAACCACTACAGCTCTGATGGTCCCTGCAAAACCACTGCAGCTCTTTATGGTCACTGTAAAACCACTGCAGCCCTTTATGGTCACTGTAAAACCACTACAGCTCTTTATGGTCATTGCAAAAACACTACAGCTTTTGATGGTCACTGTAAAACCACTGAAGCCCTTCATGGTCACTGTAAAACCACTACAGCTCTTTATGGTAACTGTAAAACCGCTACGGCTCTTTATGGTCACTGCAAAACCCCTACAGGTCTTTATGGTCACTGTAAAACCCTTACACCTCTTATGGTCACTGTAAAACCACTGAAGCTCTTTATGGTCACTGTAAAACCACTGCAGCCCTTTATGGTCACTGTAAAACTACCACAGCTCTTTATGGTCACTGTAAAGCCACTACAGCTCTTTTTGGTCTCTGTAAAACAACTACTGATCTTTATGGTCACTGTAAAATCACTGCAGCTCTTATGGTCACTGTAAAATCCCTACAGCACTTTATGGTCAATGCAAAACCACTGCAGTTCTTTATGGTCACTGTAAAACTCTTACAGTTCTTTATGGTCACTGTAACACCACTACAGCTCTTATGGTCACTGCAAATCCACTACAGCTCTTTATGGTCACTGTAAAACCACTGCAGCTCTTATGGTCACTGCAAAACCATTACAGTACTTTATGGTCATTGCAAAAACCACTACAGCTCTTTATGGTCACTGTAAAACCACTACAGCTCTTATCGTCACTGCAAAACCATTACAGTACTTTATGGTCATTGCAAAAACCACTACAGCACTTTATGGTCACTGTAAAACCACTACAGCTCTGATGGTCCCTGCAAAACCACTACAGCTCTTTATGGTCACTTTAAAACCACTACAGCCCTTTATGGTCACTGCAAAACCACTGCAGCTCTTTATGGTCACTGTAAAACCACTGCAGCCCTTTATGGTCACTGTAAACCCACTACAGCTCTTTATGGTCATTGCAAAACCACTACAGCTCTTGATGGTCACTGTAAAACCACTGAAGCCCTTCATGGTCACTGTAAAACCACTACAGCTCTTCTTGGTAACTGTAAAACCACTACAGCTCTTTATGGTCACTGCAAAACTCCTCCAGGTCTTTATGGTCACTGTAAAACCCTTACACCTCTTATGGTCACTGTAAAACCACTGCAGCTCTTTATGGTAACTGTAAAACTTACAGTTCTTTATGGTCACTGTAACACCACTACAGCTCTTATGGTCACTGCAAATCCACTACAGCTCTTTATGGTCACTGTAAAACCACTGCAGCTCTTATGGTCACTGCAAAACCATTACAGTACTTTATGGTCATTGCAAAAACCACTGCAGCTCTTTATGGTCACTGTAAAACCCCTACAGCTCTTTATGTTCACTGCAAAACCACTACAGCTCTTTATGGTCACTGTAAAACCACTACCGCTCTTTGTGGTCACTGCAAAACCACTACAGATCTTTATGGTCACTGTAAAACCCCTACAGCTCTTTGTGGTCTCTGTAAAATCACTGCAGCCCTTTATGGTCACGGTAAAGCCACTACAGCTCTTTATGGTCACTGCAAAAACACCACATCTCTTATGGTCACTGTAAAACCACTACAGCTCTGATTGTCCCTGCAAAACCACTACAGCTCTTTATGGTCACTGCAAAACCACTGCAGCTCTTTATGGTCACTGTAAAACCACTGCAGCCCTTTATGGTCACTGTAAAACCACTACAGCTCTTTATGGTCATTGCAAAAACACTACAGCTTTTGATGGTCACTGTAAAACCACTGAAGCCCTTCATGGTCACTGTAAAACCACTACAGCTCTTTATGGTAACTGTAAAACCGCTACGGCTCTTTATGGTCACTGCAAAACCCCTACAGGTCTTTATGGTCACTGTAAAACCCTTACACCTCTTATGGTCACTGTAAAACCACTGCAGCTCTTTATGGTCACTGTAAAACCACTGCAGCCCTTTATGGTCACTGTAAAACTACCACAGCTCTTTATGGTCACTGTAAAGCCACTACAGCTCTTTTTGGTCTCTGTAAAACAACTACTGATCTTTATGGTCACTGTAAAATCACTGCAGCTCTTATGGTCACTGTAAAATCCCTACAGCACTTTATGGTCAATGCAAAACCACTGCAGTTCTTTATGGTCACTGTAAAACTCTTACAGTTCTTTATGGTCACTGTAACACCACTACAGCTCTTATGGTCACTGCAAATCCACTACAGCTCTTTATGGTCACTGTAAAACCACTGCAGCTCTTATGGTCACTGCAAAACCATTACAGTACTTTATGGTCATTGCAAAAACCACTACAGCTCTTTATGGTCACTGTAAAACCACTACAGCTCTTATCGTCACTGCAAAACCATTACAGTACTTTATGGTCATTGCAAAAACCACTACAGCACTTTATGGTCACTGTAAAACCCCTACAGCTCTTTATGTTCACTGCAAAACCACTACAGCTCTTTATGGTCACTGTAAAACCACTACCGCTCTTTGTGGTCACAGCAAAACCACTACAGCTCTTTATGGTCACTGCAAAACCCCTACAGCTCTTTGTGGTCACTGCAAAACCACTACAGCTCTTTATGGTCACTGTAACACCACTACAGCTCTTTGTGGTCACTGCAAAACCACTACAGCTCTTTATGGTCACTGTAAAACCCCTACAGATCTTTGTGGTCACTGCAAAACCACTGCAGCTCTTTATGGTCACTGTAAAATCACTGCAGCCCTTTATGGTCACTGTAAAATCACTGCAGCCCTTTATGGTCACGGTAAAGCCACTACAGCTCTTTATGGTCACTGTAAAACTACTACAGCTCTTTATGGTCATTGTAACACCACTACAGCTCTTATGGTCAGTGTAAAACCCCTATAGCTCTTTATGGTCACTGTAAAACCACTACACCTCTTTATTGTCACTGCAAAACCACCACAGCTCTTTAGGGTCTCTGCAAAACCACTGCAGCTCTTTATAGCCACTGTAAAACCACTACAGCTCTTTAGGGTCACTGTAAAACCACTTCAGCTCTTTATGGTCACTGTAACACCACTACAGCTCTTTATGGTCATTGTAAAACCACTGAAGCTCTTTATGGTCACTGTAAAACCACTACAGCTCTTTATGGTCACTGTAAAACCATTGCAGCTCTTATGGTCACTGTAAAACCCCTGCAGCACTTTAGGGTCACTGTAAAACCCCTGTAGCTCTTTATGGTCACTGTAAAACCACTGCAGCCCTACATGGTCACTCTAAAACCACTACAGCTCTGTATGGTTACTGTAAAACCACTACAGCTCTTTATGGTCACTGCAAAACCACTACAGCTCTTATGGTCACTGTAAAACCACTGCAGCTCATTATAGTCACTGCAAAACCACTGCAGCTCTTTATGGTCCCTGTCAAGCCACTGCAGCTCTTTATGGTCATTGTAAAATGAATGAAGCACTTTATGGTCACTGTCAAACCACTGTTGCTCTTTTCATCACTGTAAACCCACTCTAGCCCTTTATGGTCACTGTAAAACCCTTACAGTTCTCTATGGTCACTGCAAAACCCCTACAGCTCTTTATGGTCACTGTAAAACCACTACAGCTCTTTATGGTCACTTTAAAACCACTACAGCTCTTATGGTCACTGCAAAACCACTCCAGCTCTTTATGGTCACTGTAAAACTACTACAGCTCTTTATGGTCATTGTAACACCACTACAGCTCTTTATGGTCAGTGTAAAACCCCTATAGCTCTTTATGGTCACTGTAAAACCACTACACCTCTTTATTGTCACTGTAAAACCACTACAGCTCTTTATGGTCACTGTAACAACACTACAGCTCTTATGGTCACTGTAAAACCACTACACCTCTTTATGGTCTCTGTAAAACCACTACAGTTCTTTATGGTCACTGTAAAACCACTACAGCTCTTTATGGTCTCTGTAAAACCACTACAGCTCTTTATGGTCACTGTAAAACCACTACAGCTCTTTAGGGTCTCTGCAAAACCACTGCAGCTCTTTATAGCCACTGTAAAACCACTACAGCTCTTTAGGGTCACTGTAAAACCACTTCAGCTCTTTATGGTCACTGTAACACCACTACAGCTCTTTATGGTCATTGTAAAACCACTGAAGCTCTTTATGGTCACTGTAAAACCACTACAGCTCTTTATGGTCACTGTAAAACCCCTGCAGCTCTTTAGGGTCACTGTAAAACCCCTGTAGCTCTTTATGGTCACTGTAAAACCACTACAGCTCTTTATGGTCACTCTAAAACCACTACAGCTCTTATGGTCACTGCAAAACCACTCCAGCTCTTTATGGTCACTGTAAAACCTCGACACCTCTTTATGGCCACTGTAAAACCACTACAGCTCTTTATGGTCACTGTCAAACCACTGCAGCTCTTTATGGTCACTGTAAAACCACTACTGCTCTTTATGGTCACTGTAAGACCACTACAGCTCCTTATGGTCACTGTAACACCACTGCAGCTCTTTATGGCCACTGTAAATCACTGCAGCTCTTTATGGTCACTGTAAAACCACTGCATCACCCTATGGTCACTGTAAAACCACTACAGCTCTTATGGTCACTGCAAAACCACTACAGCTCTTTATGGTCACTGCAAAACCGCTGCAGCTCTTTATGGTCACTGTAAAACCACTACAGCTCTTTATGGTCACTGTAAAACCATTGCAGCTCTTATGGTCACTGTAAAACCCCTGCAGCTCTTTAGGGTCACTGTAAAACCCCTGTAGCTCTTTATGGTCACTGTAAAACCACTGCAGCCCTACATGGTCACTCTAAAACCACTACAGCTCTGTATGGTTACTGTAAAACCCTTACAGCTCTTTATGGTCACTGCAAAACCACTACAGCTCTTATGGTCACTGTAAAACCACTGCAGCTCATTATAGTCACTGCAAAACCACTGCAGCTCTTTATGGTCCCTGTAAAGCCACTGCAGCTCTTTATGGTCATTGTAAAATGAATGAAGCACTTTATGGTCACTGTCAAACCACTGTAGCTCTTTTCATCACTGTAAACCCACTGTAGCCCTTTATGGTCACTGTAAAACCCTTACAGTTCTCTATGGTCACTGCAAAACCGCTACAGCTCTTTATGGTCACTCTAAAGCCCCTACAGCTCTTTATGGTCACTGTAAAACCACTACAGCTCTTTATGGTCACTCTAAAACCACTACAGCTCTTATGGTCACTGCAAAACCACTCCAGCTCTTTATGGTCACTGTAAAACCTCGACACCTCTTTATGGTCACTGTAAAACCACTACAGCTCTTTATGGTCACTGTAAAACCACTACTGCTCTTTATGGTCACTGTAAGACCACTACAGCTCCTTATGGTCACTGTAACACCACTGCAGCTCTTTATGGCCACTGTAAATCACTGCAGCTCTTTATGGTCACTGTAAAACCACTGCATCACCCTATGGTCACTGTAAAACCACTACAGCTCTTATGGTCACTGCAAAACCACTACAGCTCTTTATGGTCACTGCAAAACCGCTGCAGCTCTTTATGGTCAATGTAAAACCACTACAGCTCTAGTATACTACTACAGTGACCATAAAGAGCTGTGATGGTTTTGCAGTGACCGTAAAGATCTGCAGTGGTTTTGCAGTGATCATTAAGAGGTGTAGTGATTTTACAGTGACCATAAAGGGTTGCAGTAGTTTTGCAGTGACCATAAAGAGCCGCGATGGTTTTGCAGTGACCGTAAAGATCTGCAGTGGTTTTCCAGTCACCATTTAGAGCTAAAGGGGTTTTACAGTGACCATAAAGAGCTGTGGTGATTTGACAGTGACTATAAAGAGCTGCAGAGTTTTTACAGTGACCATAAGAGCTCTTTATGGTCACTGTAAAACCACTACAGCTCTTTATGGTCACTGTAAAATCCCTCCTTGTTTCCAGGGTCTCCCAGTCTGAATTGTAGTTGCCCAAACTGCAAACAGCAAACAAAGGAGTCAGAGATCGCCGAACTCAGTGAGGTCCACCTCCCCCGTCGTCCCAAGAGTGTCGAGTGGTTGGAGTTTTGGATCCCGGACAGCCCCCAAAATCTGCTGGAGACAAAGCCATGGAAACAAGGACAATTTATTACAAACTTGCAAGTCCGGGCACCCCTCCTGCCATCCTGGCAATGAGTGCGAGGATATCAGTTATACAATCATTTTTGTGCAGTCTGTGTGCCACAAGCTCACATTCCTTACCCTATCATAATCATTTATTTCATTTCATTCCCTTATTTGGCCTAACCTTAAGAGGTTTACCAGGATGTTGCCTGGTATGGTCGGTAGATCGTATGAGGAAAGGCTGAGGCACTTGGGGCTGTTCTCATTGGCGAAAAGAAGGTTTAGGGGTGACTTGATAGAGGTGCACAGGATGATTAGGGGTTTAGATAGGGTTGACCATGAGAACCTTTTCCCACGTATGGAGTCAGCTATTACGAGGGGGCATAGCTTTACATTAAGGATATAGGACAGTTGTTAGGGGTAGATTCTTTACTCAGCGAGTCGTGAGTTCATGGAATGCCCTGCCAGTAACAGTGGTGGACTCTCCCTCTTTATGGACATTTAAACGGGCATTGGATAGGCATATGGAAGATAGTGGACTAGTGTGGATTAGGTGGGCTTGGATCGGCGCAACATCGAGGGCCAAAGGGCCTGTACTGCGCTGTATTTTTCTATGTTCTATGTTCTATGATTACTTGTTTTTCTCTTTCCTTATCTCAGTACCAGGGTGTCCCGTGACCTTGGATGTCTGGGTACTTTGTCTTGTTACTATAAGCTTCATTGTGAAAATACCCTTACTTTCTGCTACAACATTCCATAGTTATTTTCCAGCTTAAAACTATTTTCATTAAAACTATTTCTTTAAAAGACCTTCTGTATTCATTAAAGTCTTAGCCTTAAATATATTAGCCTTAAATGTAGTTTTCTGCAGGCGATATAGAAATGTAATTGTTGTACTACACACTACAAGAATTCCATGACCGTTTGTATAATGTCTCACCCCTCCCCCATCTACAGAAATTACACTCCACTAGCACTTACAACAATTACATTTCTATATCGCCTGCAGAAAATTACATTTCTTATTTCCCACAATACTCAGCGGCATCATCTCCATAAGAGTAGGCCCAATGGGAAGTGCAGTGAAAGATCAATGTTAACCCATGCAATAAGACTGTAAAAGACAAGTACAGTAGGTTGTGTTTATGACATAGAGTCGTAAACCACAGAAACAGGCCCTTCAGCCTAACTCTCATCCATGCTGACCAGATTCCCAAAACTGAACGAGTTCCAATTGTCTGCATTTGGCCAATATCACTCCAAACCTTTCTTATCCATGTACCTGTCCCAGAGTCTTTTAAATGTCATAATTGTACTCACTTCTCCCAGTTTCTCTGGCAGCTCATTCCTTGGGTCCCTTTTAAATCTTTTCCTTCTCACCTTAAACCCATGCCTTCTAGTTTTGGACTCCCCTACCATGGGTAAAAGGCCTTTGCTACTCACCCTATCCATGAACCTCCATGATTTTATAAATCTCGATAAAGTCAGCCCTGAACCTTCTACTTTCCAGGGAAAAGAGTCCTAGCTTATCCAGCTGCTCCTTTTCATGTATTCGTTTTAGATTAGATTAGATTACTTACAGTGTGGAAATAGGCCCTTCAGCCCAACAAGTCCACACTGACCCGCCGAAGCGCAACCCACCCATACCCCTACATTTACCCCTTACCTAACACTACGGGCAATTTAGCACGGCCAATTCACCTGACCCGCACATCTTTGGACTGTGGGAGGAAACCGGAGCACCCGGAGAAAACCCACGCAGACACGGGGAGAACGTGCAAACTCCACACAGTCAGTCGCCTGAGTCGGGAATTGAACCCGGGTCTCAGGCACTGTGAGGCAGCAGTGCTAACCACTGTGCCACCGTGCCGCCCTTTTCAGTTTTTGCACCCTTTTCAGTTTAACAGCATCCTTCCTATCGCAGGGAGACCTAAATTGTACACAGTACTCCAAATGTGGCCTTACCATTGTCTTATACAGCCTTAACATGACATCCCAACTCCTGTACTCAATACTCTGACCATTGAAGGCAAGCGCCTCCTCCACCACATACCTGTCATGCCATTTTCAAGGGACAATGCAACCCGAGGTCTCTCTGTTCAACAACACTCCCCAAGACCCTCCCATTAGAACAAAAAACAAAGAAAAATACAACACAGGAACAGGCCCTTTGGCCCAATGAGTTTGCGCTGAATCAGATCCTCTATCTAAACCTGTCGCCTATTTTCTAAGGATCTGTATCCCCCGCTCCCTGCCCATTCATGTATCTGTCTAGATACATCTTAAATGTGCCCACCTCTACCACCTCTGCTGGCAATACGTTCCAGGAGTTGGCCCCATAGCCTTGTCTGCTTTGGCATCATACATGCACATCTAACCATGCTGCTTCTAACATTCAATGTTGTTACCATCACTGAACCCCACTACTGAGATTTGGGGGTTAGCTTTGAGAGAACTGAGCCATAACCTGTTGACATTCCTGGCAGTACCATCCCTGAATCACCACCTCCACCCCTCCTCCCACTCCCTGCCTCACTTACAACATTCTGAGGGTTACAATTGAGAAAGAATCTCACCATTGCCTGTTTACACAACTGTGTTACCATGACTGAATTGCCTACTGTGAGTACCCTGGGAGCTATCATCGAGAGAGAATCTAAACATGGCAGCCTTGACATTCAATGGCATTACCATTCCTGAATCCCCCACTGTCAAATTCTTGGGAGTCACCATTGAGCAAGAATTCAAGCATTGTCCCCTTCATGTTCTATGCTGTCACCATCTTAGAAACCCCCCAATATCAACATCCTCGGGGTTACCTTTGAGAGAGAATCAAAACACTCACTGTGATGAGAATTTTGGTGTCTCCCCCCACTTACAGGGAGTGAGTTCCAGATTCCCCACCACCCTTGGGTAGAGAAGGTTTGCCTCATATCTCTCTCAACCCCTGGCCCTTACCTTCAACCTATTCCACATCCCCCCAGCTTTGATATTGTTCCCCTATCAAGGGAGAAAAGTTTCTTCCTGTCCTCCCTCTCTTCACCCCCCCTCAACATGTTATACATCTTAATCATGACCCCCCCCCTCCCCCCAACCAACAACTTCTGCTTTAAGGAAGCCAGTGCCAATCATATGACAACAAAGTTTAAGAGACATTAAGACAGGCGCATAGACAGACAAGGAATAACTGGATACAGATGATGTGCAGGAAGATGGATTTAGTTTACAATGTCATTTTGGTTAGTACGAACATGGTGGGCCAAAGGGCCAGTTCCCATGTTGCACTGTCCTATTACATCAAGGAGAGTGGATCTGTAGTTGTGAATAAGATTACTTCCTTTCATTAAAGTCATAGAATCATAGATTCCCTACCGTGTGGAAACAGGTCCTTTGGCACAACAAGTCCACATTGACCCTCTGAAGAGTAACCCAACTTTACCCATTCCCCTACATTTTAAGCCTAACCTACATATCGCTGAATGCTATGAGCAATGGCTAATTCACCTAACCTGCATCTTTGAATCTGTCAGGAAACCGGAGCACCTGGAGGAAACCCACTCACACACGGGGAAAATGTTGCAAAAAGAAGCTCCACACAAACAGTCTCCCAAGGTTAAAATTGAACTCAGGTCCCTGGCGCTGTGAGGCAGCAGTGCTAACCATTGAGCCAACATGCCAACCCTTGTGCTATAAATTGAAGGAGCTAATCCTTTGTTTTTTGACTTTGATGACTTTCTTAAAACAGGGGATAAATCAATGCTGTGCGGGCTTTCAGAGTAGCGGGATACGGATATTAGGGCAGTTGCATGTTCCTCCTGCAGAGTGTGGCAGGTGAGAGACACTTCACATGTCTCTGCCGACTACATCTGCGGGAAGTGCACCCAACTCCAGCTCCTCGAAAACTGAGTTAGGGAAATGGAGCTGGAGCTTGATGGACTATGGATCATCCAGGAGGCTGAGGGGAAAATTGAGAGGATGTACAGGGAGGTGGTCACTCCTCAGACACAGGATACGGGCAGCTGGGTTAGAGTCAGGGAAGGCAACCGGCGATCAGAGCAGGGATCCCTTGTGGCCATTCCCCTCAGAAATAACTATACTGTTTTGGATTCTGCAGGTGGGGATGGTCTCTGGCTCAAGCACTGTGGCTCAGAAAGGAAGGGGGGAGAATAGAAAAATGCTAGCGATAGGGAACTCAATAGTCAGATGGATTGACAGGTGATTTTGTGGTCAGGAACGGGACTCCCGGAAGGTATATTGCCTCCCAGGTGCCAGGGTCCAAGATGTCGCCGATCGGGTTTATGGGATTCTGAAGGGGGAGGGTGAATAGCCAGAAATCGTGGTACATATCGGCACCAAATGATATAGCCAGGAAAGGATTGAGGAAGTGATTCCAGAGAGTTAGGTTGGAAGCTGAAGAGCAGGACGAGTAGATTAGTGAACTCGGGTTTGCTACCGGTGCCATGAGATAGTGAGGTGAGGAACAGGCAGCGAATGCAGCTTAACATGTGGCTGCGAGGCTGGTGTAGGAGGGAGGGCTTCAAATACCCTGATGATTGGGAGACCTTCTGGGGAAGGTGGGACCTGTACACGAAGGGCGAGTTGTACCTGAACTGGAGGGGCACAAATGTCCTGGGTGGGAGATTTACTCATGTGGTTCGGGAGGGTTTAAACTAGTTTGGTGGGAATCAGAGCCACATGTCTGAGAGGGGGGCAGTTGCAGATGGGACAATTACAGGATGCACTGAATCTATCAGGAAGGTTTCTCATGCAGTTAAACAAAGGGATTGATTATAGAGCATCTGCTTTAACACAAGGAGTGTCAGCAATAAGAGTGACGAATTTAGAGCATGGATCAGGACTTGGGACTATGATATTGTGGCTATAACATAGACATGGGTTTCACAGGGGCAGGAACGGTTGCTTGATGTTTCAGGTTTAGAACTTTTAAAAAGAACAGGGAGAGTGGAAAAAGAGGAGGGAGTGAATGAGCGAATGCATCACAGCTACAGAAACGAAGATTGTTGAGGAAGGTTTGTCTACTGAGTCAGTACGGGTGGAAGTTAGGAACAGCAAGGTAACAGCCACCTCATTGGGGGTTTTCTGCAGACCACCTGATAGCAGTAGAGAGATTGAAGAATTCATAGGCTGGCAGCTTTTGGAAAAATGCAGACGTAGCAGGGTTGTTGTCATGGGTGATTTCAACTTTCCCAATATCAACTGGAACCTCCTAAGTGCAGATGGTTTGGATGGATCTGTTTTTGTCAGGTGTGTTCAGGAGCGTTTCTTTACTCAGTATGTCGACAGACCAATGAGGGGAGAGGCCATTTTGGATTTGGGGCTTGGCAATGAGCCAGGACAGGTGTCAGATCTCACGGTGGGAGAACACTTTGGTGACAGTGATCACAACGGCCTCACATTTATCACAGCCTTGGAGAGGGAAAGAAGCAGTTACCAAGGGAAGATATTTAATTGGGGAACAGGAAATTATGACGCCATCAGACACGAATTGGGAAGTACAGACAGGGAGCAATTGTTCCACAGAAAGGGTACAGCAGGCATGTATTTAAGGAGCAGTTGTTGCGAGTGATGCACAAATTTGTTCCTCTGAGACAGGTAAGAAGGGGTAAGATTAAGGCACCTTGGATGATGAGAACAGAGAAGCTTCTTGTCAAAAGGAAGAAGGCAGCTTACGTAAGATGGAGGAAGCAAGGATCTAGCACAGCTTTAGAGGATTACAGGCTTGTTAGAAAGGAGCTCAGAAATGGACTGAGGAGAGTCGGGAGGGGGCACGAAAAAGGCTTGGCAAGAAGGATTAAGGAGAACCCAAAGGCATTTTACTCATACATGAGGAATAAGAGAATGATCAGGGAGAAGGTAGGGCCGATCAGGGATAGTATAGGGAACTTGTGCGTGGAGTCTCAGCAGATAGGGGAAGCCCTAAATGAGTTTTTTGCTTCAGTTTTCACTCAGAAAAGGGACTTGTTGTGAATGAGAACTTTGAGGAGTTGGGATACTGTCTTGACCAGATCAAGATTGATGAAGTTAATGTGCTAGAAATTTTGAAAAACATTAAGATTGATAAGTCCCCAGGATATATCCTGGGCTGCTCTGGGAAGTGAGAAAGGAGGTTGCTAAGCCACTGGTGATGATCTTTGCCTCCTCCCTCTCCACAGGAATTCTACCAAAGGATTGGAAGGAGGCGAATGTTGTTCCTCTTTTCAAGAAGGGTAATAGGGCAATCCCTGGCAATTACAGACCAGCTAGTCTTATGTCTGTGGTCAGCAAAGTTTTGGAAAAAATTCTGAGCGATAAGATTTATGGCTATCTGGCAAAGCATAGTGTGATGAAAGGCAGTCAATGTCGTTTCATGAGGAGCAGGTCATGCTTTGCAAACCTTATTGAGTTGTTTGAGGAGGTGACAAGACAGGTTGATGAAGGTCGAGCAGTGGACATGGTGTATATGGACTTCAGCAAGGCATTTGATAAGGTTCCCCATGGTTGGCTCATTCATAAAGTCAGGAAGTATGGGATACAGGGAGATTTGCCTGTTTGGATTCTGAATTGGTTGGCTGACAGAAGGCAGAGAGTGGTTGTAGATGGGAAGTATTCTGCCTGGAGGTCAGTGTTGAGTGGGGTCCCACAGGGCTCTGTTTTTGGGCCTCTGCTCTTTGTAGTTCTTATAAATGAACACACCTGACAAAAACAGCTCTTATAAATGAGGAGGTTGAGGAGTGGGTTAGTAAATTTGCCGATGACATAAAGGTTGGAGGTGCCGTTGATAGAATCGAGAGCTATTGCAGGCTGCAGTGTGATAGAGGCAGGACGCAGAGCCGGGCTGAGAAATGGTAGGTGGAGTTCAACCTGGATAAATATGAAGTGATGCATTTGGAAGGCCGCACTTGAATGCTGGATATAGGATTAAAGACAGGATTCTTGGCAGTGAGGAGAAACAGAGGGATCTGGGTGTGCAAGTACATAGATCCCTCAAAGTTGCCACCCAAGTGGATAGGTTTGTTAAGAAAGCATATTGTGTTTTGGCTTTCATTAACAGGGGATCGAGTTTAAGAGGGACTTCCGCCTCAGAACACTTCCAGCCCAGGGCATCATTGTGGACTTCACCAGTTTCCTCATTTCTCCTTCCCCCACCTTACCCCAGTTCCAGCTCAGCTCAGCACCGCCCTCATGACCTGTCCTACCTGCCAATCTCCCTTCCCACCTATCTGCTCCACCTTCCCCTCTGACCTCCCACCTTCACCCCTACCCCCATCCACTTATTGTACTCTTTGCTGCCTTCACCCCAGCCCCATCTCCCTCCCATTTATCTCTCCATCCTGGACGCTCCCTGCCCTCAGTCCTGATGAAGGGCTTTTGCCCGAAACATTGATTTTTCTGCTCCTCGGATACTGCCTGACCTGCTGTGCTTTTCTAGCCCCACTCTAATCTTGATCAAGTTTAGGAGCCGTGAGGTTTTGCTAGAACTCTACAAGACCCTAGTGAGACCACACTTGGAATATTGTGTCCGGTTCTGGTCACCCAATTATAGGAAAGATACAGAGTCTTTGGAGGGGGTGCAAAGAAGGTTTACCAGGATGCTGCCTGGACTGGAGGGCTTGTCTTACAAAGAGAGTTTGAATAAGACGTTTTGTCCCCTGTCTAGGGGACATCTTCAGTGCTTGAGAGCCTCCTGTGAAGCGCTTCTGTGTTGTTTCTTCCAGCATTTATAGTGGTAGTGAGGGGATCGAGTCCCAGAATGGAGGGTAGTGAGGGGTATCGATCCCAGAGTGGAGGGTAGTGAGGGGGATCCAGTCCCAGAGTGGAGGGCAGTGAGGGGGATCCAGTCCCAGAGTGGAGGGTAGTGAAGGGGGTATTGATCCCAGAGTGGAGGGCAGTAAGGGGTATCGATCCCAGAGTGGAGGACAATAAGGGGAAGCATGTCTGAGAGAAAACGTCAGGGCAGGGACGGCTGTTGGACTGGGTTCTGGTGCAGCTGGTCAGACCACATTTGGAAGTTCCTGTGTCCAGCTACTGCAATGTAATGTTCACGTGAGGTTTGTTTCTATGACTGTAACAACTAACCTCTATCAGTGGCTTATTTATGTAAAATAATGCAACTACTTTTCTTTTTTATTCCTGTTTTGTAGCTCAGCCCTTTGTACCTAAGATGTCGCTATAAGAGGTGACATGGTAAAATGTTTCCCTGTCCTCCTGTTCTTCTGTACTTTAGTACACGTGACAATAAAGGATACTTTATTCTATTCTCTGACCAGTTATTGTTTTCTAGCTTGCAGACAAAGCATGCCTGGATTTGATTGAATCTCTTTTCTTCCTGCAGCTTGAATGAAGTTGAGAAGCCACACAACAGACAGAAGAATAAATCCCCTCACCAAAGACTTTCACTCTGGTCCATCACGAGGATAGAGTGAAAGGATTCCTCATCAGCGGCAAGGTGTGAGATTTTGAGAAGCTGGTGCAACATTGACTGCTCAGGATTGAAGAAAATGCCAAATAAAGACCTAGGGTCCAGAGGCATCCCAATCCCATGAACAAAGATAAAATTAAATAACATTATAACAAAAGAGAAATAAGAAATTGCATTTGTTCAGCAAGTATAGTATGAGAAATATGTGTTCAGTGAACCTAATGACGGATATATCTACAAGATAAAGAACATAGAAAAATACAGCGCAGTACAGGCTCTTCGACCCTCGATGCAAGCCCACCTAACCTACACTAGCCCGCTTTCCTCCATACGCCTATCCAATGCCCGTTTAAATGGCCATAAAGAGGGAGAGTCCACCACTGTTACTGGCAGGGCATTCCATGAACTCATGACTCGCTGAGTAACATCTGTCCTATACCTACCCTCCCTTAATTTAAAGCTATGCCCCCTCGTAATATCTGACTCCATATGTGGAAAAAGGTTCTCATGGTCAACCCTATCTAAACCCTAATCATCTTGTACACCTCTATCAAGTCACCCTAAACCTCCTTTTCTCCAATGAAAACAGCCCCAAGTGCCTCAGCCTTTCCTCATACGATCTTCCTACCATACCAGGCAACATCCTGGTAAATATGCAAGATACTGAACAGGGATATATGTCATTTTGGGGCCATCATTGGTTTTCTTCATTTTGGAGCTGTGAGCTGTGGTTGAACATTGAATTTGGAACTTTGATTGGCTGTTTTTTTGTGTTTCATTTCTGTTTGCATTTGGGAAAGCCTGGCAAGATAACTGCGGGTTAATTATTGTTCGAAGAATGCTCCAGATAGTTCAGCGCTGGGATGTGCTATGCTCAAGGACTAGCAGCTGATATTGGTCAATCAAGGGAAATTCAGTGCTGGCCAGACAATCTCAGGGAACTTTGGAAAAGGGAAATCATCAACTCAACTATTTGTGGCTGGGTTTTCTTTGTGATAGAAGGCTGCATGCTGGGAAGTTGTGTGTTATATTATTGCTAGCTTGATATTCAGTTAATAAATTGTTGAATGTTTTGATAAAAGATCCCAGTTTATAAGAAAACAAATGTTCCTCGAACCCAGTTGGAAGCTGTGTGCAGGGACTGGAAACCTCAAAATTCAACCATATCCAATCCCAAGTGCCAATGATACAACACGTTGTTTAAAGATTCAGTAAAAGAAAAGTACTCATTGTTATCACAGTTGTCAAACTGGTGAGTTTACTTCCTTTCAATTTATCCCTTTCATTGTTTCTGTCTGACTGTGTGTGGATATGATATGATGTGTGTGTCTGACTGTGTGTGTATGGTGGATATGATCAAAGAAGACTGAGTTAAAATCATTGACCTGAATTCGATTACCTTGTTGTATAATTTGACTCTGTTAAATGTACGGCATTTCAATAAATTGTTCATTTCTGTTTAAGTTATAAATTTGGATTTGGATATCTCTTCTTCTTAAAATTTGGTTCGGAACAGTAGGTCAATTTTGAGGTTCATTGATTATGTTAATTTCATTACCTTGTGAATCCAGTGATAGCTAGCTTGGCTTGCTGTCTTAGTGACCTTTCCAAGGTTAATTGCATTATCACGTCATTGGCTGGAACAGGCGCTGAACAGGAATTAAATTTTGAAATCTCAGGTGATGTGAGAGGTTGAGATGGAGAATTCTCAACTGGTCATTGAGCCATCGAGTCTTGCAGCATGAGCAGGAATTAAATTTTGAAATCTGTCCATGATGTATACAACCCTGAGTCTGGCCTTCCGTGCTGGACTGCCATTGTGAACATTTGCCCAAGTCTTCCTCTGTGTTTGGTGATCACAAACAAGTCCAGGTCTTGCTGCATATCAGCCCGTTCCCATACCAGGGCAAGGTCATTGCCAGTCAAAACAGGCTGCTTATACACTAAGCCTGTTTTTCACATTGAAATAACTCCACAGAGCCCAGTATCCCAGCAGCAAGTCACCCTTTAGTTACAATTATATCGTACTAACAATGATCTGGCTTCCTCAGAGCCAGCTCTCAGAGGGAGCAGAACCTCTAACACTCCTGTTCCTGTCTGTCAGCCAGGGCTCCCTGATTGGACCAGGTTAACAGCTGGTCCACCTGGCTGACATCATCACAATCACTACAGGTACAATTACAACAGGTACAGGACATTGGAACAGGTAGATGGATGGGAAAGGTTTAGAGGGATATGGGCCAAATGTAGGCAAATGGAATGAGTTGACCCTATAAAACCTGGTCAGCATGGGCGAGATGGGCCAAAGGGCCTGTTTCCATGCTGTATGACACTATGGCTCAATGACCCATTGAGGATTCTCCATCTCAACCTCTCGCGTCACCTGAGGTGTGGTGACCCTGGGGTTAAACCACCAGCAGTCATCTCTCCCTAATGAGAGAGCAGCCTAATGATCTGGTAAGGCTATGGTGACTTTGTCCTTCAGCGTTTCTTGACAGTTTATGTTTTCCCGGAAGAGGACGAACCAATTCAGTGATAATCAAACTAAATTTGTTCACCATAATAGATGTTTACAGAAAACCTTTCTTAATGCCTACCCAAATCCCACTAGTTGAATGTTTTCTTGAAAACTACCGTTGTTCGCAAGATTTTTTCTCTATTTGGAAGCATTCCCAGTTCAGAGTTAGATCTTTTGGATATGAAATTATATAATTTTATTTTGGCCATGTTTGCAGTATTGTGTGCAGTTCTAGTCCACACACTATAGGAAGGAAGTGGAGGTTTTTAAGGGGTTACAAAAGAGGTTTACTGAGATGGTGCCTGGGTTGGATTGTGTTAACTATGAGGAGAGGTTAGGCAAACCCAGATCATTTTCACTACTTTGTCGAGACTGAGGGTGACCTGATAGAAATATAGTGGATCCCTTCCTTCTCCAACACCCCCCCCCCCCGCCCCCTGCACACACACACACCTCCCCCCTGCCCCACCCCTCACCGATACCCATAGGGGATGTGTTCCAAGACCTATTGCAGAAGCCCAAAACCATGGATAGGTGCAAACCTATTCATTCAAATGGTAGATGTGCCTTCCCAGCAGCCCCCTGGTCCCCGGTTCTGGGAAGTTCCCGATAATGTGTATGGGCCATGAAAATCTACAGGTGACAGAAACCACAGTAATGAGATTCGCAGATACAGGGTCTCCCTGTCTATAAAATATTGACGCGCACATATCAGGTAGATACTTGGAGTCATTTCCCCCAGGGTGAAAATGTCAACTATTCGGAGGTTAAGGTTTAAGGTGAGAGGGAGAAAATTTTAAGAATATGTGCAAGGCATATTTTTTATACAGAGAGTAGTGGGTTCCCGAACGCACTGCCAGGGGAGAGGTTGAAGCAGATACGATAGCAATATTTTTAAGGCAGATAGACAGCTGCATGAACAGGGAGAGAATAGAGGGGCATGGATCACGTGTAGACAGATGGGATTAGTGTAACATAGCACAGAACATAGAACATTACAGCGCAGTACAGGCCCTTCAGTCCTCGATGCTGCACCGACTTGTGAAACCGATCTGAAACTATTCTTATCCATATATCTATCCAATGACCATTTAAATGCCCTTAAAGTTGGCAAATCCAGTACTGTTGCAGGTAGGGCGTTCCACACCCCTACGACACTCTGAGTAAAGAAACTACCTCTGACATCTGTTCTATATCTATCGCCCCTCAATTTAAAGCTATGTCCCCTCGTGCTAGCCATCACCATCCAAGGAAAAAGGCTCTACTGTCCACCCAATCTAACCCTCAGATTATCTTATATTTCTCAATTAAGTCCCTCTCAACCTTCCCTCTAATGAGAACAGCTTCAAGTGCCTCAGCCTTTCTTCATAAGACCTTTCCTCCAGAACAGGCAACATCCTAGTAAATCTCCTCTGAACCCTTTACAGGGCTTCCACATCCTTCTTATAATGCAATGACCAGAACTGTACACAATACTCCAAGTGTGGCCACACCAGAGTTTTGTACAGCTGCAGCATGATCTCATGGCTCCAAAACACAATCCCTCTACCAATAAAAACTAACACACTGTGTGCCTTCTTAACAACCCTATCAACCTGGGTGGAAACTTTCAAGGATCTATGTACCTGGACACTGAGATCTCTTTGCTGATCTACACTACCAAGAATCTTACCATTAGCCCATTACTCTGCATTCCTGTTGATCCTTCCAAAGTGAATCACATCGCACTTTTCTGCATCAAACTCTACATGCACCTTCTCAGACCAGTTCTGCAGCTTATCTATGTCCCTCTGTAATCTACAACATCCTTCAGCACTATCCACAACTCCACTGATCCTAATGTCATCCACACATTTACGAACCCATCCTTCTACGCCCTCATCCAGGTCATTTATAAAAATGACAAACAGCAGTGGACCCAAAACAGATCCTTGCAGTACACAACTAGTAACTGAACTCCAGGATGAATATTTCCCATCAACTGCCACCCTCTGTCTTCTTTCAGTGAGCTAATTTCTGATCCAAACAACTAATTCGCCCTCAATCCCATGCCTCCACATTTTGTGCAATAGTCTACCGTGGGGAACCTTATCAAACCTGATATTACTGAAATTCATATACACCACATCAATCGCTTTACCACCATCCACCTGTTTGGTCACCTTCTCAAACAACTCAATAAGGTTTGTGAGGTATGACCTACCCTTCACAAAACCATGTTGAGTATTCCTAATCACATTTTCCTATCGAGATTATTATAAATCCTATCTCTTACAATCGTTTCCAACATTTCACCCACAGGCTCACAGGTCTATAATTTCCTGGGTAGTCTCTAGTCCCCTCCTTGAACAAGGGAATAGTATTTGCTGTCCTCCAGTCTTCTGACACTATTCCTATAGATGTGGTCAGACACAGACATGGTGGGCTGAGGGGGCTGTCCCTGTTCTGTTCTACACTCTATAAAAGTGTCCATACTTACATCAGTTTGCCTCGATGGAGCAAAGCTAAAAATCACACAGCACCAGGCTTTGTGGAAGCACCAGCTTTAGGTTCAGTGCTTTTTCATCAGGAACCACATGGAGGTGCAGCACTCCAAATGCGAGTGCTTTCAAGTGAAGCTGACCTGGTGTTGTGTGACGTTTAGCTTTGTCTACCCCAGTCCAATACTGGCTCCTCCACATCATGTGCTCCCATCCATAGGGCAGCATTGAGATGGGAGCAGTTTTCCAATTTGCAGTGGTCAGTTGCAAACTAGTAGCAAGCACACATTTTTGCTGCTAGATTTTAGCTACATCAGAACAGAAGAGTTATCAATCACATTTTCTTTAAAATTAGTATTGTATCATTAAAAGATCCAACAAACTAGCTGCAGATCAACTGAAACTTCATAGACTTGTTGGATTAAAGACTTGTTCGCTGAATGAATGCCGTGACTATGAAACTGTGCGTGAGATTTAGACCCCAGCTCACCTTTGTTTCAGGGAGGGACTGAAGATTAGCAACGACTGAGTCAGGCCTCATTGGAGCAAGTACATCCAGTAGAAATATCTGACAAATACGTGTTTCTACAAATGACAGATTCAGCACATTTTTATTTCACTCCTGGCTCGGAAAAGCTGCATGAGCAACTTTTTTAGTACTTGTAAACTCCAAGCAAGTTGAAGAAATGATGCATGTGAATATATAGAGAGAGATAGAGACAAAGAAAGAAAGAGAGAGAGAGAAAGAAAGAGAGAAAGAAAATTTGAAGGTGGCAGATAAGGGACATTGTTTATTAAGATTAGAAAACCACTGACTAGTCACAACCACAAACCGTACCCTGTCTAATGATTTGAGTATGGCTCTTCTGTTTGACCACAGCCCCACAGGCAGGAAGTAAAACCAAACTCCCGTTAGACCGTGTGATCATAGAAAGTGGAACCGGTGCCAACAGACTTCCTCCCTCCTCACTCCTTCAACCTTCTGGGTGAAATAGCAATGTCCCTGCACTTCACTCAAACTATATTCGCTGCTCACAGTCAGGTCTTCTCCACACTGGAGAGACAAAACACAGACTCACTTTGTTCTGTCTGTAAAAATGACTCTGAGCATCCAGTTATGTGCCCCTTCAACACCCCACCATGCCTCCCCTCCCCCGAACCAATATTTCTGACTTGGGGTCTTGCTGCTGTGCTCCATTGAAGCTCAGAGCAAGCTGGAAGAGCAACATCTGCCTGGGAACCTTGCAGCCTTCAGGACTCAATATTGGATTCACTCATTTCAGAGCCGGATAAATATCCTTCCATGTCCCTTACCCAGCCCCTACAGCCCAGACCCTGTAATGACTGGGTTTGCTTTCAGTACCACTGACCCATTCTCACCTACTCATTGTCCTGACTATCAGCTTTTCTCCTATCCTAGGCCAACTATTTATTATTCCTTTGTTTTCAAACTTGTGTTGTCTCTCTTTGGACTCTATCTGAGCCTATCTGTTCACTTATTGCCCTCCCACTTACTATCCTTAAGCACATAGACCACATTTTCCTCACTGCTATCAGTCCTGAAGAAGGGACTCTGGATTTGAAATGCAAATTCTCTTTCTCTCTCACTCTCCACAGATGTTGTCAGACCTGCTGAGTTTCTCCAGCAATTTCTGTTTTTATTTCGTGGGCGGAACGGTGGCACAGTGGTTAGCACTGCTGTCTCACAACGCCTGAGACCCGGGTTCAATTCCCGACTCAGGCGACTGACTGTGTGGAGTTTGCACGTTCTCCCCGTGTCAGCGTGGGTTTCCTCCGGGTGCTCCGGTTTCCTCCCACAGTCCAAAGATGTGCGGGTCAGGTGAATTGGCCATGCTAAATTGCCCATAGTGTTAGGTAAGGGGTAAATGTAGGGGTATGGGTGGGTTGCGCTTCGGCGGGTCGGTGTGGACTTGTTGGGCCGAAGGGCCTGTTTCCACACTGTAAGTAATCTAATCTAATCACTCACGACAATAGAGCCACATGGGCTAGTCACAGCCTGGGGTAGCCCTTCACAGACACCATCCCTGACTCTGCTTCATAAAGAACTCAGGTGATGCAGTTCAAATGGGCAGGCCATTACCAAGAGAACTTATGAGTAGATTAATTAATGATTTGTCACGGGCCTTGGAGGGGTTAGCACAATAACTTTGCTGGAATGGCACAGTGGTTAGCACTGCTACCTCACAGCTAAGGGGCTTGAGCTCAATTCCAGCCTCAGGTGACTCTGTGTGGAGTTTGCGCATTCTCCCTGTGTCTGTATGGGTTTCCTCTGGATTCTCTGGCTTCCTCCCACAGTCCAAGATGTGCAGGCTAGGTGAATTGGCCATGCTAAATTGTTTAGGAATGTATAGGTTAGGCGCATTAGTCAGGGGTAAATGTCGAGTCATAGGTCAAGGGAATGGGTCTGGGTGGATTACTCTTCGGAAGGACGGTGTGGACTTGTTGGTTGAAGCGCCGGTGTCCACACTGTAACGACTCTATGAATAGTCTAATGCCACTCTCGCTAGATTATTAATCCAGAGAACTATTTATTGTTTCGAGGGCTGGAGTTTGAATCTTGACTATGGCTAATGGTAGAATTTGAATTCAATTGAAAGCATGTAAAATTGAAAGTCTAATACTGATGCTTTCAATTTTGGGGGGCGGGGGGGATAGAGTTTCACCCTATCAGGTCGGAAATCTGTTGTGCTTACCTCCTCTGGCCTAGATATACAATGCTTACAGATTTTCTACTCAACCTGTTCAGAGATTGCACACCTTGTAATTTTTGAGAAGACTTGTAGCTCAGGTTGAGGTTCAGGTTGTAAGTTTGCTCACTGAGCTGGAAGGTTTGTTTGCAGATATTTCCTCACCGCTGGGTAACATCATCAGTGAACCTCTGGTAAAGTGATGGTGTTCTACTGGATAACAGCTTCCAATTTTTGTCACATACTGTGTCTTTCACAACTGAAAAAAATGGGTTGGACTAATTTGATAATTCATAAACCAGTAGAAATAGGAATACAGTCATAGGCCATTCAGCCCCTTATACCTGCTCTGCTATTCAATAGGATCATCACTGATCCCACAATCCTCACATCCATTTTCCTGTCCTTTCCCTTGGTTCCCCCACTGATCAAGAATCTATCGATGGCAGCTTTCAATATACACAAGGACTCTGACCTCACACGGCCTTCTGTGGTAAGGAGTTCCAAAGAATCACAACCCTCAGAGAAAAGAGATTCCTCTTCATCCCAGTCTTCAATTGGCCCCCCTTTATTCTAAGATTGTAATCTCTGAGCTTTACCAGGGCCATACCCTGATTAATAGGTGTGGTGTAAAACTGAAACTATACCTGTCCCAATCAGCATGAGTGGTTAAATTCTCAATTGCAATACCCCTGTAAGCCACAATCCACTTACTCAGCAATCAATACTCTCCTCTCATGCAGGGTAAGTATCGTTCCTCTTCACAATTGTCCTCAAGAGTGTATCTTCAAAGATTTTGCGATATTTATTCTTGAAACACTGTGAGATATTTTTGCTCATGGAAACTGGAGATGTTAATACCAGGATTAATTTTACAAAGAGAAACCATAGAAACACAGAGATAGGAGCAAGAGTAGGCCATTCTGCCCCTTGAGCCTGCTCCACCATTCAATACAATTGTGGCAGGCCATTGAGCTCAATAGTCTCATCTTGCACCCCTCCTCCCCCATATCTCTTGTCCGCTTTAGCCACAAGAGCTATGTCTACCGCCGTTTGGAAACGCAAAATGCTTTGGCCTCAGGTAGTGAATCCCACAGGCTGACCACTCTCTGGAAAAAATTTCTCTTCATCTCAGTCCAAAAAGGTTTATCCTTTATCCTTTAACAATGAGCCCCATTTCTGTCCTCCCTGGTCATCGTGAACATCTTTCCTGCATCTAACCTGTCTAGTCCTGTCAGAATTTTATACCTTTCTGTGAAATCCTCCCCCCACTTCTCATTTGTCAAGACTCCAGTTATTTTATAATCCAAACTGACTGAATCTCTCCTCATATGTCAGTTCTGACATTCCAGTCCAAACAATCTGGAAAATCTTTGGAGCATTGTCTCTGTTACAGGAACATCCTTCCTCAAGTAAGGAGACCACGACTATACTCAGTCTTTCATGTGTGGACTCACCAATTGCAGCAAGACATCCCTGCCCCTGTACTCGACTCCTCTCACTAGGAAGGCCAATGTGCGACCACTGCATCTGCAATGCACACTTTCAGCAACTTGTGACAGGGGACACCCAAATCTGGTTTAGCATTCTCCTCTCTCAGTTCACAACCATTCAGGTAATAATCCACCTTCCTATTTTTGTTGCCAAACTGTCTTCCTGTTTTTGCTTTGAAATCTAACCAGAACTTAAAAACCACCTGCTTGTGCTGGTAATGCCTCCCTCCAGGACGAGTTGAACAGCTTCTCTACAAGGGTTTGAGGCACGAAATGACGTGGCAGTGAGAAAGACCATCCCCTTTCCCAATGACCAGGTGCTGTGTCTTACCACAGTCAACATGAGGAAAACCCGATGCAGAGTCACTACATGTGCTGGGTCAGATAATATCCTTGGCAGAGTGCACTGATATACTGGAAGATATTCTCATGGACATCTTTAACATCTCCCTGAGTTGTGCCATAGTTCCAACGTGTTTCAAGGCTGCTGCCATTGTCCCTGTGCTGAAGAAGTCTCCTGCGTCCTGCCTCAATGGCTACCACCCTGTTGCCATCAAAAAGTGATTTTTTGTGATGAGGCATGTTAACACTTGCTGCCCTCCCCCCCCATCACTGGGCACCCTGCAGTTCACGTATCATCCCAACCACTCAACAGATGACGCCATCTCCACAACCCTCCATGTTGCACTCACCCACCTGGTCAAGAAGGACACCTATGTCAGATTACTGCTCATAGACCTCAGTTCTGCAGTCAACTTTATCATTCCTCAACACCTGATTGGAAAGCAGAGTCCGCTGGGCCTGAATACCTCCCTCTGTAACTCGATCCTGGACTTCTTGACTGGGAGACTTCAGTCAGTCTGGATTGGGAACAGTATCTCTAACACCACCATGCTGAACACAGAAGCCCCCCAGGGCTGTGTACTCTGTCCACTGCTGTTCACCCTGCTGACACACGGCTGTGCAGTGATGCACAGCTCGAATCATATTGTTAAGTTCGCTGATGACACGACAGTAGTGGGTCTCATCAGCAGGAACAATGAGTCAGCATACAGAGAGGAGGTGCAGCAGCTAATGGACTGGTGCAGAGCCAACGACCTG
Source organism: Hemiscyllium ocellatum (assembly GCF_020745735.1). Lineage (NCBI taxonomy): Eukaryota > Metazoa > Chordata > Chondrichthyes > Orectolobiformes > Hemiscylliidae > Hemiscyllium > Hemiscyllium ocellatum. The sequence goes on from NC_083438.1 coordinate 12,351,577, forward strand.
CCTCTGAACGTGGCTAAAATGAAAGAGATAGTTGTTGATTTCAGGAGGACAGGGAGCGATCACTCTCGATTGGACATTGACGGCTCCCCCCCGTGGAGATCATGAAGAGTACCACATTTCTTGTTGTCCACTTAGCAGAGAATCCCCTGGTCCCTCAACACAAACTTCATAGCCAAGGAAGCCCAGCAGCATATCTACTTCCTGCACAGGATGAGGAAAGCCCACCTTCCAACCCCCACACCCCCAATTCTCACCACATTTACAGAGGGTTCATTGAGAGCACCCTGAGCTGCTGCATCACTGCCTGGTTCGGGAATTGCACCGCCTCTGAACATAAGACTCTACAACGGATGGTGAGGATAGTTGAGGGGATCATTGGGATCTCTGCCCCCTCCATTACAAACATTGACACCATATGCTGCATCCGAAAGGCTAAGAGCATTGTGGACAACTCCACACACCCCTCATCCAAACTCTTCTCCCTCCTGCCATCTAGCAGAAGATACCAGAGCATTCAGTCTCTCACAGCCAGACTGTGCAACAGTTTCTTCCCCCGAGCTATCAGGCTCCTTAACACGGTATCATTACATTCCATTCCATTTGCAATTTTTTGATGACTTTTTGAATTGCTGCTAAAACAATATTTTATTAATTTATTGTTACATTGTAATTTGTCCACCACTGTGCCTATTCTCTTGTCTTGTCAGGAGTTACTGTGCTGTCTTGCATGTTTTGCACTTTTCTATACACCTTATGCTGCTCTGTGTATGACTGTACTCTTATGTAGCCTGTGTGTCCTGCAGCACCTTGGTCCTGGAGGAACGTTGCCTCATTTTTATTGGACCAACTGTATATTTTAGAAACAACAAATAAAGCTAGTCTACAACTACTTAAATCTCACCGGTTTTGGGGGGGAGGGATCTCCGTTCTCAGCACTATCGTTGAGTTTTCCCTGAGTGGGTAGGTATGTGCAGGGAAGAAGGGAAGTTATGCAAATTAAATCAGGGGCAGTGGGATTGATCATGGTTGGAGTCCTGCCAAGTGTTTTCCTGGCTGGCGTCTTAATCTTCCTGTTTGTGCGAAAGTAAGTATTCATTTAATTTCACTCTGAATATTTACTTCCACTTTCTTTCCTTCAGAAGGTGACTGTGCCCTTGGGGGTGAGGCACCAGACACTTCTTCTCTCAGTGATCCCCATGTCCTGGTGATCCAGGGTAGGCCATTCAGTGTGGTGTGTCCAGCTGAATAGTGTGATCAGGAACAGGCTCCTGATGGGGCGTGGAAGCACCTTCAACAGGACCTTGCAAATACGTAACTGCATCTGTGCTGCACTGATTCTCTGATATATAATAACCACACTGTGATATTGTGTTATTGCAGCAGAAAGACAGCGACTGAGGAGACAGCTTCAAAGGCCAGTGACATCGCAGTGATCTACAATCGACTCGCTGTGAAACAGGAGGTACAGAAACTGTTTACACACATCCCTAAACCATCAGTTTCACAAGATAAACAACATAACAACATGTTGTAACCTCAAACTCACGAATGCTCTCGACTAACATTAGCTTCTCAAAGCTGCTGAGCAGTAATGGGACTGCACATAGAGGCAAGGACCAGAATCGACACATTTCAGATGAGAAAGATGTGAGGGTGGTGTGCACCCAACAACGTTCAACAGGCAACATGTGTCCCAGGTTCCCAGACAGATTACAGCTGAAAATGTGTTGCTGGTTAAAGCACAGCAGGTTAGGCAGCATCCAAGTCCCAGACAGATTACCCAGGCATTTCTGACAGTGGACTATGCAATGGGTCAGTGGGTAGCACTCTCACCTTCCCTTTCTCTTGTTCATTAGGTTTAGTATCCAACTCCATAAACTTAAACATAACCTGACAGCACTGTCATTTTGGGGGAGTCAGCACAGTGGGAGTGCTGCACTCTCAGAGGGTCAGCACTGAAGGAGTGCTGCACTGTCAGAGGGTCAGTGCTGAGGGAGTGCTGCACTGTCAAAGGGTCAGTGCTAAGGGAGTGCTGCACTGTCAGAGGGTCAGTGCTGAGGGAGTGCTGCACTGTCAAAGGGTCAGTGCTGAGGGAGTGCTGCACTGTCAGAGGGTTAGTGCTGAGGGAGTGCCGCACTTTCGGAGGGTCAGTGCTGAGAGAGTGCTGCACTGTCAGAGGGTTAGTGCTGAGGGAGTGCCGCACTTTCGGAGGGTCAGTGCTGAGAGAGTGCTGCACTGTCAGAGGGTCAGCACTGAGGGAGTGCTGCACTGTCAGAGGGTCAGTATTGAGGGAGTGCTGTGCTGTCAGAGGGTCAGCACTGAGGAAGTGCTGCACTGTCAGAGGGTCAGCACTGAGGGAGTGCTGCATTGTCTGAGGGTCAGTACTGAGGGAATGCTACACGATCAGAGAGTAAGTGCTGAGGGAGTGCTGCACTGTCAGAGGGTCAGCACTGAGGGGGTGCCACGCTGTCAGGGGGTCAGCACTGAGGGTGTACCGTACTCTCAGAGGATAAGTGCTGGGAGAGTTGTTACTCATCCCTCTGTTAACATTGTTACAAAGTTGGTTGATGTCAACCTTGCTGCTTGTGGGACCTTTCTGTGCACAACCTGCTCCTGCGTGGCCTATTACAGCAGTGAGTACATTTCAGAAAGGTACTTTGCTCCTGAAGTGTTTTGGAATGTTCTGTGTGAGGGAAGAGAGCTTAAATCTAAATTTGACAAGCAAAAGATGACATTCTAACTCAGAGGTTCCATTATTTATTGAATTGTAGACATTGAGGTAATGTCCTTCAGCAGCTGAGGAACATTTGGGATGTTCAGTCTCTGTACACTGTGAGCTCATCACTTCAAGGTAAGAAAGAGAAGGTTAAACTCACTGAATCACGATTGACGTTACGAAGCTGTGTAATAATTTAAACCTATTCCTATAATAAATGACATGAGACCATCTTCTGTTTCCATTACTCTGCAGGGTTCACGGAACATGGTGATTACTGACCCTCAGAATACAACCAGGGACACAACCAGAGAAGGGGAGACACCAGCTCCCCGGGAGGAGATGCTGGACACTCTGACAGAACTGAGGACCTTCTCTATGCCAACATCAACTTCTCAAAGCAATGGGACCGTTCACAGGGGCAAGGACACAGAATACACAGGGATCAGATTCCAGCCAAACTGAGAGAAAAAAAATAGGGAGAGGGGGTTAGATAAAAACAGAAGTTGCTGGAAAAGCTCAACAGATTTGGCAGCATCTGTGAAGAGAAATCAAAGTAAACGTTTCAGGTCCAGTGAGTATTCCTCAGAATTGTTTGAGGGATGTGTGCAGCCAACATGGTTGAACAATAATGAAAACAAAATTACATCGCTCAACTTTATTGTTAGTTCTGAGCATTCTTTCCAAAAGCTGAATCTTTATCTTGCTGTCAGAGATGGTTCGAAGCCGATGAATAATTTTTCAGATTTTGGTTAAAAAGTGACTGTGATAAGGCTTCACAATATGTTATCGTTATTTGGGAACTTTGGTTTATTCAGACTCAAGCAGCCTCTAACAGAAGTGTTGTTGATCGCAGCCTTCAAATGAGTCGCATTGGGATAAAATGACCTAATTTAATTAAAAGATGGTGAAATTTGAAATCCAAGTAAAATATGGAACTAAATGCCCAATGATGACCAGGTAGCAATGGGCTGAATAGGCTACTTCTGCCCATCTCCCTTATGATTTAACCTTTGTTATCATCATCATAAAAACCTACATTGGAATATATGCAAATTCCAGCCCACAGCAATGTCATCAATTCTTAACTGTTCTCTGAAATGACCAAGCAAACTACTCAGTTATATCAAAGCACAAAAAACATCTCAGAAAAGGAGCAAAAGCAGGCAGACCACCAGGCACCAATCTGGAAACAGAAATGGCTAAACCCTCCTCACCAGCATCAAGGATGGTGTGCCAAAATTTGAACTGATCCAGCACCTCAGGACTGGTATCCAGGATGTGCTGTGGGTCATCGACAGCAGAATTATAATCCAATACAATCTCCCACCTCATGTGGCCCAGCATATCCCCCATTCTAGTGTTAACATCAGGCCAGGGGATTAACTGTAGTTCCCCGGAGAGTAAGGAGGGCATGCCAGGAGCAGCACAAGGCATACCTAAAAATGTGGCGTTTATCTGGGAAGCAGCAAGACACGACGACTTGTGTGTCAAAGACCATAAGCAGGAGAAAGGCAGGACTGCAGATGATCGAGATCAGAGTCGAGAGTGTGGTACTGGAAAAGCACAGTAGGTCAGGCAGCATCTGAGGAGCAGGACCCAACTTGCTATTGAAGACGCTGCAGAAACCCCTCAAGGACCCACCTTGCTATTGAAGACGCTGCAGAAACCACCTCAAGGACCCACCTTGCTGCTGAAGCTGGCACTGAACACTAGGCCAGGCCATTGGAATACAGTGCCGGAGGATACCACAAAAACCGCCTCAAGGAATCCTGAGCCAAACTCACCTCAGCGCTGAAGGTGCTGCCAACCTGTGCTGGATCCACCATGCCACGGAAGGCACCAGAGCCACTGAAACAGACCATGAGACAGTGAGTAAGAACCAGGAAGAATTAAAGAGAAAAAGCATGAGATAGGGATAGGGAGAGACGAAGAATAAAAGTTAGAGAGAGGGAGACAAACGGAAAGAGAAAGGAAGAAAGAGAGAAAAAGAGACAGTCATGCTGGAAAAGCACAGCAGGTCAGGCAGCATCCGAGGCACATCTGAGGAAAATCGACTTATCAGGCATAAGGCCCTTATCAGGCCATAAACCATTCATTCCAGAATAAACTGAAAGAGTTTATTACTGATCTGTAACAGACCATGAGAAGCTGCCACCCTGATCCTTTGGGATCATTTCACACAGAGAAATGCACAGTGGTATTTCTCACAGTGAGAGTTCCAGGACTTAGAACCAGCAAGCTTGCAGGAACAGCGATATATTTCTAAGTCAGGATGGTGAGTGGGTTGAAGGGGAATGTTCTACCCATCCCACAAAGAGACATGTACAACTCAGGTCCATGAAGTACCCATGGCCATACCGTGGAACTCAGAACATTCCTTGTTCCATTCCTCCTCAAGCAGCCACACACAACTTTCTCTGGTCCATCGATAACATCATCAGTGTTTTTCCTTTCCTTGCCCAGAATTGCCCTGCGAGGACAAACAACATCTCATTTTCTGCTTGGACTCAATATCGAGTTCAACTATTTTTGGGACCTGAGCATCTTCTGTCATGGCTTTATCCCGTCCGCACCCACCAGACCTCATTGTCTCTTGGTCTGCCAGGGCAAACAACCCATTATCAGCTAATAGTCCTCGTGAGCAGTCCTCATATTCATTCTCTGAGGCTGACCTTTGCCCATTCCTTTGTCCACTCAGCTATTGTTCTGTTTCTCTGGGCTACTTTTAATGTTTACACTCCTCCGCTTTCCCCACACTACCTTCAGCATACATACCAACATTTTCCTAACGTCTGAAGATGGGTCATTGGACCTGAAATGTTAACTCCGCTTTCTCTCCACAGATACTATCAGGCCCGCTGAGCTTTTCCAGAAATTTCTGTTTGTAATTTTGATAAATATTGACATAATGCTGCCACTGAGCATGATCTAGCTGTAAATAGCTAAGGCCCCTGTATAGGTCCTGTAAGCGATCCTTTTGCCACAGCCTGTCAATCCTGAAAATGTCGGCTTCATGACATAATGATTCGATTTTGTTTCCCCAATTTTCCTCTGAAATAGAAACAGTAATGAGGGAGTGACAAACAGAAAACAAAATCAGAGTTCAATATTATTGGTCCCAATAAAAATTATTCCCACCATTAATTATCAGTTTGATTATTAATGAAGCTAATTGTCATTACTGACTGGGCTTTGATATGATACTGAACAGGGTTTGGTCGTCGATACTGAACTGTGTGGCATTTGATTATCGATACTGAACTGTGTGGGGTTTTATTATCGATAATGATTTGTGTGCAGTTTGATTATTGATACTGAACAGTATTTGGTTTGATTATCGATACTGAATGACGTGGGGTTTGATTACCGATAGTGAATGGTGTGGATTTTGATTAAGTACCTGCAACGTTCCCATAAACACCCCCTCAGCAAAAAAAAGGGAAAACCAAACACAGGATCTTACAGGAGAGTTGTCGGAGTGAGGGTGGATCAGCATGGAACTGCTTCACTGGATCCACAGCAGCTTCTCTGCATTCCCGCATCTGCAGAAAAAGGCAGCTTACTCAAACCAAACCCAACCCTAGACTGGGAGAACTGGCCACTCGCCTTTCATTGTACAAGACCTTCCCTTGTAGCTGCTGTGCAAATATTATCGAATCCCTGCAGTGTGGAAGCAGGCCATTTGGCCTATCAAGTCCACACTGACCCTCTGAAGAGCATCCCACCCAAATCAAACTCCTTATTATCCCATATTATCCATGGCCAATGTCGCTAGCATGCACATCTTTGGACTGTGGGAGGAACTGGAACACCTAATGGAAACCCATGCCTATGGGGCGAATGTATTCTCTAGGGACAATGTGCAATGAGGGAGCCCATGGTGAGTCCAGTGCCATACCTGGATAATGGTAAACCCCAAGATGTTGATAATGAGGTGGGAGAGCAGATTCAGTGATGGTGATGCCATTGAATGTAATGGTTAGATTCCCTCTCAATGGAAAATCCCAGAGTGTTGATCATGGGTAATTCGGAGATGTTAATGCCTTTGAATGTCAAGGAGTGATGGTTAGTTTCTCTGTAAATAGTAATCTCCCAGGATGTTGCAGGTGGGGATTCAGTGATGGAAATGCCATTGAATATCAAGCGACAATAGTTAGATTGCCTCTTATTGGAGATGATTTGTGTGGCATGAACATTACATGCCACTTTTCGTTGTAGCCCAGTTATTGTCCAGATCCCAGACATGAACTACCTCAGAGCATCACAAGCCACTGTCAGCTCCATACGGACAGGAAAAGTCAGAGCAGCAAGCATTACTTGAAAGATGAGTTTGTGGACTGCACCAGGGACTGTTTTGAACAGATTGTTTCAGCACCTATCCCAAAATGGGCTATTTTAGGTAATGCACATACAAAGAAGCGAGATTAATAAGAGATCATCCGGTTAATGATCCCCTGGGGATTATCATTTAAAATATGCTGAACGTTTAAATTAAGTTTTGAGCAGAGCAACTCCATTCCTCAAAAAGCTGTCAAGTTAACAAAAGCCAAGCATAGAGGGCTCTAAGAAAAGAGACAAAGGGGAATCTTTGTGGATAAACAAGGGTAGGTTTGGAAGCAGATATTACAAAACTATTAGTGAAAGTAAGAACATTTGGGTGAAAAAGCAGAACTACCTGTGGGTGATAAAGGTATTAAAGGAGCAGCCCCATTCAAAACTTAACGCAGACAAAATGGCAAAGTGTAGAGGGAGGTCAGAGAATTGGACATACTTCAGGAATACGCAGGCCGGGATTGAAAACAGAAAAAAATTGAAAATAATATGTTCAAAAAAATAAAAATATACAGAAAGAGCTTCTGTGAAAGTAGAGTAGCAATCTGTAGGAAATGGTCCAGAGATGTTACTGAAATGTTTCCGGGGTAACTTCATTCACTACTCTGGGATTTGGATGGTCAGCCCCTTGTGGTTTTTCAACCTTTAAAGACATTATTTATCCCAGCACCATTTCCGTCTTAATACAGCACTGACTTCACTGACTTTTGGCCAAACACTCAATCCTTAGTTCTCTAACATTTCTGGCACTTAGAATCATAGAGTCAAAGAGAGGTACAACACAGAAATAAACCCTTCGGTCCAACTTGTCCAACTCGTCCATGCCGACCAGATATCCAAAATTAATCTAGTCCCATTTGCCAGCATTTGGCCCATATCCCTCTAAATCATTCCTATTCATGTACCCATCCAGATATCTTTTAAATGGTGTAATTGTACCAGCCTCCACCACTTCCTCTGGCCGCTCATTCCATTCATGCACTATCCTTTGTATGATAAAGTTGCCCCTTGAGTGCCTTTTAAATATTTTCCCTCTCACCCTAAACTGATGCTCTCTAATTCTGGACTCCTCCACCCCAGGACAAAGACCTTATCTATTTAGCCTATCCATGTCCTCATCATTTTATAAGGTGACCCGTTGGCCTCCGACGCACCAGGGAAAACAGCCCCAGCCTATTCAACCTCTCCCTATAGCTCAAGCCCTTCAAACATGGCAACATCCTTGTACATCTTTTCTGAACCCTTTCAAGTTTCACAACAACCTTCCGATAGTAGGGAGAACAGAATTGCACATAATATTCCAAAAGTGGCCTAACAAATGTCCTGTCCAGCCACAGTATGGCTCCCAAACCCCTGTACTCAATGTTCTGATCAACACAGGAAAGCATACCAAACACCATGCTCACTATCTTATCTATCTGAGACTCCACTTTCAAGGAGCTATGAACCTGCACTCCAAGGTCTCTTTGTTCAGCAACACTCCCTAGGACCTTACCATTAAGTGTGTAAGTCCTGCGAAGATTTGCTTTCCCAAAGTGCAGCACCTCGCATTTATCTAATTTAAACTCCATCTGCCACTTCTCAGCCCATTGGCCCATCTGGTCCAGATCCTGTTGTAATCTGAGGTAACCCTCTTCGCTGTCCACTACACCTCCAATTTTGGTGTCATCTGCAAACTTACTACATATACCTCTTATGATCACATCCAAATCATTTATATAAATGACAAAAAGCAGTCGATCCAGCACTGATCTATGTGGCACTCCACTGGTCACAGGCCTTCAGCCTGAAAAGCAACCGCCCACCACCACCCTCTGTCTTCTATCTTCAAGCCAGTTCCATATTTAAAAATAGCTAGTTGTCCATATATTCCATGTGATCGAACCTTACTAACCAGTCTACCATGAGGAAACTTGTTGAACACCTTACTGAAGTGCATATAGGTCACATCTACCGTTCTGACCTCATTAATCGTCTTGGCTATTTCTTCAAAAAATGAGACATGATTTTCCACACACAAAGCCATGTTGACTCTCCATAATCAGTCCTTCCCTTTCCAAATTCATGTAAATCCTGTCCCTCAGGATTCCCTCCAACTCTATAGTTCCCTAGCTTGCCTTTACCACCTTTCTTAAACAGAGGTACCAAATTAGCCAACCCCCAGTCTTCCGGCTCCTCACCCATGACTATCGATGATCCAAATATCTCAGCAAGGGGCTCAGCAATCACTTCCCTATCTTCCTACAGAGTTCTAGAGTACACCTGATTGGGGTCTGGGGATTTATCCACCATTATGCATTTCAGGACACCCAGCATCTCCTCCTCTGTAATATCATTTTTTCAAGCTGTCACCAACTATTTCTGTATCTTTCATGTCCTTCTCAACAGTAAACACTGATGTAAAATGTTTGTTCAGTATCTCCCCCATCTCCTGCAGTTCCACACATTGACAGCCTTGCTGATCTTTGAGCAATCCTATTCTCTAGGAGAAAGTGAGGTCTGCAGATGCTGGAGATCAGAGCTGAAAATGTGTTGCTGGAAAAGCGCGGCAGGTCAGGCAGCATCCAAGGAGCAGGAGAATCGACGTTTTGGGCATAATCCCTTCTTCAGGAATGAGGATGGTGTGCCAAGCAGGCTAAGATAAAAGGTAGGGAGGAGGGACTTGGGGGAGGGGCGTTGGTAATACAATAGGTGGAAGGAGGCTAAGGTGAGGGTGATAGGCCGGAGAAGGGGTGGGGGCGGAGAGGTTGAGAAGAAGATCTTCGTCTGCCCGAAATGTCGATTCTCCTGCTCCTTGGATGCTGCCTGACCTGCTGAGCTTTTCCAGCAACACATTTTTCAGCAGCAATCCTATTCTCTCCCTAGTTACCCATTTGTTCTAAATGCATGTATAAAATCTCTTTGGATTCTCCTTAACTTAAAATTGATGTTTCGGACAAAAACCCTTCATCAGGACTCAATCCTTTTGCCCGAAACATCAATTTTCCTACTCCTCAGATGCTGCCTGACCTGCTATGCTTTTCCAGCTCCACTCTAATCTAGAGGAGGTGGTGGAGACTGGTACAATTATATGTAAAAGATATCTGGAATGATTTATGTAGAGGAAGGGTTTGGAGAGATATGGGCCAAGTGTTGGCAAATGTGATTAGGTTAGGTTGGGATAGCTGGTCGGATGGGTGAGTTGGACCGAAGGGTGTGTTTCTGGGTTGGATATCTCTGTGATTCTAAGTATATTCCTTTGTCGTCTTTAGTGAGGGCAGAAGCCAAGTCTATGTTCACACCTTCTGTCATGTCTTTGTTCCCCAAAATAATTTCACTTGAATTTGGATTGCACTGGATCTACATTTATTTATTTTTATAAATTTATTTTTCTAACATATTTATTGAGGTTTTTTAACAGTCAATTTCCATGTTCACTACAACTTTACTCTGCTGCGCTGTTTACCACTCGAGCATTTATTTTCCTCTTTTGCTGATTTCGAAAATGCTCCCAATGCTGCCTGTTATTATTGCTTTGGCAATTTCAGATCTCTCCTTTTGGATCTATACTCTCCTTAACCTCATTTGTAACCCACAGCTGAGCCACCTTTTTTCTTTTTTTATTTGTGTCAGATAGGAATGAGAAATTTTTGTAATTTGTGAGTAACACACACACATATTATGGAAATGCTCCAATATGTAAGTAAATTACAGTTGCATCGTTATTGTATAAATCTCTGATGACTTGCTTAATGCCCTCAAAAAGCTTTTAGGAAGGCTAATGGAATGTTGGCCTTTATTTCAGTAGGATTTGAGTACAGCAGCAGTGAAGTTCTGTTTCAAATGCTTTGGACTTTGGTTCGGCCACACCTGCAGTACTGTGTGCAGTTTGCTTTCTTTCTCAGAAATATACTCACGTACCTTCCTTCCCTAATTATGGTACTCTACTCTGAAATGCAGCATTTATAGACTTGTTGGGTCAAGACTTATTCTCTGAATTAATGCAGTGGTTATGAAAATGTGGTGCATGAGATCATTTATCTCAGCGGACCACTGAAGATTAGCAACGACTGAGCCAGCCCTCATTGAAGCAAGTATGTCCACTAAAGATATCCGACACATTTGTGTTCTTATAAATGACAGCTTCAACACATTTTATTAACTCCTGTCCCAGAAAAGCAGCATTAGCAACTTGTTTTATTTCCTGCAAACTCCAAGGAAATTGGAATCTTGAAGAAATGACGCATGTGAAAATAGACAGCTGCATATGGCATTTGTTGCTTAAATTTCTAACATTTAAAAAAAATTATTAAATTATTTTGCAGTAAAGATACCATTGTTGAAGAAAGTGGCATAAAGGAGTATACATCCAACAAAATTGCACCGTTTCATTGACACTGATACACTATCAGTTTTATTTAGCAATCTGAGAATCTTAGGAATCCTGCATTGAGTAATTTTGCTGACTCCCAAAGCCTCTCCATCATCACCAGGCACAAGTTAGGAGTGTGATGGAATATTCCCCACTTGCCTGGATGGGTGCAGCTCCAACAACACTTGAAAAGTTTGACATCATCTCGAACAAAGCAGTCTGCTTCACCCACAAGCTCTCAGTCATTGCAGTGTGTACATTACACAATGCATTGCAGAAATTCATCAAAGATTCTCAGACAGCACCTTCTAAACCCATGGCCACTTCTATCTAGAAGGACAAGGGCAGCAGACACGTGGGAACACCATCCCCTGCAAGTTCCCCTTGAAGACCCTCACCATCCTGGCTTGAAAATATATTGCCTGTTCCTTCAGTGTTGTTGGGCCAAAGTCCTGGAATTCCTTCCCTAAGGACATTGTGGGTCGACCCACAGTACATGGACTTCAGTGGTTCAAGAAAGCAGCTCATTAGCACCTTCTCAAGGGGTCAGCTAGAGACAGAGGCAATAAATGCTGGGCTCAACCAGCAATGCCCATGAGTGAATAATAATAAAAATAATAATAATAATAAGTATAAGGCCCCTCCATTCTCCTGATTAAGACTTTGTCGAATGTTGAGGCAACACTTGGGAGGCTGTGGGAGACTCCAGCCCATAATCTTTTAACTTTGCTGCATTTTATTTGCCGTTATAGTTATTCTGCAGCATGTTCTACTGAATTTATATCAGTCCTGAGGTCCACACTGATACTCTCCTACAGCAATAACATCACCCATCTCCTTTGTTGTTTTGTTATTTTGTCCATTATATAGACTAACCTTGTACACTGAGTCCCCAATTCTTGTCACACTGCAACCCCAGCTCTCTTAATAGCTGTTAAGTCATAAACATGCATTTTACTTTGCACCATCAACTCATCTATTATGTTACTAATGCTGCATGCTTCAAATATGGAGATTTCAGGTTTGACTTTTTAACTGTTATAAGACCTGATTGTCATTCCTGTTATATTTATCTGTTTATATTCCTTGTCCCTTCCTGTCACTCTTTGGTTATTATTTGTCTTGTTACATTTTGTCTTTCTTTGAATTGAACCCACTCTCAAATTTGGCTGTTGCATTTTTTTAAAAAGCTTTTGCCCTGAATTCACCTGTTCACAGACATTGATACCTGTGGAGCAGGTGGGATTTGAATCAGGGTCTCCTGGCATAGAGGAAGAGAAGCTGTCACCATACCCTTAGTTGGATCCTACAAATGACTGCCTCAAACAGATTGACATGGACAATGGTCTCAGCACATTGTGCTAGTGGAACATCTCTCTCCTTCCCCAGTACTGGTGCCAGGGCACCACAAATTGGACCCTATTCCTCACACACTTATCTCTGAACCAGCCATTTACTTCTTTGTATTTTTTGCAATCCACGTCAATTTGCTCAGGTCATAACCTTTTGAGATTGCTATCTTTGTGGCCTTGAATTTTAAATTGATGCTAGAATTCTGATTATCCCTCTCTTTCCTGGCCCTCCCAGGCAGTTGGTCCCAGAAGGACTAGGACAGCTTTGCACTCACCACAGACTTTGTCTGTACGGATTTCAGCAAGGCATTCGACAAGATTCCAGATGATGGTCTTGTTAGCAAGGTGAGATCACATTGAATCCTGGGAGAGCAAGCCAACTGAATACAAATTTTTTGAGAAGGTAGGAAATATAGGGAGGTGGTAGAAGGTTGTTTCTCAGACTGGAGGCCTGTGATCAGTGGTGTGCCACAAGGATTGGTGCTGGGTCCAACACTTTTTGCCATTGACATAAATGATTTGGGTGTGAATATAGGACGTATGGTTGGTAAGTTTGCAGATGACACTAACATTGGAGGTGTAGTGGACATGGAAACTATCTCAGAGTATAGCAGAATATTGATCTGATGGACTAAGGGGAGTTGCAGATGGAGTTTAATTTAGACAAGCGTGGGGTATTACATTTTGGTAGGGCAAATCTGGGCAGGATTTATACAGTTAATGTTAGGGTCCTGGTGAGTGTTACTAAACAAAGCAACTGCATAGTTCCTTAAAAGTGGAGTCACAGGTAGACAGGGTGGTGAAGAAGGCATGTAGCATGCCTGCATTCATAAGTCAGGATTTGGAATATCATGTTGCGTCTATGTAGGACATTGGTGAGGCCAGTTTTAGAATATTGCATTCAGTTCTTGTCTCATTGCTTTCAGAAGCACCTTGTAAAACTTGACAGGGTGCAGAAAAGATTTACAAGGATGTTGACGGGATTAGAAGGTGTTGTGTGAGTGATAGAATGTAGGGGGGTGGGGACTTTTTTTCCTGGAGCTTTGGAGGCTGAGGGATAATGTTTTAGAGATTTCTAAAATCATGAGGGGCATGGATAGAATGAATAGTCAAGGTCCTTTTCCTAAGGTAGGGGAGTGCAAAACTAGAGGGCATAGGTTGAAAGTGAGAGGGGAAATGTTCAAAATGGACCAAGCAACCTTTTCACACTCAGGGTGGTGCGTGTATTGAGCAACCTCACAGAAGTAATGGAGGTAGTTACAATTATAACATTCAAAAGGCATCTGGATAGGTAAATGTGGGCGGCACGGTGGCACAGTGGTTAGCACTGCTGCCTCATAGCGCCAGAGACCTGGGTTCAATTCCCGCCTCAGGCGACTGTTTGCGTGGAGTTTGCACATTCTCCCCGTGTCTGCGTGGGTTTCCCCCCACAGTCCAAAAATGTGCAGGTGAGAGTGAATTGGCCATGCTAAATTACCAAACATAGGGAAACCGGTCTAGGTGGGTTGTTATTCGGAGGGTTGGTGTGGGCTTGTTGGGTCAAAGGGCCTGTTTCCACGCTGTAAGTAATCAAAAAAAAGGATTCAGTGATATGGGCCAAATGCTGGCAAATGGGACTGGATCAATTTAGGATATCTGGTCAGTGCAGACGAGTTGGATGGAAGGGTTTGTTTCCATGCTGCCCATTGGTAAGACTCTATGACAGCATGGACAGTGGGGCCATTGGTGTCTGAAACAAAGAACACTGTAAGGTTCCAATGGTGCAGGTTTCTGGAGATCTGAACCCAATGCAGAGAAACTGGAGAAACTCAGTGGGTTGGCAGAATCTGTGCTGCAAATGTGTTGCTGGTCAAAGCACAGCAGGCCAGGCAGCATCTCAGGAATAGAGAATTCGACGTTTCGAGCATAAGCCCTTCATCAGGAATAAGAGAGAGTAGCCAAGCAGGCTAAGATAAAAGGTAGGGAGGAGGGACTAGGGGGAGGGGCGATGGAGGTGGGATAGGTGGAAGGAGGTCAAGGTGAGGGTGATAGGCCGGAGTGGGGTGGGGGCGGAGAGGTCAGGAAGAGGATTGCAGGTTAGGAGGGCGGTGCTGAGTTGAGGGAACCGACTGAGACAAGGTGGGGGGAGGGGAAATGAGGAAACTGGAGAAATCTGAATTCATCCAAATTTTGTTGGTTGGAATGTAGTTCGGAGTCCGTGTGGGATCAGTCGGTTCCGTAGACAGGTGCTGAGGAAGGAGCTGTGGAAGAGGGAGTTAAACAGAATTGATATTGCATTTTATAAACACAGAAATTGCTGTAGAAACTCAGCAGGTCTGACAGCGTCTGTGGAAAGAGAGAGAGAGAAACAGAGTTATGTTTTGAGTATGTTGATTTTACATTAGCCTTAAAAGCAAGTGTTTCTGTCAGACAAGGAGCGTTCTGTGTCAACTGATGAGGCTTAGTTCCTTTCGCTATATGTTTCAGTTGCAGGCAGTCCATTAGACTTGGCTCTGGGTGGTATGTTGTTACTTCCTGTTCTCTCGAAACTAGTGTCCTTCCACAGACATTGTTCAAGTTATCCCATGACCCAACACCTGGAGATTGAGAGCTGCAGCTTGATCTGCAGATGGCAGATCCTGATCTTCCCCTTTAGATTGTCTCCCTCATTTCTGGGTGAGGGTGGGGGTCAGTCCCTCGAGGGTCATGTACCCTTTGGAAAGGCTGTGCACAGATAGGTCATGTTTGTCCAACTTATTGATGGGAGAGAAAGGGGAGGGAAAACTGGAGGTAATTGGAGAGATTGGGGTCAGTGAGAACTCCTGTAATGAACAAACCATGTTATGGGAAGGATGTTATTAAACTGGTGCAGAAAAGGATGTTCCTGGAACTGGAGGGTTTGAGTTATATGGAGAGGCTGGGACTTCCCTCCCTGGACTGTGGGAGGATAAGGGGTGACCTGAGAGAGTTTATATGATCCCGAGGGGTATAGGTAAGGTGACTAGCAAAGGTCACTTCCCCCAGTGTAGGGGGTGCCCAAAACTCAAAATCAGAGGCTTAGGATGAGAGGGGAAAGATTTAAAAGGGTTCCAAGGGGAAACCTTTTTCACACGGGGGTGGCTTTGCATTTGGAATGATCTTCCAGAAGAAAAGGGCGGGTACAATTGCAACATTTAAAAGACATTAGGACATGTACATCGCAAAGAAACTTTTAGAGGGATACAGGCCAAAAGCAGGCAAATGAGACTCGTTCAGTTTGAGAAACCTGGTTGGCATGGATGAGTTGGGCCAAAGGGTCTGTTTCCATGCTGTGTGACTCTATCACTCTCTGTTTTATACTTGTCACATTTAAAGGGAAAGAAATTGGGGAAATTTGGGGAGAAATCTGTTTGTAATGCACTCAGGGAGATGAATTGATCAATTACAAGTATCCACCACTGGTAGAAAGACTCATTCCCTGCTCAACAATCACATTTATTTTCTTTTTCAGGAAGTTTGGAGGTGAAATTAATTGAGTCCCTGAAATACTTACCCTCCTAGAGAGAGAGAGAGAGGCCGACTGTACTTTACACCTGCACACGACGCGTGTGAAGGCATGTTGCCTGTTCATTTTAGATTAGATTAGATTCCCTATCGCATGGAAACAGGCCCTTCGGCCCAACTAGTCCACACTCACCCTCCAAAGAGTAACTCACCCAGACCCATTACCCTCTGAATAATGCACCTAACACTATGGGCAATTTAACGTGGCCAATTCACCTAACCTGCACATCTTTGGACTGTGGGAGGAAACTGGAACACACAGAGGAAACCCACGTAGACATGGGGAGAATGTGCAAACTCCACACAAATCGTTGCCCGAGGCTGGAATCGAACCTGGAACCCTGGTACTGTGGTTGGTATATATCTATACATATAAATGAAAAATGGTGGACATTTGTCTCCCAGAGGGGATGCGAGGGGATGTGAGGGGATGAGAGGGGATGTGAGGAGATGAGAGGGAATGTGAGGGGATGAGAAGCCAGAGTCATACTGTTAGGAGGGGCTAAAGGAATTCAAATTAATTTGTGCATTCGAGCCTGCAATTAAAATGTCTGGAAGTGAGGAGGGTGGGATGAGAGAGAGAGAAATGGGGGAAGGATTGAGGTGGAGGGGGGAGAGAGAGAGAGAGATAGCAGCAGGGAAATGGAAAATGATGAGGGCATGACAGAGGGGAGAGAGAGAGAGAGAGAGACAGAGACAGATACAGATACAGCGAGAGACAGAGAGAGAGAGATGAGGAAAGGATTGAGAAAGAGAGAAAGATGGGGCAGGTTTAGAAGACACAGAGTGATGGGTGCAGGATTGAAAAGAGAGAGAGAGGATGATGACAGGATTGAGAGAGAGTGACATATGTGGGCAGGATTGGAAGAGAGAGAAAGAGGCCATGAGAGTGAGATTAAAATATAGGCGTAATGTATGTACAATTTACCAAAGGCAGGTAGAGACATGAAGGAAGGGAGAAAAGAAGAGCAAGAGACAGAGAGAGAAAGTTGGGGGAAGGGAGCAGTGAGATGATAGAAGCATCTTTGTGATTAACTGTTGATCGTTCTGACTCTGGCAGGTATGTGGTAATGTGATCCCACCGTTCACTGAAACAAGTGGACATCATGGCTTCCTTTTCATTGAGATCATTGTACTGAAGGTCAAATTAAAATCAAAGTCAAACCATACAGTCTTCCACCAGAAAGACTGTTCATAATACTTCTACGTTCAGAACGCTGTACATAGGAACAGAATAAAAGAATAGGCCATTCGAGCCTGCTGCACCTTGTAATAGATCAGACTCCTGTCTTCCTGTTGTCTCCCTTTAGCCCCAAAGAATTCTGTCAAACTCCTTCTTGAACAACTTTCAGTGTTCTGGCCCCGCCCACCTTCAGTGGCTGAGAATACTACAGGTTCCCCCATCTCTGGGTGGCAAGTGGGTCGAGTTTAGTTAGGGATCAAAAAGTGAGGCACTGGAAAAGCACAGCAAATGAGGAGCTGGAGAATCGACATTCTGAGCATAAGCTTCTCATCAGAAACATGATGAAAAGTATAGTTTGGAAACTTTGGTCAGCATGGGCGAGTTGGGCTGAAGGGTCTGTTTCCCATTCTGCATGACACAAGTGCAAGATGCCTGGGCTATTGATCTGAGCAGATAGAACAGCCATCTCCATTCACTGAAGCTCTATGTCCAGGATCCTTCCTGATTGCCTCCTGGCTAAGCTCTCTCACTTCCTCTTCTATTCTCCATTTCAAAACATCCTCCCACTTGATTCCGAGGTTCCATACTCAGCTTTCCATTTGGACATCAGCCTTGGAACCCTTGAGACACAACATATCATTTTCTCATGGGCTGTGGTGCTTCTAACGTGAATGTGTGAACTTGGGGCAAAAGAAAACAACATATTCCTTTGATAAACAAAACTATCCCCCAAAACCGGCAGGGCCTACTCAATTAAAAACAGCAAATTCCTCTGGGAAGCAAATGACACATGATTGTATGAGTGTGAGCATAATTTTGCAGAGTTTACAATCAAAAATGAGGACATTTTGTTGATGTGTCAGCAAATTGCCTCTTTCTTTAACATTGAGAAGCACTGCATATGTGAACGCCCAAGGTATGTTGAAAATATTCTGTTATACAATTTCCACACAAAGGACAGTAGAGGTTTGTAACTGTCTTCCAAAAACCGCAGTGGAGGCTGGATCAGTTGTTAGCTTTCTGTCTGAGAAAGATTCCTTTTACGAAGAGATTAAGGGGATAGGAGCCAAATCCATGTCTATGGCGTTAGGCCACAGGTCAGCCACTGAATGGTGGGAAAAATTCAAGGGGTGACATGATGGCTCAGTGGTTAGCATTGCTGCCTTACAGCACCAGGGACCTGGGTTCAATTCCATCCTCAGGCAACTGTCTGTGTAGGGGTTTGCACGTTCTTCTCATGTCTGTGGGGGTTTCCTCTAGGTGCTCCAGTTTCATCCCATAGTCCAAAGATGTGGACTGACCATGCTAAACTGTCCATAGTGTGCAGGCTAAGTGAACTGGCCAATGGGAAATGCAGGATTACAAGGGTAGTGTAGGGGGGAAGGATGCTCTTTGGAAGGTTGATGTGGACTTGATGAGCCAAAGGGCCTGCTTCCATCCCACTGGGATTCTCCATTACTTGTGCTTGCTATTGGCATTGTCCCTTAGCACACATGCAATGTGGAAATTCTTGTACGTCATGAGAACATAAGGGCTTGGAGCAGGAGGTGGCCATTCAGCTCCTTGGGGCCTACTCCTCCATTCGATATGACTATGGCTAATCCCATCCCATCTTCAACTCTACTTTCCTACCCCCTCTTCCTTTAATCCATCACTGATGAAAAATCTCCTCCTCAGTATACCACCATCATCCGCACAATCTGAGAGGGTGATTTCTCACAGATTCATGACCCTATGCCTCCCCCTCCCCAATCTTGACAGAAGCCATTCAAAGAGCAAAAATAAATTACAGCCCAAGAACAGCCCTTCATTCCCTCCAAGTCTGCATCAACACATTTAGTCCTTTCACACTAAAGCTATCTTCACTTACAGGATCCATATGCCTCTATTCCCTGCCTGTTCCCGTATCTATCCAGGTGTTTCATGAATGCTGCTGTTGTGTCTGGTTCCACCACCTCCTCTGGCAGCACATTCCAGGCTCTCACCACCCTTTGTGTGATAAACATGCCTCGCACATCTCTTTTAAACTCCCCCACTCTCCTCGCACCTTGAACCTGTGTCACCTAATAACCGATCCCTCCACCCAGGGAAAAGGCCTCATAATTTCCACTTTATCCATGCTATTCACAATCTTATAAACTTCTATGAGGTCACCCCTCAACATCCTGTGTTCCAGTGTGATCAAACCCAGTCTATCCAACCTTTCCCCATAGCTAAAATCCCCCATACCTGGCAATATTCCTGATGAAGGGCTGATGCCCAAAACGTTGATTCTCGTGCTCTTTGGGTGCTGCCTGACCTGTTGTGATTTTCCAGCGCCACACTCTCCACTCTGATCTCCAGCATCTCCAGTCCTCACTTTCTCCATACCTGGCAATATCCTGGTAAATCTTTCTGCATTCTCTCCAAAGCATCCACATCTTTCTGGTAGTGAGGTGACCAGAACTATATGCAATATTCGAAATGTGGCCGAATGAATGTTCATTCCTCCTCATCTCTGTTTCAACTCCACCCCAGTCCCTTTCCCTGAAACAATGACCTCTTGTTCTAGATTGGCCCACATGAGGAAATATCCTCTCTCCATCTCCTTTGTCAACCCTTCTTTGAGCATCTGATATCCCTCAGTTCGATCTCTCGTTCTTCAAAACTATTGGCCTAAGCTGCTTAACCTCGCTTGCTAAAATATATGTCTGGAATGAATCAGTTTCCTTGGCTGCTGTGAAGTTGGGGTGAGGGAGGGGCAAGGTTATTTGGTTTGTAATTACTCCCTGCTCCAGAACTGTTCCCATTCCTGCCCCAGATAGAGAGGTGGCTAGATTGGGCAGCTGCTTTACAATCCGTTGGAATGCCAACAGCGTGGGTTCAATTCCCGCAAGTGCTGAGATTACCGTGAAGGGCTCTCCTTCTCAACCTCTCCCTGTCTGAGGCATGGTGACCCTCAGGTTAAACCACCACTCAGCTGTCTCACTTTAATGAGAGAGCAACTCGATGATCTAGTGAGACCCTGGTGTTTACCATGATCTGTAACTGGCACCAATGCAAGTGTCTCATTTTTAACATTTAAAACTAACAACAAAGTTGTATTTTGCACCACCCATTCCAGTAAACATGTAAAGCTCATTGATATTGCTGTCCCCTTCCCACCCCAGTAGAATAATTCATGAAGTAGCTACCGTTCACTTCAGGAAGTGATATTCACTTGGCCGTACTGCGTCTGGAAAATGTACCAATTCTGTTTGATGTTTCTTGTCTCACTTCAATCAGGATAGCAAAGCAAGGTTGTCAGTTTTTGAAATCTTGAAAGGAGAGAGAGAGAATAAGAGAGACAGAGAAACAGAGTTAATGTTGCAAGTTATAAACACAGAATGTGCTGGAGAAACTCAGCAGGTCTGGCAGCAACTGTGGAGAGAGAGAGAAGAGCAGAGTTAACCTTTTGAGTCGAGTGGCCCTTTCCTCAGTGTTTACCCTTTACTGTCCTCTGAAATGGCCGAGCAAGCCATTCAGTTGTATTCATTGCTACAAAGTCTCACCAATGAAATTAAACCGGATGGATCCCTGGCATTGAGATTGGCACCGGAAAAGACAATGACAGAAACAGGCCTGCCCATCCCATAAAATCCTCCTCGCTGACATCTGGGGGCTAGTGCCAACATTGGAAGAGTTGTCAACATACTCATACAACTGTACTTTACAGACAATGCCCCAGACAGCCCCATTACCATCCCTGGATATGTCCTGTCACACCAGAAGGACAGATCCAGCAAATGTGGCTGCACAGTAGAATACAGTCGGGAAGGAGTAGCCCTGGGAATCCTCAACATTGACTCCAGACCCCCCAAAGTCTCATGGCTTCAGGTTAAACATGGGCGAGGAAACCTACTGCTGATTGCCACATACCGTCTTCCCTCATCTGGTGGGTCAGTACTCCACCATGTTGAACAACACTTAGAGAAAGCCCCAATGATGGCATGGGCACAGAATATATTGTGGGCGGGGGATTTTAGTGTCCACCACCAAGAGTGGCTCGGCAGCAGTACTACTGATCGAGCTGGTTAAATCCAAAAGGCCATTGCTGCGAGATTGAGTCTGTGGCAGGTGGTGAAGGAACCACAAGAGGGAAAACCATACTCGACCGCATCCTTACCAATCAACCAGCTGTAGATGCATCTACCCATGTTAGTATTGGTAACAATAGCCCCCACATAGTCCATGTGGAGATGGAGTCCCATTGAAGGCAATTCCTACAATGGGATATGGGCATCACTGGCTGGATCCAACATTTATTGTCCCGTCTGTAATTGTCCCCACCCCAGAGAGGTTGGTAGTGAACTGCCTTCTTGAACCTCTGCAGTCCATGTGCTGTTCTTGACCCATAATGCCCTTGGAGAGGGAATTCTAGGGTTTTGACTTTGCAACATTGAAGGAACAGCTGATAAATTTCCAAGTTGGGATGGTGAGTGGCTTGGAGAGCAACTTACAAGGTGTGGTTTCCTTACCCATCGACATGTAGATAGTCATGGATTTGGAAGGTGCTATCTGAGAATATACTAGTTTCTGCAGTGCACCTTGTAGATGGTGCACGCTCCTGCTATTGAGCATCGATGATAGAGGGAGTGGATGTTTGTGGAGGTGGTGTCAATCAAGTGGGCTGCTTTGTCCTGGATGGTGTTTAGCTTCTTAAGTGTCATTAGAGTGCATCCACACAGACAAGTGGACAGTATTCCATCACACCTCTGACATGTCCCTTGTCAATGGTGGACAAGCTTTGCGAAATAAAAACATTGATGAATTAACCAATTGCACTTTTTGCATCAGGTAGAAAAAGCAAATGCGAGGTATATGAAAAGTTTTGATTGAAGTTTTGCTCATTATAGATGACTATTGTCGTTCTTCTGCAGATGACTACCATAACTTATCCCAGGGATGGAGACTAAACCGAAGGGGAGCGGTTCATTCTGCAGAGTTGGTAGCAACAACAGATTGAAGAAAGTGAGGACTGCAGATGCTGGAGATCAGAGTGGAGTGTGTGGGGCTGGAAAAGCACAGCAGGTCAGGCAGCATCCGAAGCTCAGGACATTTATCAGCCCTTCCTAATAAAGGGTTTATACCTGAAACGTTGATTCTAGGATGCTGCCTGACCTGCTGTTCTTTTCCAGTCCCACACTCTAGACTACCACAACAGATTCTTCCAGGATTCCTGGTATAAAAACAATGATTAATATGAGTCTACATCCGATAACATTAGCGAAATAGCTGACAGTAAAACTGGAGGCTCATACCAGTGACAAGGCTGGGTTTTGGTGTAAACTGTGCTCCATTGTAAACCGGACCCCTGTTGTAAACCAGTTCACATTGCATACCAGGCTCCATTGTACACGGGGCCCCATTGTAAACTGGGCCCCAATGTAAACTGGGATCCGTTGTAAACTGGGATCCATTGTAAACTGGGCCCCAATGTAAACTGGGATCCATTGTAAACTGGGCCCCATTGTAAACTGGGCCCCAATGTAAACTGGGAT
Source organism: Hemiscyllium ocellatum (assembly GCF_020745735.1). Taxonomy (NCBI): domain Eukaryota; kingdom Metazoa; phylum Chordata; class Chondrichthyes; order Orectolobiformes; family Hemiscylliidae; genus Hemiscyllium; species Hemiscyllium ocellatum. The sequence goes on from NC_083438.1 coordinate 12,374,555, forward strand.
CCATTGTAAACTGGGATCCATTGTAAACTGGGCCCCAATGTAAACTGGGATCCATTGTAAACTGGGCCCCAATGTAAACTGGGCCCCAATGTAAACTGGGATCCATTGTAAACTGGGCTCCATTGTAAACTGGGCCCCATTGTAAACTGGGCTCCATTATAAACTGGGCCCCATTGTCAACTGGGCCCCAATGTAAACTGGGATCCATTGTAAACTGGGCCCCACTGTAAACTGGAATCCATTGTAAACTGGGCCCCATTGTAAACTGGGCCCCATTGTAAACTGGGATCCATTGTAAACTGGGATCCATTGTAAACTGGGCCCAAATGTAAACTGGGATCCATTGTAAAATGGGCCCCAATGTAAACTGGGCCCCAATGTAAACTGGGATCCATTGTAAACTGGGCCCCAATGTAAACTGGGATCCATTGTAAACTGGGATCCATTGTAAACTGGGCCCCAATGTAAACTGGGATCCATTGTAAACTGGAATCCATTGTAAACTGGGATCCATTATAAACTGGGCTCCATTGTAAACTGGGCCCCAATGTAAACTGGGATCCATTGTAAACTGGGCCCCATTGTAAACTGGGCCCCATTGTCAACTGGGCCCCAATGTAAACTGGGATCCATTGTAAACTGGGCCCCATTGTAAACTGGGATCCATTGTAAACTGGGATCCATTGTAAACTGGGCTCCATTGTAAACTGGGCCCCAATGTAAACTGGGCTCCATTGTAAACTGGGCCCCATTGTAAACTGGGATCCATTGTAAACTGGGCCCCAATGTAAACTGGGATCCATTGTAAACTGGGATCCATTGTAAACTGGGCCCCAATGTAAACTGGGATCCATTGTAAACTGGAATCCATTGTAAACTGGGCTCCATTATAAACTGGGCTCCATTGTAAACTGGGCCCCAATGTAAACTGGGATCCATTGTAAACTGGGCCCCATTGTAAACTGGGCCCCATTGTCAACTGGGCCCCAATGTAAACTGGGATCCATTGTAAACTGGGCCCCATTGTAAACTGGGATCCATTGTAAACTGGGATCCATTGTAAACTGGGATCCATTGTAAACTGGGCCCCAATGTAAACTGGGTTCCATTGTAAACTGGGCCCCATTGTAAACTGGGCCCCATTGTAAACTGGGATCCATTGTAAACTGGGCTCCATTATAAACTGGGCTCCATTGTAAACTGGGCTCCATTGTAAACCGGGCCCCATTGTAAACTGGGCCCCATTGTAAACTGGGATCCATTGTAAACTGGGCTCCATTATAAACTGGGCTCCATTGTAAACTGGGCTCCATTGTAAACCGGGCCCCATTGTAAACTGGGATCCATTGGAAACTGGGCTCCACAGCACAATGTAAACATATGGGATGGAATATCAAGACAACAAGTCAATCATCCATTTTAATTCAATGCAGAAGATAATGTGGATGATGTGAAGATGGTTGACAGTGAGGAGGAAGGTGTGAGGTTACAAGAGGATCAGTCAGATGGGCAGATCCATGGCAGATGGAGTTTAACCCTAATTAGTGTGATATAATGCACCTTGGAAGAAGGAGAAAGGCAACTCAATGAATGGCAGTGCACTAGAATGCTCAGAAGAACAGAGGAATCTTGGGGGATTTGTCCACAGCTCCCTGAAGGCATCATGGCTGGTTAATAGGGGGTTAAGAAGGCATATGGGACACTTACCTTTATCTGTCAAGTCTTACATTATTGAATGGGATGATGATGTTGGGGCTGGATGGGATTTGGTGAGGCCACACCTGGAGCACTGGCTGCAGTTCCGGTCTTCACTCTATGGGAAGGACATGATTACACCGGAAAGGGTGCAGGGGAGATTCATCAGGATGTTGCCTGGGATGGAGCAGTTCAGTGATGAAGAGAGGCTGGATAAGCTCAGGCTGTTTTCTTTGGAGCAGAGAAAGTGGGGAAAGTATCTGATAGAGGTGTGTGAGATTAAGGGGGGCATAAACTGTGCTATGAACCAGGCCAGACCCCGTCAAAAGGAGGTAGCTCAGAGCCTAACCTTTTCTTATTTTAAAGGCAGATTCAAGTCTATTGGCCAAATACAGGATGGTGGGATGAGTTCAGATAGGTAGGACAACCTTGATGGGCTAGAGAGTCTCTTCTGTACCGTATAAGACTGACTCGATGACTCATTCACCCAAGTAAATAAGAAGCGAAGTTGATTTGAAAAGGAATGTAAAGGGGTGATTGATTCAATTCAACAGGAATTCCCATTCTCTATGGTAACTGTGAACAGTGACCACACTGTGGGAGGTGCACAGCTGGTTTTAAACTGCTTCCATAATCACCTGAGGCCTCAATAATATCTGGGATGTGAGAGAATCTACAATGTGGCCCAATAAAGGACATAACCCAGGTTACAATGTGTCCCAGTTTAATGTAAAGTCCGGTGTAGGGTTTGGGCCAGTGTAGGATTCTTCCCAAGTTAGGATGAGGCCCCGTGTTTGATGCGTCCAATTTTAATATATGGACCAGAGTAGGATATGGCCCAGTTTACAATGGAGCTGGTTAATAATGGAGCCCAGTTTACAAAGGGGCCCAGGTAACAATGGGGCTCAGGTTACAATGGAGCCTGGTTTACAATGCGGCCTGTTTTGTGCATCCTAATTACTCATAGGACAGCTAAATGTCAATAACATTGATATAGGCCAGACTAGGTAAGGATAGACAGGCAGGAGGCTGGAAGAACACATCAAGTCAGGCAAGATCAGGAGATGGAGAAGTCGATGTTTTGGGTGTAGCCCTTCTTCAGCTATAGGGCTGGGTATAGGGGGAGCTGCAGATAAAGAGGTGGTTGGGTCAGGGTGGTGAGGTGAAGGCAAGTAGAGAGTACGATCCAGTTGGTCAATGGGATGAATGGATCCAGTTTGTGGCAGGGAGTAGTGGAAGGGAGAGGAAAGGGCTGGGAAATGAGTTGGAGGATGGGCAGGAGATTTATTGGAAATTGAAGAACTCAATGTTGAGTCATCTGTCTGTAGGTTGTCCAAGCGGAGGATGATATGTTGTTCCTCCAATTCATGTTTTGGTTTGAAGGAAGCGAAAGATGGTCATGTTGGAGATGGGAATGGTTGGGGAAATGAAATGGGCAGTGACTGGGAGGATGGTCATGTGGGAGAGGGAGTGGTTGGGAGGATTTGAAATAGGCGGTGACTGGGAGGATGGTCATGTTGGTGAGGGAGTGGTTGGGAGGATTTGAAATGGGCAGTGAGTGGGAGGTCTGGTCAGCCCCTGTGGGCACAGCTGGGATGCTCGGTGAACCATTCCCTAAGTTTATATTCAGGAAGACCACACCGGTAGTAACTGATGCAGTAAACTAGGTTGGAAGAGAGGCAGATGAACCTCTGTCATTGCCAGGACAAGGCAACACAGTTTTTGTTCTCTCCTGATACCAATTTTTTGAACATTTATTTATTACAGTCCTCAGTCCCTCTCCGTATCTCACCTGTTATCTACCACTTTGATTTTTTTTGCCATTCCCAGTGTTTCTGCTTCCTGGGTCTGAGTTTCACCAAGAAGACTGAAGGGTTTTTGTATTGAATTAGCAGCAACTTTTGGCAGATTAAGTGGAACGGGAGATATTGGGGAGCGAGCCCACAGATCCCTGACTGTGGTTGGTTGGGTTTGTAGAGGAATTAAGAAGGTATATGGGGCTCTTTCCGATAAAGGGCTTTTGCCTGAAACATCGATTTTCCTGCTCCTCGGATGCTGCCTGACCTGTTGAGCTTTTCCAGCACCACTCTAATCTTGACTCTAATCTCCAGCATCTGCAGTCTTCACTTTCACCTACTTGCCTTGTTCAGTCAGGCATAGACTGTTAGTGCAAAGAGGTGACATCAGAACTGTATAAGATCCAATATCTCTCTATTTCTCAATGATTTTATATATCTCTCTCTGACTCTCTCTGATTCACCATAATTCTCTATATCTCTGTCTATGTTTCTGTGTGACTTTCTGTGTTGCCCACGGACTACGTATGTCTCTCTGTGTTTCTGTATGCTTCTCTGACTCTGTGACTCTCTGACTCCATGTCTCTATCTCTCTCCATAACTGTCTGACTCTCCATGATTCTATGATTTGCTTTAACTCTCTTTGGTTTTTTGGCTCTAAATCTTGAACACTCTGTGGGATGCTGTGAGTCTCTATGACTGTCTATTTATCTCTATAAATCTGTATGAATTCCGATATCACTCTCTATTTCTTTCGATATCTCTATTTCGTTTTATTTCTCTCTGTGAGTCTCTACATCTCTGCACCCTCTCCAAAGCGTCCACATCCTTTTGATAGTGTGGCGACCAGAACTGTACACAGTATTCTAAATGTGGCCGAACCAATGTCTTGTGCAGTTTTAACATGACCTAACAGCTCTTATACAAAATACCCCGTCAAATGAAGGCAAGCATTATTGACCACTCTATTCACCTGTGCGGCCACCTTCAGGTTACAATGGACCTGAACTCCTAGATCTCTCTGCTCATCAACTTATCCCAAGGCTCTTCAGTTTACTGTATCGTTGGCTGTAGAATTAGTCTTCCCAAAATGCATCACCTCACATTTGTCTGGATTGAAATCCATCTGCCACATTTCCGCCCAACTCTCCAGTCTATCTATATCCTCCTGTATTCTCTGACAGTCCCTTATGCTTTCTGCTACTCCACCAATCTTCGTGTCATCTTCAAACTTGCTGATCATACCAACAGTACCCTCTTCCATATCATTTATGTATATTACAAACAACAGTGGCCCCAGCACTGACCCCTGTGGAACACCACTGGTCACCTTTCTCCATTTCAAGAAATTCCCTTCAACTACTACTCTCTGTCTCCTGTTGCTCAACTAGTTCTTTATCCACCGAGCTAGAACACCCTGCACACCATGTGGCTTCACTTTCTCCATTAGTCTACCATGGGGAAAGTTATCAAACATCTTCCTAAAGTCCCATATATATGACATTGCTATCTGGAATTCAAAAAGCTTTTGATAAGGTTCCATGTAAGAGATTACCAGGCAGAATTAAAGCTCATGGTATTGGAGGTTACGTATTGATGTTGACAGAGAACTGGTCAGCAAGTGTTCTGGTCATGTCTTTGAGGAGGTGACCAAGCATGTGGATGAGGGTAGAGCAGTGGATGTAGTGCACATGGATTACCGAAACGTCGAATTTCCTGTTCCTTGGATGCTGCCTGACCTGCTGCGCTTTAACCAGCAACACATTTTCAACTCTGATCTCCAGCATCTGCAGACCTCACCTTTTACATGGATTTTAGTAAGGCATTTGATAAGGTTCCCCATGGTAGACTTATACAGAAAGTTAGGAGGCATGGGATAGTGGGAAATTTGGCCAGTTGGATAGAGAACTGGCTAACCGGTCGAAGTCAGAGAGTGGTGGTAGATGGTAAATATTCAGCCTGGAGCCCAGTTACAAGTGGAGTTCCGCAGGGATCAGTTCTGGGGTCCTCTGCTGTTTGTAATGTTTATTAATGACTTTGAAGAGGGAGTCGAAGAGTGGGTCAGTAAATTTGCAGACGATATGAAGATTGGTGGAGTTGTGGATAGTGAGGAGGGCTGTTGTCAGCTGCAAAGGGACTTAGATATGATGTAGAGCTAGGCTGAGGAGTGGCAGGTGGAATTCAACCCTGTCAAGTGTGAGGTTGTCCATTTTGGAAGGACAAATAAGAATGTGGAATACAGGGTTAATGGTAGGGTTCTTAGTAAGGTGGAGGAGCAGAGGGATCTTGGGGTCTATGTTCATAGCTCTTTGAAAGTTGTCACTCATGTGGATGGAGCTTGTAAGAAGGCCTATGGTTTATTAGTGTTCATTAGCAGAGGGATTGAATTCAAGAGTCGTGAGGTGATGTTGCAGCTCTACAGGACCTTGGTAAGGCCACATTTGGAGTACTGTGTGCAGTTCTGGTCGCCTCACTTTAGGAAAGATGTGGAAGTTTTGGAGAGGGTGCAGAGGAGATTTACCAGGATGTTGCCAGGAATGGAGAATAGGTCATACAAGGATAGATTGAGAATGCTAGGCCTTCTCTCATTGGAACAGTGAAGGATGAGGGGTGACTTGATAGAGGTTTAAAAGATGATCAGGGGAATAGATAGAGTAGACAGTCAGAGACTTTTTCCTCAGGTACAACAGTGTGTTACAAGGGGGCATAAGTTTAAGGTGAAGGGTAGAAGGTACAGGGGGGATGTCAGGGGTAGGTTCTTTACCCAGAGAGTGGTGGGGGCATGGAATGCGCTGCCTGTGGGAGTGGCAGAGTCAGAATCATTGGTGACCTTTAAGCGGCAATTGGATAGGTACATGGATAGGTGCTTAACCTAGGACAAATGTTCGGCACAACATCGTGGGCCGAAGGGCCTGTTCTGTGCTGTGTTGTTCTATGTTCTATGGGTAACAGAGAGGTGGAATAAATGGGTCCTTTTTGGAATAGTAGGAATAGTGGGGTGCAGCAGGACTCAGTGCTGGGACTCCTGTTGTTCACAATATACACTACTGATTTGCACGAAGGAATTGAATGCAATATGTCCACATTTGTAGATGACACTAGGCTGGGTGGCAGTGTGTGCTGTGAGGAGAGTGCTAAGAGCCTGCAGGGTGACTTGGACAGATTGGCTGACTGGTTAAAAACTTGGAGGAAGTGAGGACTGCAGATGCTGGAGATCAGAGCTGAAAAATGTGTTGCTGGAAAGGTGCAGAAGGTCAGGCAGCATCCAAGGAGCAGGAGAATCGACGTTTCAGGCATAAGCCCTTCTTCAGGAATCATTCTTTCTACGTCTCTCTAACACTCTTTATTTCTCTCCATGATTCTGTATGTCTCTCGTTGACTCTGTATAAAACTTTCTATAACTCTCTATGCCTCTCTATGACTCTCCATAACTCTCCATGTCTCTCCATTTCTAAATCTCTCCATGTCTCTCTATAACTCTCTCGTGCCTCGCAAACATTACTGAGTTCTTTGAGAAGATGAGGATAAAGTGGTTGATGTGGTGTATATGGATTTCAGTAAGACGTTCGATAAGGGTCCCCATGGTAGGCTATTGCACAAAATACGAAGGCATGGGATTGAGTGTGAGTTAGCAATTTCGATCAGAAATTGGCGAGCTGGAGGAAGACAGAGGGTGATGGTGGATGAGAAATGTTCACCCTGGTGTTTAGTTACTACTGGGGTACCAAAAGGATGTGTTTTGGGGCCACTGCTTTTTGTCAATTTTATAAATGAACTGGATGAGGGCGAAGAAAGTTGGGTTAGTAAATTTGCGGATGACACTAAGGTCAGTGGGGTTTTGGACAGTGCAGAAGGACGTTGCAGGTTACAGAGGGACACAGATAAGCTGCAGAGCTGGGCTGAGAGGGGGCAAATGGAGTTTAATGCAGAAAAATGTGAAGTGATTCACTTTGGAAGGAGTAACAGAGTACTGGGCTAATAGTAAGATTTTGGTAGCGGAGATGAGCAGAGAGATCTCAATGTCCATGTACATGGATTCCTGAAAGTTGCCACCCAGGTTGATAGGATTGTTAAGAAGGCATATGGTGTGTTAGCTTTTATTGGTGTGTTAGGTTTTATGAGTTTCGGAGGCATGAAGTCATGTTGCAGCTGAACAAAACTCTGGTGTGGCTGCACTTGGAGTAACATGTACAGTTCTGGTCACAGCATTATAAGAAGGATGTGGAAGCTTTGGAAAGGGTGTAGAGGAGATTTACTAGGATGTTGCCTGGTATGGAGGGTAGGTCTTATGAGGATAGGCTGATGGACTTGTTGGACAGAAGAAGGTTGAGAGGTTAATTAATTTAGACATATAAGATAACCAGAGGGTTAGATAGGGTAGACAGTGAGAATCCTTTTCCTTGGATGGTGTTGGCTAGCATGAGGGGACATAGCTTTAAATTGAGGGGTGATAGATATAGGACAGATGTCGAAGGTAGTTTCTTTACTTAGAGAGTAGTAGGGGTGTGGAATGACCTGCTTGCAACAGGAGTAGACTCGCCAACTTTAAGGACATTTAAATGGTCATTGGATTGACATATGGATGAAAATGGAATAGTGTGGAAGAGATCGGCTCAGATTGGTTTCACAGGTAGGCACAACATTGAGGGCCAAAGGGCCTGTACTGCGCGGTGATGTTCTATGTTCTATAACTCTCTATGTCTGTCCATGTCTCTCCATGTCTCTCTATAACTCACTATGTCTCCCCATGCCTCTCTACATCTCTCTATGGCTATAACTCTCTATGTCTCTATGCCTCTCTGAGACTATGTCACTCTGTAATATTTTGTCTTTCTGTGAGTCTATGTTTCTCTATGACTCTCTGTATCTCTATGCCTCTCTCTCTATGACTCTTTATATCTCTCTATCATCTTCTATGACTCTCTGTGACTCTCTATGCCATTCTATGATGGTCTATGTTTCTCTATGACTCTCTAGGTCACTCTATGCCCCTCTGTGACTCTCTGTGTCTCTCAATCTCTCTCTCTATGCCTCTCTATTATTCTCTCTGACTCTTTGTGTCCCTGTATGACTCTCTGTATCACTGTATGACTTTCTGTGACTCGCTATGTCTTTCTTTGACTCTGTATATTTCTTAATGACTCTATGACTCTCTGTGTCACTTTGCCACCCCCCTACTACTCTCTGTGTTTCTCTCTGACTCCATAACTCCCTATGCCACTCTATGTTTCTCTGTGACTCTCTGTGACTCTCTACGTCTTTCCCATTCTCTATGTTTCTCTATGACTCTCTGACTCTCTGTGTCTCTCTCTGAGTGTAGGGTGGAAATGCTTCTGCTGATTGTTGAACACAATAATAATTCCTGCCTTCAAAAAGTGTCAATCACAGACGCCCCTGTGGGGGTTCCAGACCTGAGTGTTCATCCTGGAAATGAGGTACTGAAGGGAAACAGCATCTCATTAAACTGCTCCATGACCAGCAGTTAGACCCCAATTTTCTACAAGGCTGGGGAGGAGACTTACTTAGAGTACTCCAACCACAGGAGAATTGTCCACACAATCATCAATATCAGCAAAAGACAAGACATTAATTACCAATGCACTGTTCCTAACCAGGAGGCAGAATCCCTCTAGTACAACAAATTCATCTCTGTTACAGTGATTGGTGAGTTTCTATATCAATCCACAGAGGGATGGGATAGCATTGGGAGAGGGTACAGAGGGAGATCTACCAGGATGTTACCTGTCCCAGGATGGACACTCAGGAGGGACAGTCAAAGAGGAATGCCAGTTCAACTGGGACAATGCATCTGTCCTGGGACAGGCTAAATAAAGACACACACACACACACACACACACACGAGAATTCCTAGATGCCTGGCATTCAAACGGGACCTCCATTAACAAGCATATCGATTTGGGTACCATTTCCCAACCTCTCTCCTCCTACAGAAATCCCCACAATATCAGCTCCCCTAGTGTCTCAGCTTCCCCTCAGCATGGGGGAAGGATAATGATCTCGTTCCATAAGGTACCAAGCCCAACCTGTATTCCTTTCAATTTTAAACAAGCTGGTTACTCAGCCAAGACACGACACTGATTTCAGAGCAGATCTTCTTCATGGAGGTAATTTGTCAAAAGGGCACGAATATCACTGGCAAGGCCATTATAGATTATATACCATGGGTGCTCCTTGACAGTGCTTGGTCTTGCATATGCAGCCCATTACAATTTGATATAACTACAATGTTAGCAATAAGAGAGATTTTGACTCAGTGTGCAGGTAAAGGGACGGCTTGAAAATGGGAAGCCTTCAGAAATGAGATAACAAGAATCCAGACAAAGTATATTCCTGTCAGGGTGAAAGGGAAGGCTGGTAGGTATAGGGAATGCTGGATGACTAAAGAAATTGAGGGTTTGGTTAAGAAAAAGAAGGAAGCATATGTCAGGTACAGACAGGATAGATCGAGTGAATCCTTAGAGTATAAAGAAAGTAGGAGGATACTGAAGAGAGAAATCAGGAGTGCAAAACGGGGACATGAGATAGTGTTGGCAAATAAAATTAAGGAGAATCCAAAGGGTTTTTACAAATATATTAAGGATAAAAGGGTAACTAGGGAGAGAATAGGGCTCCTCAAAGATCAGCAAGGCAGCCTTTGTGTGGAGCCACAGAAAATGGGGGAGATATAAATGAAGATTTTGCATCATTATTTACTGTGGAAAAGGATATGGAAGATATAGACTGTAGAGAAATAGATGGTGACATCTTGCAAAATGTCCAGATTACAGAGGAGGAAGTGCTGGATGTCTTGAAAGGGTTAAAGGTGGATAAATCCCCAGGACATGATCAGGTGTACCCGAGAACTCTGTGGGAAGCTAAAGAAGTGATTGCTGGGCTTCTTGCTGAGATTATCATCATTGTATTATCGATAGTCACAGGTGAGGTGCCAGAAGACTGGAGGTCGGCAAACGTGGTGCCACTGTTTAAGAAGGGAGGTAAAGACAAGCCAGGGAACTATAGACCTGTGAGCCTGACCTCGGTGGTGGGCAAGTTGTTGGAAGGAATCCTGAGGTACAGGACGTACATGTATTTGGGAAGGCAAGGACTGATTTGGGATAGTCAACATTGCTTTGTGCATGGGAAATCATGTCTCACAAACTTGATTGAGTTTTTTGAAGAAGTAACAAAGAAGATTGATGAGGGCAGAGCAATGGATGTAATCTACATGGACTTCAGGAAGGCGTTCAACAAGGTTCCCCATGGGAGACTGATTAGCAAGCTTAGATCTCATGGAATACAGGGAGAACTAGCCATTTGGATGCAGAACTGTCTCAAAGGTAGAAGACAGAGGGTGGTAGTGGAGGGTTGTTTTTCAGATTGGAGGCCTGTGACCAGTGGAGTGCCACAAGGATCAGTGCTGGGCCCTCTACCTTTTGTCATTTATATAAATGATTTGGATGCGAGCATAAGAGGTACAGTTAGTAAGTTTGCAGATGACACCAAAGTTGGAGGTGTAGTGGATAGCGAAGAGGGTTACCTCAGATTACAGCAGGATCTGGGCCAGGTGGACCAATGGGCTGAGAAGTGGCAGATGGAGTTTAATTCAGATAAATGCGAGGTGTTGCATTTTGGAAAAATAAATCTTAGCAGGACTTATACACTTAATGGTAAGGTCCTAGGGAGTGTTGCTGAACAAAGAGACCTTGGAGTGCAGGTTCGTAGCTCCTTGAAAGTAGAGTCGCAGGTAGATAGGATAGTGAAGATAGTCCTTTATTGGTCAGAGTATTGAGTACAGGAGTTGGGAGGCTATGTTGTGGCTGTACGGGACATTGGTTAGGCCACTGTTGGAATATTGTGTGCAATTCCGGTCTCCTTCCTATCAGAAAGATGTTGTGAAACTTGAAAGGGTTCAGAAAAGATTTACAAGGATGTTGCCAGGGTTGGAGGATCTGAGCTACAGGGAGAGGCTTAACAGGCTGGGACTGTTTTCCCTGGAGCGTCGGAGGCTGAGGGGTGACCTTATAGAGGTTTACAAAATTATGAGGGGCATAGATAGGATAAATAGACAAAGTCTGTTCCCTGAGGTCGGGGAGTCCAGAACTAGAGGGCATAGGTTTGGGGTGAGAGGGGAAAGATATAAAAGAGATCTAAGAGGCAACTTTTTCAGGCAGAGGGAGTACGTGTATGGAATGAGCTGCCAGAGGATGTAGTGCAGGCTGGTACAATTGCAACATTTAAGAGGCATCTGGATGGGTATATGAATAGGAAGGGTTTGGAGGGATATGGGCTGGGTGCTGGCAGGTGGGACTAGATTGGGTTGGGATATCTGGTCAGCATGGACGGGTTGGACCGAAGGGTCTGTTTCTGTGCTGTACATCTCTATGACTCTATGGCAGTGAAGGAATGGTCGATATGCTTCCAAGTCAGGATAGTGAGTGGCTCAGAGGTGAACTTGAGGGTGATGGTATTCCCATGTGCTCTTGTCTTTCATATTGGAATAAATTGTGGATTTCGAAGGTGCTCTCTGCGAATCTTTGTGAATATCTGAAGTGCACTTTGTAGATGACAGACACAACTGCTACTGAGCATCGGTGGTAGAGGCAGTGGATAATCGTGGATGTGGTGCCAATCAGGGCAGGAGCTGCTTTTTCCTGGATGGTGCAGAACTTGTAGAGTGCAGAGTATTCCATCACGCTTCTGACTTGTGTCTTTCGATGGTAGGAGAAAGTGGGGACTGCAGATGTTGGAGAGTCAGAGTTGAGAGTGCAATGCTGGAAAAGCGCAGCAGCAGATCAGGTGGCTTCCGTGCAGCAGGAAAGCCAACGGTTCGGTCTTAAACTTTTCATCAGGAATGTGGGGGGGAGGGGGCTGAGAGATAAAAAGGTGGTGGGGGTGGGGGTAAGGTAACTGGGAAGGTGATAGGTGGATGGAGGTGGGAGATAACTATGATAAGGTGGAAAGGAGGGTTGAGTGGGTCAGTGAGAAGGTAGATGGACAGGTAGGACAGGTCAAGAGGTTGATGTTGAGTTGGAAGGTTGGATCTGAGATGAGTTGGGGGTGGGTGGGTGGGGATTTGGAAACTAGCGAAGTCGATGTTGATGCCGTGTGGTTGAAGGTGCCCAAGGCGGGAGGTGAGGTGTTCTTTTTCTAGTTCTCGGGTGGCTTGGATTTGTTGGTGGAGGAGTCCCAGGACCTGCATGTCCTTGGGGGGATGGTAGACAGATTTTCAGGATTCAGGATGTGAGTTACTCTTTGCAGGATTTCACTTTAACCTTTTCTTGTCACCTCATGTGTTGTTATGGTGAATCCAGTCTGGTTCCTGGTCAATAGCAACCTCAAGGATATTAATAGTGGGGGAAATCAATGACGGTAATACCATTGAATGTCAAAGGGGTGATGGCTGGATGATATACCATTTAGCCATCCATAGTTAACACAAATCTTTCAAATACTAGACTTTGCAACACCCTGGAACTGTTTGCTTTTGCAATAATGTGAAACATTGCTCGATCCATTTCTCCTTTCCGTCCGTTATTATCCTGTCATCAACGATAACATCAGGATAAAAAAGACAAATTCATCGCCTGATGTTTTATTTCCTCTTTGTCTTGTATTGATGAAGTTCCTGTTGCTGGTGTTTTCCTCACCCCCAGAGCCAATAAAAGGAGGTTCCGAATGTGAGTTGTCTTGTTCTCGAGCATGTATTGGGGCAAGGTACAAACCCTACTTTCCATGGTACTTTCAAATGAAAGCCTTCAACAATGACAGCGGGAATTACAACTTTAGCTCAGGCAGGAGAGAGCTGGCAATGAAATCCTTCCATTCCCAGCATCAGGGCTGATACTAGTGTGTCGTGAACAACAGGGGTCCTGGTAGAATACCATTGAGCCCACAGTGCCAGGTTACTCATTCTTCATCCTTCATGTGTGCTCATCCTGGACTCAGCTCCAGCTGAGGACTTGACTTGAATACCTAAAAAAGAATTGCTGGAAAAACTCTGGCAGCATGTGTGGGTGAGAGAGAGAGAGAGAGAGAGGGGGAGAAAAACAGAGTTAATATTACAGTTATCAACACCAATTGTGCTGGGGTTATCTAAACAGGTCTGACAGCATGTGTAAGGAGAGAGATAGAGGGAGAGAAGCAGAAAGAGAGAAAAACAGAAATGGTGTTACAGGTAATACTCACAAAGTGTTGGGGTTAACTCAGCAGGTCTGGCAGCATGTGCGGAGAGAGAGAAAAAATAAATCCTTCCACAGAGTAGGGAGAGTTTCATAGCGAGTTTTGGTTGCAAATGTTTCGTCCCCTTTCTAGATGACATCCTCAGTGCTTGGGAGCCTCCTGTGAAGCGCTTCTGTGATGTTTCCTCCGGCATTTATAGTGATTTGTTTCTGTCGCTTCCAGTTGTCAGTTGCTGTCCGCTGCAGTGGCCGGTATATAGGGTCTAGGTCGATGTGTCTGTTGATAGAATTTGTGGATGAGTGCCATGCCTCTAGGAATTCCCTGGCTGTTCTCTGTTTGGCTTGCTCTATAATAGTAGTGTTGTCCCAGTCGAATTCATGTTGTTTGTCATCTGCGTGTGTGGCTACTAAGGATAGCTGGTCGTGTCGTTTCGTGGCTAGTTGGTGTTCATGGATGCGGGTGTTTAGCTGTCTTCCTGTTTGTCCTATATAGTGTTTTGTGCAGTCCTTGCATGGGATTTTGGTCTGTTTGTCATGGCAGAGACAAGCCACTATAATGCCAGAGGAATCATCACAGAAGCCCTTCACAGGAGGCTCCCAATCACTGAAGATGTCACCTAGAAAGGGGACGAAACATTTGCAACAAAAACTCCCAGCTCGGCGAGCAGAACCACAACAACGAGCACCCGAGCTACAAATCTTCTCCCAAACTTTGATAGCGAGAAGATTGGAGTCCAGGAGCAGGGATCCTCATGGTGATTGTACTGGGTGAGACCACACCCTGGAGTATTATCCCACTTAGATTACTTACAGCGTGGAGACAGGCCCTTTGACCCAACAAGTCTACACCAACCCTCCGAAGAGCAATCCACCCAGACCCATTCACCGAACATGGCCAATTCACCTAACCTGCACATTTTTGGACTGTGGGAGGAAACCCGCACAGACACGGGGAGAATGTGCAAAGTCCACACAGACAGTTGCCTGAGGTGGGAATTGAACCCAGATCTCTGGCATTGTGAGGTAGTGGTGCTAACAACTGAGCCACCGTGTCACCCAGTTAGGGTGACCTTATCAAGGAAAGGATGTTCTGATGATGGAGGGAGTGCAGCAAAGGTTTCCCAGATTGATTTCTGGGATAGCAGGGCTGATGGATGGAGAGATACTGGATTGGCTAGGATTATATTCACTGGAGTTGAGGTGGAATCTCATAGAAATGAGATATAAAATTCTATCAGAACTAGACAGAGTTAACATAGCAAGTGTGTTCAGGTGAGGGGGCAGGTGGAGCGATGGAGGGAGTCCAGAACTAGGGGCTCACAATCTAAAGGAGATTCGGTAGGACGGAAATGAGGAAAAATGTCTCCATTCAGAGAGTGGCGTACCCATGAAGTTCTGCCACAGAAAGCAGTGGGACCAGAACATTGCATGTTGGTCAGGAAGGATTTGGATAGCGTTCGTAGAGGCTAAAGAGAGAGATAGAGAGAGAGAGCGAGGGACAGGGGACTGAGTGGGATGATCATCCACTTTCCTTTTGTATGGGTGTAACAGGTTGGAAGGGCCGAATGGTCTCATACTGTCCTATTTTCAGTGTTTCTCTAAGAATGACCCAGCTGCTGAGAACAAAGGAAAGTTTAGCCTCCACATATGTAGGCAGTGCAAATGAGGGATATTAATTTGGAACATAACACATAGACCAGAACAGCAAAGTACAGGCCCTTCAGCACTCACTGTTGTGCCAACCTTTTATCATGTTCTGAAGTCAAACTAACCGGCATACCATTCATTTTACTATCATCCTTGTGTGTGTGCAAGAGTTGCTTAAAAGTCCTTAACGTATCTGACTCTACTACCACCCACCACTCTCTGTTTAAAGAACCTACCTCTGACATCACCCCTTTGGGGCGGCACGGTGGCACAGTGGTTAGCACTGCTGCCTCACAGAGCCAGGGACCTGGGTTCAATTCCCGACTCAGGCGACTGACTGTGTGGAGTTTGCACGTTCTCCCCGTGTCTGTGTGGGTTTCCTCTGGGTGCTCCGGTTTCCTCCCACTGTCCAAAGATGTGCGGGTCAGGTGAATTGGCCATGCTAAATTGCCCGTAGTGTTAGGTAAGGGGTATACGTAGGGGTATGGGTGGGTTGCGCTTCAGCGGGTCGGTGTGGACTTGTTGGGCTGAAGGGCCTGTTTCCACACTGTAAGTAATCTAATCTAAAAAAAACATCTCCCCTAAACCTTCCCCCAATTAACTTAAAATTATTCTCCTTTGTATTAGCCATTTCCACCCTGGGAAAAAGTCTCTGACTATTCACTCATTCTATGCCTCTCATCATCTTGTACACCACTATCCAGTCACCTCTCATCCTCCTTCACTCCAATGAGAAAAACCCCAGCTCCCTCAACCTTTCTTCATAAGACATGTCCTCCAGTCCAGACAACATCCTTATAAATCTTCTCTGCACCCTGTCTAAAGCTTCCACATCCCTCCTATAATGAGACGATGAGAACTGAACACAAAATTCCAAATGTGGTCTAACCAGGACTCTATAAAGCTGCAATATAACATCCTGGCTCTTAAACTCAATCCCCCTGCAAATGAAAACCAACATATCATATGCCTTCTTAACAATCCTATCAACCTGGGTGGTAACTTTGAAGGATCTATGCACGTGGACCCAAAGATCCCTCTGTTCCTCCATACTGCCAAGAATCCTGCCTTTAACCCTGTATTCTGCTTTCAAATCCAACCTTCCAAATGAATCACTTCACACTTTTCTCAGGTTGAACTCCATCTGCCACTTATCAGCCCAGCTCTTCGTCCTGTCAATATTCCAACAACAACCCTCCACACCATCCACAACTCCACCGACCTTTGTGTCATTGGCAAACTTACTAACCCATCCTTCCACTTCCTCATCCAAGTCATTTATAAAATCATAAACAGCAGAGGCCCCAGAACAGATCCCTGCGGAACATCATTGGTCACCAAGCTACAGGCTCTATATTTTCCACCTAGTACAACCCTCTGTCTTTTATGGCTGTCAATTCTGTATTCAGACAGCCAGATTTTCCACGATCCTTTACTTTCTGAATGAGCCTACCATGGGGAACCTTATCACATGCCTTGCGTCTATGTACCCTACATCCACTGCTCGACCTTCACCAGTTTTCTTGGGACAAGTGGTCCAAAGCGATGCCCAGTTTTGAATTGAGCTTCGAATAGTCTGTCTTGGATTGGTGGGATTTTGTGAATGAGAGAGGCTGTGCAGAAACAGCGATGTCACTGCAATGGTGAGGTTTTGGAGGGGAGTTTTACAGGCATGAGGGTTTTGTTCCAAATGGATGGGTGTTGACACGGGGTTGGGGCAATAGGGAACTCTAGTGTTAATATTTAGTGAAGGAATAATGTTATTGAAAGTAAATCTCTCTCTGAATTCAGTACAGGGACAAAGCACTGAGATGGCATTTACTGTCTCACTGTTTCTGATCCTTTCTCTCCTCACATTGCTTCTGATCAAACTCCGGAACAGGAAACAAGGTGGGTGATCCGCTCCTGCAGATAAAGAAGGCAACTGTCCTCCAGTTGGGTCTCACTTTGGTTATCAAACTAAGTGTTTGTGTGTGTGTGCGTGTGACTGAGAAAGAATTTTCTTCAGTGCGTGTGATGGTGTGAGTGTGTGAGTGAGAGAGTTTGTGTGTGTGTGAATGTCCATGTGAGAGTGTCCGTGTGTGAGAGAGAGTGTGTGAGAGAATCTGAGAGAGAGTATGAGAGAGTGCGTGTATGCATGTGTGTGACAGTGTGTGTGTTAAAGAGAGTGCATATATGTGAGAGAGTATGTGAGAAAGAGAATGCATGTGTGGTAGTGAGTGTGTGTGGGAGAGAGTGTGTGTGTGTGTGAGGGAGTGTGTGAAAGAGTGTGTAAATATGTGAGAGGCATGTGCATGTGAGAAAGACAGTGCATGTGTGTGAAAGTGTGTTGGTCTCTGTGTGTGGGGGAAAAGTGTATGTGTGTGAGAGAGTGTGAGAAAGAGGGAATGTGTGGGTGATAGTGAGAGTGTATGTGTGAGAGATTCTATCTGTGTATTGTTAGAAATGGAGAAAAGTGTTGTTTTTGCAGACATAGAAAAAGCATACAGAAAAGGGGTACCACAGGAGAACTATTAACCCTGCAGGTACTTAGGGAAGTGTATCTTTACTTTTAGTGAAAAATTATGGTTATTTAAATACTAATTCTGGAGTATAATTAATATAAGCAAGTTAACGCTTTTAAAATTAAGTTTTCAGCAAAAAAAAACTGAGATAACCAAAATGCCTGAGCTGTATAAGAATGATACAAAATTGATGAAATGTACAGAGAATGGAATGTACCCAGTATTGATCCAAAATGTATCTCAATGAACTGTCGACAAAATAATGTGCATGTTGGCACTAACAGAAGGGAAAATTGCCAACATGGGGAAGGGGAAACAATAAGGGTGGAGCAAAGATGGGCAGTTGTATAGCCTAGTAAAAGAGATTGGGTAATTAGGAGTCTGGAGAGGTGACCTCACTCAGCTCAAAAGGTATAACTGTAAACTAACCCAAGTCTAATTTGCTCTTTTGCCTTATGCTGTTGTAGCCCGTACTTGCAAGTCCATAATAAATTGTCTTGTTTCCAGATATGTTGGTCTCATCTAAAATTTTATTGAGTTTGTTTCTTACAGTATGAGAAAGATTGTGCAAGAGAGAGAGAGAGAGAGAGATAGTGCATGTAAAATAGACTGGAAAAGTGTGAGTGAAAGTATAGATGTGAGGGACTGTGTGTAAGAGGCTGTGAGTGTCTGTGTGTGAAAGTGTGTTGATCTGTGTGAGTGGGAAAAGTGTGTTTTTTGTAACTATGTCTTGGATTGTGAATGTCCCTGACTGGGCCCAGCATTGATCTCCCTGGTTCCTAGTTCTTCCTTTGAGAGGTGTGAGAGATGAACTGCCCTCCTGACCCACTGCAGTATAAGTGCTGCAGGTCAACTCACAAAGCCCTTAGGAAGGGAATTCCAGGATTTTGACCAAGCAACACAGAAGGAACGGCCAATATATTTCCAAGTTAGGATGTGAGTGGCTTGGAGGGTAACTTGCAAGGGGAAAACATTCCCGTGTATCTGCTGCTTTTGTCCTTCTAGATGGAAGTGGTTATGGGTTTGGAAGGTGCTGTCTAAGGATCTTTCTCTCAGGACTGAGTGTTGGTGGTGGGGGGAGTGGATGTTTGTGGATGTGGTGCCAGTCAAGTGGGGGCTGCTTTGTTCCTGAGTGGTGTGGAGCTGCTCGAGTGCTGTACGCTTAGTCAAAGAAATGTGTACCAACTACAAGGTGCAATGCAGAACTTTACCAAAATCCTACATGTGAATGAAAAAAAACTGTGGGAATGTGCTTTGTGAGGATGTGGGCAAGCTGAATGATCGGCAGATAAAATTACAAGGACAGACGGACAAAGTAATGTGTTATGTTCAGAGGCATGGTCAGCATAGATGGAAACTAAAAATTAAAAGTAGAATAATTGCTGCTTGTGCATCAGTCAAAGAAACCAGATTTATTTGTGAATAGGTGAAGATGAATATTTACAGTAAAAATTTCCCACATTTTTCTCTCTTATTTTGTCCAGCTGATTCATCCAGCAATTCACGGCAGTACAGATAAGTTAGCAAGGTGTTTAGCAATTTGCAACAGGATTCAAAACACGCTGAATGGGATGAAAATTATTCTAGGGTGCAAACGCAGCAATTTTCCATTTGTCAGACAACTTGGAATAAATAGATCATTGTCTCTGACTCGTTTGCAAAGCACAATGGTTCAAGCTAAGGACACCCTCTCAGTTTCTGCGTGGGTCAGTTATATCAGGGTGAGGTTTTCCATTGTAGTTGAAAGCAAAGTAAATAGCAACTTCTCTGAGTAGGAAAGAAGTTCAAAATGGGGAGCATGAAAGTAGGGAGGTATTGCAACAACTATATAAGGCATTGACTCAGTGTCATAGAGATGTACAGCGTGGAAACAGACCCTTCGGTCCGACTCGTCTATGCCAACCAGATATCCTAAATTAATCTAGTCCCATTTGCCAGTACTTGGTCCATACCCCTCTAAAACCTTCCTATGCATATATCCATCCAGATGCCTTTTAAATTTGCAATTGCACCAGCCTCGACCACTTCCTCAGGCAGTTCATTCCATACACGCAGCAGCCTTTGCGTGAAAAGGTTGACCCTGAGATCTCTTTTAAATTTTTCCCTTCTCACATAAACCTATGCACTCTAATTTGGACTCCCCTAACCCAGGGAAAAGACCTTGTCTATTTACCCTATCCGTTCACTTCATGATTTTATAATCTCTATAAGGTCACCCTTCAGCCTCCAATGCTCCAGGGAAAACATTTCCAGTCTATTCAGCCTCTCTTTATAGCTCAAAACCGGGTAACACCCTTGTAAATGTTTCCTGAACCCTTTCAACATCCTTGAATTTGTTTTCTGAACACTTTCAAGTTTCACATAATCCTTCCGAATAGGAGGGAGACCAGAACTGCATATAATATTCTAACAATGGCCTTAATAATGTCCTGTACAGCTGCAACATGACCTCCCAACTCCTCTACTCAATGCTCGGACCATAACTCGATCATAACTCAATCATTTTGGGTGGCACGGTGGCACAGTGGTTAGCACTGCTGCCTCACAGCGCCTGAAACCCGGGTTCAATTCCCGCCTCAGGCGACTGACTGTGTGGAGTTTGCACGATCTCCCCGTGTCTGCGTGGGTTTCCTCTGGGTGCTCCGGTTTCCTCCCACTGTCCAAAGATGTGCGGGTCAGGTGAATTGGCAATGCTAAATTGCCCGTAGTGTTAGGTAAGGGGTAAATGTAGGGGTATGGGTAGGTTGCTCTTCGGTGGGTCGGTGTGGACTTGTTGGGCCGAAGGGCCTGTTTCCACACTGTAAGTAATTTAATCTAACTCAGAATTTATAGCAAAAATTTACAGTGTGATATAACTGAAATTATACATTGAAAAATTGATTGTCGGTTAAGCCTTTCATCTGTTAGAATACAGTGATAGTTTCACTTCTTTCATGTGTAAATCACATAACCTAATTTTAAAGTTGCATTCTCGGGTTAGCTGTTAACAATGGTGATAGCTCGACAGTATGTTGAAGGTGTTGGCCCCCTGTGTTCTGTCTATGACCTGATGTTTAGATCGATTCTAATCTAATAAGTGAGATAACAGAGTTTTACATAAATTCATGCAGTTTTTGAGCAAAGTACAATGTCGCTCTGTAAGTACAAATTCACCCCACAAAATATATGTGTGCATGTGGGTCTTTGTCTGTCTGTGTGTGTGTGTGCGTGTGTGTGTGTGTGTGTGCGTGTGTGTGCGTGTGTGTGTGTGTAGTGAGTGCAGAGTGTCTTAAGTCTATGAGGGGGTGCATGCGTGAGTGTGGGAGTGTGTGTGTCTGTAAGTGTGTGTGGGTGTCTGTGTGCGCGTCTGTGTGTACCTGTGTCTGTGTGTATGTGAGAGTGTGTGTGTGTGTGTGTGTGTGTGTGTGTGTGTGTGTGTGTGTGTGAGTAGTGGATGCAGAGTGTCTTAAGCCTGTGAGGTGGTGCATGCGTGAGTGTGGGAGTGTGTGTGTCTGTAAGGGTGTGTGTGGGTGTGATCACCATTGCACTACACCCACACAAAGATATTCCTATACACATACACTCTCACACACACACGCACACAGGTACACACAGACGCGCACACAGACACCCACACACACCCTTACCGAC
Organism: Hemiscyllium ocellatum; assembly: GCF_020745735.1. Taxonomy (NCBI): domain Eukaryota; kingdom Metazoa; phylum Chordata; class Chondrichthyes; order Orectolobiformes; family Hemiscylliidae; genus Hemiscyllium; species Hemiscyllium ocellatum. The sequence continues at coordinate 12,396,005 of NC_083438.1, forward strand.
ACACACACTCCCACACTCACACATGCACCCCCTCACAGACTTAAAACACTCTGCACTCACTATACACACACACATTCCTACACACACACACACACACACTCTCACATACACACAGACACAGGTACACACAGACGTGCACACAGACACCCACACACACACTTTCTCACACTCACAACCCCCACCCCAGACAGACACACCCAGACAGACAAAGACCTACATGCACACATATATTTTGTGGGGTGAATTTGTACTTGCAGAGCTACATTGTACTTTGCTCAAAAACTGCATGAATTTATGTAAAACTCTGTTATTGTGGTTCTGTTCGCCGAGCTGGGAGTTTTTGTTGCAAACGTTTCGTCCCCTTTCTAGGTGACATCCTCAGTGCTTGGGATCCTCGTGTGAAGCGCTTCTGTGCTGATTCCTCCGGCATTTATACTGGTTTGAGTCTGCTGCTTCCAGTTGTCAGTTGCTGTCTGCTGCAGTGGCCGGTATATAGGGTCTAGATCGATGTGTCTGTTGATCGAATTTGTGTATGAGTGCCATGCCTCTAGGAACTCCCTTGCTGTTCTCTGTTTGGCTTGCCCTATAATAGTGGTGTTGTCCCAATCAAATTCATTTTGTTTGCCATCTGAGTGTATGGCTACTAAGGATAGCTGGTCGTGTCATTTCGTGGCCAGTTGGTGTTCATGGATGCGGGTTGTTAGCTGTCTTCCTGTTTGTCCTATGTAGTGTTTTGTGCAGTCCTTCCATGGAATTTTGTACACTACATTAGTTTTGCTCATGCTGGGTATCGGGTCCTTTGTCCTGGTGAGTTGTTGTCTGAGAGTGGCTGTTGGTTTGTGTGCTGTTATGAGTCCTAGTGGTCGCAGTAGTCTGGCTGTCAGTTCAGAAACGCTCCTGATGTATGGGAGTATGGCCAGTCCTTTGGGTTGTGGCATGTCCTCATTTCATTGTCTTTCCCTTAGGTATCTGTTGATGAAATTGCGCGGGTATCCATTTTTGGTGAATACCTTGTATAGGTGTTCTTCTTCCTCTTTTTGTAGTTCTGGTGTGCTGCAGTGTGTTGTGGCCCTTTTGAATAATGTCCTGATGCAACTTCGTTTGCGTGTGTTGGGGTGGTTGCTTTCATAGTTCAGGATTTGGTCTGTGTGTGTGGCTTTTCCGCATACCTTCATGGTGAATTCTCCGTTCGGTGTTCTCTGTACCATCACGTCCAGGAATGGGAGCTGGTTGTCCTTTTCTTTGTTGCTCCCGATGCGGTCTCCTCTACATTGGGGAGACTGGGCGCCTCCTAGCACAGCGCTTTAGGGAACATCTCCGAGACACCTGCACCAATCAACCACACCATCCCGTGGCCCAACATTTCAACTCCCCCTCCCACTCTGCAGAGGACATGGAGCTCCTGGGCCTCCTTCGCTGCCGTTCCCTCACCACCAGACGCCTGGAGGAAGAACGCCTCATCTTCCACCTCGGAACACTTCAACCCCAGGGCATCAATGTGGACTTCAACAGTGTCCTCATTTCCCCTTCCCCCACCTCACCCTAGTTCCAAACTTCCAGCTCAGCACTGTCCCCATGACTTGTTCTACCTGCCTAGCTCCTTCTCCACCTATCCACTCCACCCTCTCCTCCCTTACCATCCCCTCCCCCACTCACCCATTGTACTCTATGCTACTTTCTCCCCACCCCCACCATCCTCTATCTTATCTCTCCATACTTCAGGCTCACTGCCTTTATTCCTGATGAAGGGCTTTTGCCCGAAACGTCGATTTCGCTACACTTTGGAGGCTGCCTGAACTGCTGTGCTCTCCCAGCACCACTAATCCAGAATAGGTGCAGTAGGTGCAGTTCCTACTGATTGAACCTGAACCTTTTAATACAATCTTGATGGGCCAGAATTGGTTGAGAAAGAGTTTGGGACTAATACCGGAATTAAAGTATACTCTCACGAGGAAGGCTTCGACAGACTACATTGTCTACAATAGAGTTTGGAAGGATGAGGAGAGACCTGCTTCAAGTACATAAGGTCTTCAAAGGTCTGGACAATTTGGACTTGAAAATATTTGCTTTACTTTCTTGAAACCTTTCTGCTGAGCATCTATCATCCCACAGCGAATCAAAATAGTCTGTGAGGACATTGTCTCGAAGTCATTCTGATCTCTCAACAGCTGTCAGATAAGAGGTGAGGTCTCATTAACAACTTTCTCTTTCAGAGCTTGAGAAGGAGTCGCTGATGAAATATCTGGGAGAGAACAATGATCGGGAAAGTTTATTTCCCGCTGTCACTTCTCCAAGATAATGTCATCAGTCCGGTCAGATGTATGTTTGATTAATCTTTTACAAAGAAGCTGTTGTTGAGCTCTGATTGGGGATCAATTCAGCAGTGAGTCAGTGAACACATTCACATCGAATCCGAGTCTCACTTCACCCTGTGGACATCGATATATGCGAGCTCCTGGTCTGACAACAGTAGTGGAGGAGGACTGAGATCTTCAATGTCCATTGTAGATCTAGAGTGGGTTACAGAGGCAGTGAGTGGAGGGGGAGGATGGGAAATCAACGGTGATTATCCTGAAGCTGAAGTTTTGTTAACCAATGGAAGTCGGTGAACCATGAGTCAGTCACGGCGCTGAGCTTTGTTAAAAACTGGGAATGATGTTTATTCTGAAGCGACATGTTTGAGTGCAATGTTCTGAAACACGTGTATTTTGTTGATTTTTGACACAATTGCCCACTTCTCCTAAAATAGACAGGCTGCTCAGTGTCACACTTCCTCTGCATTCTCACTGTGATAGAAACCAGGAAGGGTGCGTGATAACCAACAGAGAGAAGGAAGGAAACACACTCAGTGAAGTAAGGTGTCAAACATTCAGTTCCTTATTTACCTTTGCTCTAAACACATGCAGACCTCAGGCTAGAGCACCTTGCTCGAGTGTTTCATACTGTCTGCAGGATTAGGGTCAATGCTGAGTTTGGGAACCAGTCAGTCTCCAATGCTGCATCAGAATCAACAATATAGCAATGTGGAGCATGGACTAATTCTCTCACTCTTATACTTTAGTTTCCACCTTTTTGAGATATTTTTCTCCATGATTACCAACCCCTTTGTCTAATGCACCGGGTCTCGATGTCATCGGCCCCACTGTAGCTCTGCCAAAATTATCAAAAAGGCTCTTTTCCAAAGCCTTCCTGTTCTGAAAAGTAATTCCAGACTCCTTTGTGAAGTTTGCTTCCTTCTGCACATAGATTCTCTGAATTTCTCTCGCTTTCTCTTTTTGCTCAGATATCCAGCTTCCACACTATTTCCCCTTTAGTCTCCAGGAACACCAAGACCAATCAGAGTCAACTTGGTTGCTTTAATCTTTGACAAAAGCTTGAGGTAACAATTATGAAAAGAAATCCAAGTTAACTTTTCGGACCAAATGACCCTTCCTCACATCCACAAATGTTGCCAGACCTGCTGAGCTTTTCTAGCAATTTCTGTTACTGATTGGGATTTACAGCATCCACAGTTCTCTTATTTTCTTTTAAGGTGATAACATTTCCCTGGTAAATTCTCCACAGCACACCAGGACTAGATTTTGTCAGAGAAAGTGAGGACTGCAGATGCTGGAGATCAGAGCTGAAAATGTGTTGCTGGAAAAGCGCAGCAGGCCAGGCAGCATCCAAGGAGCAGGAGAATCGACGTTTCAGGCATGAGCCCTTCTTCAGGCTCATGCCTGAAACGTCGATTCTCCTGCTCTTTGGATTGCCTGGCCTGCTGCACTTTTCCAGCAACACATTTTCAGGACTAGATTTGGCCTGGCAATGAACTGGGGACCTTTGTGCAGCATACATTGTGGTGCCCTTTGAAATGTGGTGTTAGAATCTGTTCTGGTAAGTATAAAATGAAAGACTTTTCAGCTTTAATCAAGTCCAAACCAATGAACGACAATGAATAACACATTAACAGGAGAAATAGGGAGGTCAGTTTCTCAGTGGAAGGTGTGAATCAGGTGGAGTTGTGGAACACAGGGTTCATGTACAAATGTATCAATCATTCCTCACTGCTCCAGAGATGAGCAAAGCGACAAAGTAACAAACTAAGCACTGCACTTGATTTCTAGAGGGATACAATTGAAATGTAGGAATGCTATGTTAAACTGTATTGAATCCTGGACAGACCACACTGAGAGTACTGTGCGCAGTGCTGATCTGCATATTAGAAAACGGAGCCAGCGGAATATTTGTGGAATAATATTACTGGCGGGACAGTGTGTCAGTGGTTAGCAGTTAGGCCTCACAGCGCCAGGGACCCAGGTTCGATTCCAGCCTCGGGTGAACTGTCTGTCTGGAGTTTACATATTCTCCCTGTATCTGCGTGGGCTTCCTCCGGGTGCTCTGGTTTCCTCCCACAATCCAAAGATGTGCAGGTTGGGTGAATTGGCCATGCTAAATTGCCCATAGTGTTTAGGGATGTGGAGGAGAGGTGTATTAGTCAGGGGTAAATGTAGAGTAATAGGATAGGGGAATGGGTCTGAGTGGGTTACTCTTCAGTGAGTCGATGTGAACTTGTTGGCCGAGGGGCCTGTTTCCACACTGCAGGGACTTTATATAATTTCTGTATAATACATCAGGGAAGGATTGACAGACTGGACTTTGCTGGCAGGAAGAGAAGGCTAATGGGTAACCTTAATGATTTTGAGATGGTGAATTTGGGGAGAATGCATCCTCTTGGGGGAACCACCAAGGACTATCGATCTACAACCGACGCAAGAAATCTAATTGTGAACTTAGGAGAAACCCCTTCACTGGATGTGAGCAGAATGTGATACTCACTCTCACCGGGTGTCTTGAGGTAAATTATATCTATAATGGGGGTAATGGATAAACAATAAGGGGGAAGGGAATAAAGGGTTTCCATGTTAGATATGGATGAAGAAAGATAGGAGGCTAAAATAGACTGGTTGGGCTGAATGGCTTGTTTCTGTGTCCTTTCCAATGCATTCAGGTAGAGTCACACATACCCTTTTTCTGTTGTCTCTATCTCATCGTTATTCTCAAATTGTCCTCTAAATGATTCCCATTCTTCACACTGTCCTTCCGTACAGCATCCTCATGCTGCAAGTGTTATAAATTTGACTGAGTCTGTAATTACCATGAGTCAATATAGAATGAACTTGTCTACTCCTGTGTCCAGGATTCCCCTGATTAGATTCCTGATGAAGGGCTTATGCCTGAAACGTCGATTCTCCTGCTCCTCGGATGCTGACTGACCTGCTGTGCTTTTCCAGTGACATCTTCTTGACTCTGATCTTCAACATCTGCAGTCCTCACTTTCCCCTCCATCTGGTGTGTAACCTTGGGGAGTTCCTTGTGTGTCCTGTAGATGATCTCCACTGCAACTACTGTGTACCAGTGATGGAGGGAATGGATATTGAGTCTAGTGGATCTACAGCCTCTCCAGTGCTAAATACTGACATTTCTTTCCCCAGCTGGACTGGCGCTAGAGTGGGAAATCGACACACCACCTGAGGTGACAGTACAGGAAGATTCCTGTGCACAGATCCCATGTCATTACAGATATCCTTCATATCTGGTAAGTCAACATCGAGATGGAATCTGGTTTAATAACGAGAAACCAGTCACATCATCGATAGTCTTTCACTCCCGGGATCACAGCAAAGAGTTGCCACATTTCCGACATCGGACCTGGCTATCTGGAGACCTGAATGATGGAGACTGTTCCCTGATTATAAACAACATCAGACAGGAAGATGCAGGACCTTATTTGTTCAGCGTAGAATTTGAGAGAGTATAAATACAGCTACAATCTCCTAACCAAGCTTCACATTTCAGGTAAGTAATATATGATCATCGGTCAACGGTTCAGACCCAACACTCAGCGGAAAGCTGCACAGCGTTGTGTTTGCTTCATGAGTTTTATGGATGTGTTAATTAGTGGCGGTGCATTTGATGATTCAATTACGACTTGACTCCACATGCTGTACCACTCAGGTTAAGGTTTGATTTAATCTCCATATTGCTCCACTTCCACTCTTGATTTTCACCAGGTTTTTAGAATATACTAAGATAATTTGCTTTTTATAATCAGACTGTGTTTAAATAAACTGGAAAAACAGCTTCCAAACTAAGGTATACTCTGGCATTAAATGAAGAGCACCCAATTTGACAGAGATGATATTACTTTAAAAAGCCAAAGGCGAAACAGAAAAAGCCACAGGCTAATCAAAGGATAAAGTGAGTTTTATATCGATGAAATTGAAATACTTTCCACCACAGAATATCTTCAGACTAGGCTTCAGACAGATGCAAAGTCAGTTAGATTTTGGTCTTTGAGTAGAAGTTCGAGTCCAGCTTTCATGGTTGATGAGATTGCCAGAAATACCAATATCTGGAACTCAGGTTCCCACAGAGAAATCTGTGCAGCTTCTCCTGCTGTAAGTGTCGTCTTCCATTTCAAGGGAACAAAACTTGCCTACTGCACACTTCTGAGATCATTTCTCCCAGTGACACGTACCTACATCCTGGAAAGACAGACACCAACCAAGAGTGGTGTTAAACACCATTGACATCTCTGTCCCACTTGTTCCAAAAAAGTTTGTCCAGCAGTTAGAGCCATAAACCTTCTGACAAATCCCTCTTAAAATGTTTACTTCTCTCCTTTCCAGAGTGACTTGGCATGTTGGTAATGATCAAGTATGTCACAGCTCACTTACTGTTGAACAACTCCCCAAAGTCAAGTGGCCCATTAAAACCTTGGTCAATATTATTATATTTTCTGTTCTGGCCATAGAAATAATTCTTATCATTGAATGAGCAAACCCCACTGAAACAGTTTGGCATTTTGACTATTAAATTTGTCTACAAAGGCTAATGGATTATGATTAGCCTATGTGAGTGTTTCTTTATAGTAATGATGGACCTTGGAATGTTTAAGAGCTAGTAATAAGACAGGATTTTCTTTTTCCACTGTGAAGTATTTCCTTCAATGCTGATTCAGTTTCTAAGAAAAGCTATGTCTGTGAGGCAGACAAAAAAGTGGATCATACGTTCAGGGGGGTGGTCATACCACATGTTAGGGTTAAACAGGCAAATAGGGAATGTGGGAACACCTGGCAAGTCAAGAGAAACGAGGAGATAATGCAGGAGTTCTCAAGATCCCATGCCCCTAAAGAGTTAGATTAAACCTCCTGAAAGAGCACTAGCAAACCTCCCCCCAAGGATACTGGTGCCCCTCAGGTTCAGGTGTAGACCATTCTGTTTATAGAACTCCCACCTTCCCCAGAAAGAACCCCAGTTATCCAGAAACCGGAATCCCTCCCTCCTGCACCATCCCTGTAGCCACGCATTTAACTGTTCTCTCTCCCTATTCCTCGAATCTCTATCACGTGGCACGGGTAACAAACCAGAGACAACAACTCTGTTTGTTCGAGCTCTGAGCTTCCAACCTAGCTCCCTGAAAGCCTGCCTAACATCCTCATCCCTCTTCCTACCTATGTCATTGTTGCCAATGTGGACCACGACTTCGGGCTGCTCCCCCTCCCCCTTAAGGACCCGGAAAACACGATCAGAGACGTCACGTACACTTGCACCTGTGAGTAAACATACCAAACGTGAGTCTCTCTCGCCCCCACAAAACCGCCTATCTGTGCCCCGAACTATTGAATCTCCAATAACTATTGCTCTGCTCTTCTCCACCCTTCCCTTTACTGAAGAAGGAGATCAGGAAGGCAAAAAGGGGGCACGAGAACCTTGGATGAGAAGATTAGGATGAATCCAAAAAGGTCTTTAGAATATATTAAAGGAAAAAGAATGTCTAGAGAGAGAGAATAGGACCCCTCAAGGACTAAAAGGTGACATGTATGTGTAGAACTGCAGTCGATGGGTGAGATCCTCAATGAATATTCCTCCTGTGTTTACCGTAGAGAAAGATGTGAAGACCTGGGAACTTGGGGAAGTTAGTGGTGATACCTTGCCGGCAGTCCATATCACAGTAAAGGAGGTGTTGAATGTATTCGAATGTGTGAAGGTGGATAACTCTTCTGGTCTGAACCCTATAAGAGGCGAGAGAAGACATTGTGGGGGCCCAGGCTGATATTTTTGCATCATCCTTAGCAACGGGTATGATCCTGAAAGACTGGAGGGTAGCGAATATTGTGTCCCTGTTCAAGAAGGGCCACAAAGAAAAACCTGGGAACTATAGAGCAGTAAGCTGAACAACTGTGGTAGGTAAATTACTTGAGAAGATTCTGAGAGAGATAAAATATACATGCATTTGGAAAGACAGGATTTGATTAAGCAAAAGTGAGGATTGCAGATGCTGGAGATCAGAGTCTATATTAGAGTGTTGCTGGAAAAGCGCAGCAGGTCGGGCAGTATCCGAGGAGCAAAAGCCCTTCATCAGGCTTTCCTTCTTCCCTTTTCCCCAACAGTGCAGCATCCCCTCAGTAACTGACTATCCATTCATGTGGCACCCTCAGCACTTACTCTCTGACCGTATAGCTATCCCTCAGTACTGACCTCCAGCAATGCAGCACTCCCGCAGTACTGATTCTGTCAAAAGGGACTAGATTAGGTTAGGATATCTAGCCAGTATGGACATGTTGGACCAAAGGGTCTGTATCCATACTATACTTCTCTATGACTCTCTGTGCGCACTCACTCAATACTGACTCTTTGATGGTGATGTTGGAGGCCTTGAGCTATAGGGAGAAGCTAAATAGGCTGGTGTTATTTCCCTGGAGTGTCAGAGGCTGAGGGGTGACTTTACAGAGGTTTATAAAATCATGAGGGACACGGATAAGGTACATTTCAAAGGTCTTTTTCCCAGGCTGGGGGAGTCCAAACTGGCGGGCAGAGGTTTAAAGTGTGAGCGAATGATTTAAAAGGAACCGAAGGAGCAACTTTTCCCAGATCAGATCGTGCCTGTGTCGAATTGGCTGCCAGAGGAAGTGGTGGAGGCGAGTACAATTACAACATTTGAAAAGCACCTGGATGGGTATAGGAATAGGAAGGATTTAGAGGGATATCAGCCAAATGTTCGTAAATAGGACTGGTTAGACTTAGGATATTTGGTCAACATGGAGGAGTTGGGCCAAAGGGTCTGTTTCTCTGCTGTACATCTCTATGACTGCACTCTCTTCGTACTGAACAGAAGGGCCTGCCTCTTTTGAGATCTTTAGATAAAGAAACTGCATTGATATCTCACCTTTCACATTCTCAGGATTGGTCAAACTTCTTCCCAGTCAATGTAATTAGCTGATCATCATTATTTCCTTCTAGACACCATAGAATCCCTCAATTACGTCTTAAACTATGAATAAAGATTCATCAGTCTATATATTTGAAGGAAATTCTGCAGTGATAATCTGCTCTGTCGAGAGTTTCCCAGCTTCTAACCCATGTGGAGACATCTTAATGTCACAATGAACAGAGCAAGTTGCAGCAATGAGCTATGGTTGGAGATTCCTCACATTACACCCAGGAAGACTGGAGACTATCAGTGTGTGGCAGAGAATGAACATGAAACAGTACAGGACTCCACAGCCATCCCTGTGCAATGTGAGTATATACAGAGACATATGCACACAAGAATACATATACACAGACACACCTTATCAGCTCTCATTCTGTGTTGAAGAAATGCAAATTCCTGAATACCACAACATTAATTAGCAAGCAACACCCTGCACTGAGAACTGCCAGATGTTTCTGTTTTTTATTATTGTATTCATTTGTACTGTGGACAACAGCAATCTGAGAATACTGTAACATTCAGGGAACATTGGTTGCTACTGTCAATTGTGAGTTGGTACAAGCGTGCTGTGTTCATTGCCAGGTTTTCAATAGATTAGTCCCGGGGTTCAGTTAGTTTGAGTTTGAGTCAGTTAGGTAGTTAGAGCACGACAAAGAGAAACAGAGAGACAGAAAGAATGAGATACAGAGGGAGACTAAGAGAGGGAGAGAGACTAGTACAGGCGTATGCAGGACAAGACTGTGGACAAGACAAGACAGGACGGTTCCGTGGGCTTGCAGAAGAGGAAGAAGATCCGGGAGCTGTTTTGCCATTCCATACCGTTGGGAAGCAGTTGTTGCAGCGATACGCTGTAGTTAGGACTCAGGACAAGGAGCCAGGAAGTGTTGGAGTTAAGATTCAGAAAAATGCCTGGGATCCACTGAGGTCTCAGGATAAAGCCATTAATAGTTCAGAAAAAGATTAAATATGCAAATGGAATTTTGATTATTGAGATACAAGGAGCCACAATGACACTAACATCCGGGATATTGCTGAGACATCTTTGGGATGCGTCTTCACCTCATTTTTCTTTCGATGTGCCCTGCAAGATCTTTAATCACAAGTTGTCGCCTCTACCAATGTCATTTACTGCATCTTTTGCACCCGATGTGGTCTCCTCTACATCAAGGAGACAGGAAGCCTGTTTCAGAGAACATCTCTGGGAGACCTGCATACACCAACCCCACTGCCCGGTTGTTGAACACTTCAACTCCCTCTCCCACTCCTTCAAGGGCATGCAGGTCCTGGGCCTCCTCCACTGCCAAACCATTACCACCCGACGGCTGGAGGAAGAACACGGTGGCACAGTGGTTAGCACTGCTGCCTCACAGCACCTGAGATCCGGGTTCAATTCCCGACTCAGGTGACTGACTGTGTGGAGTTTGCACGTTCTCCCCGTGTCTGCGTGGGTTTCCTCCGGGTGCTCCGGTTTCCTCCCACAGTCCAAAGATGTGCGGGTCAGGTGAATTGGCCATGCTAAATTGCCCGTAGTGTTAGGTAAGGGGTAAATGTAGGGGTATGGGTGGGTTTCGCTTCGGCGGGTCGGTGTGGACTTGTTGGACCGAAGGGCCTGTTTCCACACTGTAAGTCTAATCTAATCTAACACCTCATATTCCGCATTGGGACCCTGCAACCACATCGGATAAATGTGAATTTCAACAGCTTCCTAATTTCCCCTCCCCCCACATTATGCCTGTCTCAAGTCTCCAACTTGGCACCGTGCTCCTGACCTGTCCATCATTCCCCCCCGGCCCCTCCCCACCCGACCTAACACTTCCTCCCTCACCTTTATCCACCTATCACTTTCTCAGCTATATTCACCCCAAACCCCCCACACTTTCCCTTCCTTTTATCTCTCAGCTCCTGGTCCACAAGCCTCATTCCTGATGAAAGGCTTATGTCTGAAATGTCGATTCTCCTGCTCCTCAGATGCTGCCTGACTTGCTGTGCTTTCCCACTCTCAACTCTGAACTCAGTTTAACTCTCACATATGTGGCACTCAAATTGGAGAGTGTACTATTGTGTCACATTGTATTATAAATTTTATTTCTGATTATTCAAAACTGTTAAATGTGATAGTTTTATTCTCTTAGTAGGTATCTGACAAATCAAAAGTTGTCTACCTCCTTAAAAAAATGTAGTGGTCAGCAGGCAGATATTGACCTGGTCTGGTCTAGAATCATACCATGTCGTTTTGTACTCCATTGATCAAATACTATCCAAAGACTGACAAGCACCTGCAGTCATCCTGAGCACATGAAAGTAACTTACTTTCTTTCAAGATGGACAGCAGCTCCAATGGTGAGGGGATATAATGACAGTTTACACAGCAATGTTCATTAGAAATATGACACAGAAACTTACATAGAGGAAAAGTAAATGGAAATTCAAGTTCAGCTGTGAAATATTCTGTCACAATGTTATCTTGCTTTGTCTTTAGGTACACCATGGAATCTCTCAATTACTTCTCTTCTATAACTAAAGACTCATCAATCAACATAATTTACCAGTAGAACACACGTAGAAGCTTTGTATCTCAATGTACAAAACATTCAAAACAAAATTAATGAGTTAATGGCGCTAATAGAAACAAAAGGGCATAATTTGGTTGTGATTACAGAGACATGGTTACAAGGAAACCAGGTCTGGGAATTGAATATCCGAGGGTACTCAGCATTTTGGAAAGCTAGAAAGGAAAAGGAGGTGGTGGAGCTTTGCTGGTGAAGGAAGGGATCAGTGCTGAAATGAGAAATGACATAAGCATCGGATATCAAGATGTGGCATCAGTCTGGGTAGAAATAAGAAATAACAAAGGGAAGAAGTAGTTGGTAGGAGTAATCTATTGGTCCCCAACCAGTAGTTCTGCAGTATAAGCCAGGAAATACTTGAGGCTTGCAAGAAAGGTATGGCAATAATCATAGGTGATTTTAACATGCACATAGATTGAAAAATCAAATTGGCAAGGGCTGCCTGGAGGCAGAGTTCATTGAATGTATTAGAGATTGTTTCTCGGAGCAGTACGTTGTGGAATCAACCAGGGAGCATTCTATTCTGGATTTAGTGTTGTATAGTGAGGAGAGATTAATTGATGACATCACAGTTAAGGATCCTCAAGGGAATAGTGACCTTAGTATGACAGAATTCAAAATTCAGGTGAGAAAGTGGAGTCCCACATTAGTGTTCTGAAATTAAACAAAGGAAATGACATAGGGATAAGGACAGATTTGGCCTCAGTAGATTAGGCAGGAAGGCTAAAAGGTAAGTCAGCGAATAAGCAGTGGCAGCTATTTAAGGAGCTACTCAATTCCTCACAGCTAAAATATATCCTGTGAGTGAGAAAGCTGGTGGGGGTGGGGGTGGGGGGGGGGGGGGTTGGTGGTGGGGGGCAAAACATTGATAGCTAAACAAGAAGGTCAAGGGCAATATAAACTAAGGTTTATAATGTTGCAAAGATCAGTGACAGGCTTGAAGGTTGAGAAACTTTCAAAGATAAACAAAGGGATACTAAAATATTAATTAAAAAGAGCTGAAGTAAATTACAAAAGGAAACAAAATATCAAAAAGGGTAGCAAAATCTTTTATAGGTATATAAAAGGGAAGAGAGTCACTAAGGTGAATGTTGGTCCCTTGGAAGATGAAACAGGAAAATTAATCGTGGGGAGCACTGAAATGGCAGAGATGCTAAATCAACACTTTGCCTCAGTTTTCACGGTGGGTGACAGTAGAACATAGAACATAGAACATAGAAGGATACAGCGCAGTACAGGCCCTTCGGCCCTCGATGTTGCGCCGACCGAATCCTACCTAACCTATACTAGCCCAATAACTTCCAAATGCCTATCCAATGCCCGCTTAAATGACCATAAAGAAGGAGAGTTCACCACTGATACGGGCAGGGCATTCCATGAACTCACAACCCGCTGTGTGAAGAATCTACCCCTAACATCTGTCCTATACCTACCACCCCTTAATTTAAAGCTATGTCCCCTAGTAACACCTGACTCCATTAGCGGTAAAAGGTTCTTAGTATCTACCCTATCTAAACCCCTAATCATCTTATACACTTCTATCAGATCTCCCCTAAACCTTCTCTTCTCCAATGAGAACAGCCCCAAGTGCCTCAGCCTTTCCTCATAAGATTTTCCTACCATTCCAGGCAACATCCTGGTAAACCTCCTCTGCACTCGTTCTAAAGCTTCCACATCCTTCCTATAGTATGGCGACCAAAACTGCACACAATACTCCAGATGAGGCCGCACCAGAGTCTTATACAACTGCAACATGACCTCAGGACTCCGGAACTCAATTCCTCTGCCAATAAAGCCCAGTACACCATATGCCTTCCTCACAGCACTATTTACCTGGGTGGCAACTTTCAGAGATCTGTGTACATGGACACCAAGATCCCTCTGCTCATCCACACTACCAAGTAGCCTACCATTAGCCCAGTAATCCATCATCTTGTTATTCCTACCAAAGTGAACGACTTCGCACTTAGCTACATTGAATTCCATTTGCCACATTTCCGCCCAGCTCTGCAACTTATCTATATCCCGCTGTAACCTACCACTTCCTTCCTCACTATCCACAACTCCACCGACTTTCGTGTCATCCGCAAACTTGCTTACCCAGCTTTCAAGTCCTTCCTCTAGATCATTTATAAAGACAACAAAAAGCAATGGTCCCAAAACAGATCCTTGTGGTACACCGCTAGTAACTGCGCTCCAAGATGAACATAATCCATCAACTACTACCCTCTGTCTCCTTCCAGCCAGCCAATTCCTAATCCAGTAGTCCCATTCCTGTTGAAACAGGAAAGTCAGAGGCAATAGAAAGGGCAGAACTTAGAACAATGAACATTGAGAGGGAAAACGTACTCAGCAAACCGTTAGGATAGAGGGCAAACAAGTCCCCCGGGCTGATGGCCTACATCCTAAGGATTAGGATCCTAGCATCCTAGCTATTACGAGGGGGCATAGCTTTAAATTAAGGGGTTGTAGGTATAGGACAGATGTTAGGGGTAGATTCTTTACTCAGCGAGTCGTGAGTTCATGGAAGTCCCTGCCAGTAGCAGTGGTGGACTCTCCCTCTTTATAGGCATTTAAACGGGCATTGGATAGGCATATGGAGGATAGTGGGCTAGTGCAGGTTAGGTGGGCTTGGATCGGCACAACATCGAGGGCCGAAGGGCCTGTACTGCGCTGTATTTTTCTATGTTCTATGTTCTATGAAAGGAAGTGGTAGTGGAGATAGGGAATTCATTGGTTACAGTTGTCAAAAATTGCCTGGATACAAGAAGAGTTCCAATGAATTGGAAAAATGCTAATGCATTCAAAAAAGGAGGGAGGCAATATGTGAGAAATTACAGATCAGTTAGTCTAATGTCTGTCGTTGGCAAAGTGTTAAAATCAATTGTCAAGGAAGCACATTTGGAAAATCAAAACACTATCCATCAGAGTCAGTGTGGTTATATGAAAGGCAAATCACTTTTGACTAATTTGCTAGAATTCATTGAAGATGTAATAAGCAAAGGGGAAAATGGGTATGCTATAAGGTGTAATAAATCTTGACTTTCAGAAGGTGTTTGATATGTTGCCGCACAAAAGATTAATTGACAAAGGTGGATCGTACGGGATTAAGGGTAATGTTTTAGCTTGGATAGATGGACAGAAGATGGAGTCAGGATAAATAGCTCTTTTTCTGGTTGGCAAGAAGTAACTAGTGGGGTGCCACTGTGTTCGGCCCCTGGACACCAGCTATTTACAATCTACATTAACGACATGGATACAGGGATAGAAGGCTCCATAGCCAAATTTACGGATGACACAAAAATAAACAGAATGGTAAATTGCAATGAGGAAATAAGAATCTTACAAATGAATATAGATAGGTTAGGAGTGTGGGCCAAAATGTGGTAGATAAAGATTAGCGTGAAGAGGTGTGAGGTTACACATTTTGGTTGGAAATATGGGAAGGTGACCTATTATCAAAATAGGAAGAGGCTTCAAGGTGTTCTGGTGCAGAGGGATCTGAATGTCCTTGTTCATGAGTCACAAAAAACGAACATGCAGGTCTAGCAGATAATGAAGAAACAAATGGAATATTGGCTTTTATAGCTAAAGGAATAGAATATAAAGGTAAGGAAGTATTGTTGAAACTATACAAGGCATTGGTGAGACTGAACCTAGAGTATTGTGCACAGTTTCGGTCCACTTATTTTAGGCAAGATGTGGTGGGCATTAGAGACAGTTCAGAGGATTGTTCCCAGAGATAAGGATGTATCTCTGTATATATTGTATTGAAGAGAGTTTGAACAGTTTAGTCCTATACTTTCTGGAAGTTAGAAGAATGAGAGGAGATCAAATTGAGGTATTCAACATGATAAAAGGTACAGGTAAAATAGATGTGGATCAGATGTTTCATCTTGTGGGGTATTCCAGGATGGGAGTCATAGTCTTGGGATAAGGGGTAACAAAATTAAAACAGAATTGAGGAGAAACTACTTCTCCCAATTGTCTGTGAATCTGTGGAATTTGCAATGGATTCAGGGACAATGAATAAATTTAAGAAGGAGTTAGACAGATTTTGAATTGGTAATGGGTTGAAGAGTTAGGAGGAGAAGGCAGGAAAATGGGTGAGGAGTACATCAGCCATGATCGAATGGCGGAGCAGACGCAATGGGCTGAATGGACTAATTCTGCCCCTGTATCTTATGAACTTATAAACTATATTTAAGGGAAATTATGCAGTGATAATCTTTTCTATTGAGAGCTTCTCAGCTTCTAACTTGACATGGAGACAGCTTAATGTCACAATTAACAGAACAAATTCCAACATCAAAATATAGTTGGCGATACCTCACGTTACACCCAGGGAGACTGGAGACTATCAGTGTGTGGCAGAGAATGAACATGGAGCAGTGGAGAGCTCTATAACCATCACTGTGCAATGTGAGTGTACACAGTGTTCAACACCTACACTAGAGGGCAAACAATCAGAAATTGTGATGCATATCAACGCCAACAACACAGATACAAAAAAGAAGCAATGAGGTCCTGAAAGTAGGAGTTGGGGAGCTAGGAAGTAGAATAAGAGACAGAATTTCACAAGTAGCAATCTCTGGATAATTTCCAGTGCCACTCACTAGTGAGCACAGAAATATGAGGTTTGTCTGGATGAATGCATGGCTGGAGGGATGGTGCTGGAGGGAGGACTTGAGATTTCTGGGACATTGGGACCTTTTAGGGAGTAGCAACAATGGCTGGTTGCATCTGAACTGGAATGGGACCAGCATCCTTGTGTGTTTACACTGTTCAGGAATGTTACCACTATCAGGCTGGTCTCCTGGATGACTGGTTCAGCACATGGAGATGCACAGATTGAATAAGAAGAAAAAGCAAGTCAGTCAGAAAGGCATAGGAAGTACTGGTCAGTTAAGGCAGAAGGGAGATTGGCAAGGTTGGATGGCATTGCTTTAATGGAAGGAGTCTGGTGAATATGGCAGATGAGTTGAGGGCACAATCAAACCTGGGAGCATGATGTTATTGCTTTACCTGAGACATGGTTGAGAGGGGGAAAAGGATTGGCAGCTCAATATTACAAGAGACACAATCTTTGGGTAAAGTAAAGAAAGTAAAGACAATATTGATCAGGGACTCAATTACAGTGGTAGGGCTGTTTGTTCTAACCTTTGGATAACTGCCTCTGCTATGAGTCCCGAGATAGCCAACCTACTGGACATACAGAACAGAAAACAGGAGGCGGAACCTATCAACAAAGACGGCAGACTTAAACTACTGGACTTGCGCCTCACTACACACTTTACATTCAACAATCAGATATACAAACAAATCAACGGAACACCCATGGGATCACCAATCTCGGGACTCATAGCAGAGGCAGTTATGCAAATGTTAGAACAAACAGCCCTACCACAAATTCAACCCAAACTCTGGGTCAGATATGCCGATGACACGTTCGTAATCATCAAAAACACGGAAATAGAAGAAACACACTGGATCATCAACGCCACACTCACAGGCATCCGATTCACGAGAGAAGTAGAAAAGGACAGCCAACTCCCATTCCTAGACGTGATAGTACAGAGAACACCGAACGGAGAATTCACCACAAGGGTACACAGGAAAACAACACACACAGACCAAGTCCTAAACTATGAAAGTAACCACCCCAACACACACAAATGAAGCTGCATCAGGACACTATTCAAAAGAGCCACAACACACTGCAGTACACCAGAACTGCAAAAAGAGGAAGAGGAACACCTATACAAGGTACTCGCCAAAAACGGATACCCGCGCAACTTTATCAACAGATGCCTAAGAGACAGACCACAGAACGAGGACATGCCACAACCAAAAGGACTAGCCACACTACCATACATCAGGAGCGTTTCAGAACTGACAGCCAGACCACTGCGACCCTTAGGACTCATAACGGCACACAAACCAACAGCCACGCTCAGACAACAACTCACTAGAACAAAGGACCCGATACCCAAATGAGCAAAACTAATGTAGTTTACAAAATACCATGCAAGGACTGCACAAAACACTATATAGGACAAACAGGAAGACAGCTAACAATCCGTATACATTAACATCAACTAGCCACGAAACGACACGACCAGCTATCCCTAGTAGCCACACACGCAGACAACAAGCAACATGAATTCGACTGGGAAAACACTACTATCATAGGGCAAGCCAGACAGAGAACAGCCAGGGAATTCCTAGAGGCATGGCATTCATCCACAAACTCCATCAACAAACACATCGACCTGGACCCAATATACCAACCACTACAGCGGACAGCTGAAACTGACACCCGGAAGCGGCAAGGACAGACCACTATAAATACCAGAAGAAACATCAAAGAAGCGCTTCGCAGGAGGCTCCAAAGCACTGATGATGTCTCCTAGCCAGGGGACGAAACGTTTGCAACAAAAACTTCCAGCTCGGCGAACAGAACCACAACAGCTTTCTTTACATAAATCCGGAATATAAGAATGACTAGAGCAAGATTAGGGCAGTAGTGGGAAGTTGTGTGTGCAGTCCATGGAGATAGGAGAAGTGCTAAGTGAATATTTTTTGTTGGTATTCACCCTGGAAAAATACAATGTTGTTGAGTTTAATACTGAGATAAAGGCTACTAGACTAGATGGGATTGAGGTTCACAAAGAGGAGGAGTTAGCAATTCTGGAAAGTGTGAAAATAGATAAGTCTCCTGGGACAGATGGGATTTATCCTAGGATTCTCTGGGAAGCCAGGGAGGAGATTGCAGAGCCTTTGTCTTTCATATTTATTGTCATCATTGTGTACAGGAATAGTGCCAGAAGACTGGAGGATAGCAAATGTTGATCCCTTGTTCAAGAAGAGGATGAGAGACAACCCTGGTAATTATAGACCAGTGAGCCTTCCTTCAGTTGTGCATAAAGTGTTGGAAAAGATTATAAGAGATAGGATTTCTAACCATCTGGAAAGGAATAAGTTGATTAGGGATGGTCAACACTCAAAAGGTTTGTGACGGGTAGGTCACGCCTCACAAACCTTATTGAGTTCTTTGAGATGGTGACCAAACAGTTGGATGAAGGTAAAGCATTTGATGTGCTGTATGTGGATTTCAGTAAGGCGTTTGAGGAGCTTCTCCATGGTAGGCTATTGCACAAAATATAGAAGCATGGGATTGAGGGTGATTTAGTTGTTTGGATCAGAAATTGGCTAGCTGAAAGAAGACAGAGGATGGTGTATGATGGGAAATGTTCATCCTGGAGTTCAGTTACAAGTGGGGTCCCGCAATGATCTGTTTTGGATCCACTGTTGTTGGTCATTTTTCTGAATGACCTGAATGAGGGCGTAGAAGGATGGGATGACTGGAATAACAAGATGATGGATTACTGGGCTAATGGTAGGCTACTTGGTAGTGTGGATGAGCAGAGGGATCTTGGTGTCCATGTACACAGATCTCTGAAAGTTGCCACCCAGGTAAATAGTGCTGTGAGGAAGGCATATGGTGTACTGGGCTTTATTGGCAGAGGAATTGAGTTCCGGAGTCCTGAGGTCATGTTGCAGTTGTATAAGACTCTGGTGCGGCCTCATCTGGAGTATTGTGTGCAGTTTTGGTCGCCATACTATAGGAAGGATGTGGAAGCTTTAGAACGAGTGCAGAGGAGGTTTACCAGGATGTTGCCTGGAATGGTAGGAAAATCTTATGAGGAAAGGCTGAGGCACTTGGGGCTGTTCTCATTGGAGAAGAGAAGGTTTAGGGGAGATCTGATAGAAGTGTATAAGATGATTAGGGGTTTAGATCGGGTAGATACTAAGAACCTTTTACCGCTAATGGAGTCAGGTGTTACTAGGGGACATAGCTTTAAATTAAGGGGTGGTAGGTATAGGACAGATGTTAGGGGTAGATTCTTCACACAGCGGGTTGTGAGTTCATGGAATGCCCTGCCCGTATCAGTGGTGAACTCTCCTTCTTTATGGTCATTTAAGCGGGCATTGGATAGGCATTTGGAAGTTATTGGGCTAGTATAGGTTAGGTAGGATTCGGTCGGCGCAACATCGAGGGCCGAAGGGCCTGTACTGCGCTGTATCCTTCTATGTTCTATGTTCTATGATAAATTTGCAGAAACACTAGGGTCGGTGGTGTTGTGGATAGTGCTGAAGGACATTGCAGGTTACGGAGGGACATAGCTAAGCTGCAGAGCTGGGCTGAGAGGGGGCTGTCTTTTTATCCTGTGGTAAAGATTTACATGTATTTAGAAAGGCAAGGACAGACTAAGGATAGTCGACATGGCCTTGCGTGTGGGAAATCATGTCTCACAAACTTGACTGACTGTTTTGGAGTAGTAACAAAGAGGGTCGATGAGGGCAGAGCAGTAAATTTGATCTACATTGTCTTCAGGAAAGTGCTCGACAAGGTTCCTCATGGGAGACTGGTTAGCAAGGTTAAATTTCATGGAATACAGGGAGAACTAGCCATTTGGATTCAGAACTGGCTCAAAGGTAGAAGACAGAGAGTGGTGGTAGAGGGTTGCTTTTCAGACTGGAGGCTTGTGACCAGTGGAGTGCCACAAGGATTGGTGCTGGGTCCACTACTTTTCATAATTTATATAAATTATTTGGATGTGAAAATACAAGGTATAGTTAGTAAGTTTGCAGATGACTCCAAAATTGGAGGTGTAGTGGACAGCAAAGAAGGTTATCGCAGTTTACAATGGGATCTTGATCAGATGGGCTAATGGGTTGAGGAATGGCAGATGGAGTTTAATTTAGATTAATTGGATGTGCAGCATTTTGGGAAAGCAAATCTTATCAGGACTTATGCACTTAATGGTAAAGTCCTAGAGAGTGATGCTGAATAAAGAGATCTTGGGGTGCAGGTTCATAGCTCCTTGAAAGTAAAGGCACAGGTATGTAGGATAGTGAAGAAGGTGTTTTGTATGCTTTTCTTTATTGGCCAGAGCGTTGAGTATAGGTGTTGGGAGGTCATGTTGTGGCTGTGCAGGACATTGGTTAGGCCACTTTTGGAATTTTGTGTGCAATTCTGGTCTTACTCCTATTAGAAGGATGTTGTGAAACTTGAAAGAGTTCAGAAAAGATTTACAAGGATGTTGCCAGGGTTGGAGGATTTGAGCAATAGGGAGAGGCTGAATAGGCTGGGGCTGTTTTCCCTGGAGTGTCCAAAGCTGAGGGGTGACCTCACAGAGGTATATAAAATCATGAGTACATGGATAGGATAAACAGACAAAGTCTTTTACTTGGGGTGGGGGAGTCCAGAATCAGAGGGCATTGATATGGGGTGAGAGGGGAAAGTTATGAGAAGGGACCTCAGGGGCAACCTTTTCATGCAGAGGGTGATGCATGTCTGGAATGGGCTGCCAGAGGAAGTGGTGGAGGTTGATACAATTACAACATTTAAAAGGCATCTGGATGACGATATGAATAGGAAGGGTTCAGAGGGATATGGGCCAAGTGTTGGGAAATGGGACTAGATTAGGTTGGGATATCCTGTCAGCATGGACGAGTTGGACCGAAGGGTTTGTTTTCGTGCTGTACACCTCTATGACTCTATGACTCTAAGTTATCCTTATGATCATCACTGAGCTCTACTTTTCCTTTTCCACATGAGGATTTCTCTATTCCCCAATTACTATCTTTCCTCGGTTGAAATTGATGTTGGAAGCCAAATTCTGATTTATGTACCAACTCAATCATCAGCTATTTCAGTTGCTAAGCTTGCCTTTTTAAATGTCTGCTCTTCCACATGCGTTCTCACCACCTCAGGAATTGAATTTGTGAACTCCTCCAAAATAATCATTGCTGTAAGAGTGTGATATGTTTACTCTATTTTTAATGCCCTTGTCTATCTATTAAAATTACTTTCTTCGAGCCTTTCAAACACAATGTATGTTTGACCAGTGTCTGTCCTTAGATTCCTGAAATGTTGTCTGTAGGCTTCAGGAGCAAGCTCACATGTGCTTAAGATGGATCTCTTTACCTCGTCTGCTGGTGATACAAATACCTCACTAGCTCTACTTACACATTTTGTTTGGATCAACAAAACGTACATGGTCACTAGCCACTGCATTGTTTAGCTGCCTTTTCAAATGAGATGAAAAAGGCTTCCACATCCTTTTCACTAAAGTTAGGCGGAGCTTGAATATATTCAAACAGATCCCCCCTCCCCAGGCCTTTAGAGCCCGTGGGTTTGCTCATTCTCACTCTCCTCCTCCTTCAGCTTACCTTCAGCTCTCAGCTCCATCCTTTTAAGTTCACTTTCCTGTCTAAGGGCCAATTTCTGAGGTTCAAACTCTTTCAACTTTTCCTCTGTCTCCTTTTCTCTTTCTCTCTCTTTCTCTCTCTCTCTCTCTCTCTCTCTCTCTTTTACTTTATGTTTTGCTGAAGCAATTCTGTCCTAACCTCTTTGTTCTGCTAGGGCCACTCATTCATTTTCTCTTTTCTCTCCTTTTAATCATAATTCAAACAGTTTCATTTCTTTTCCTCCTTTTTCTTTTGCCTCTAACCTAAGCTGCTTTGTTCTTAATTTAATTTCAGCCATCTCTAAAGACTCTGACAGTGTTTCCATCAAATTTAAATGCCAAGCTATTACTGCAATCATCTCTCCTTTCCTCACAGAAGGAGGCAGCTCCAACTCCAACTTGTCTGATAATTCCAGCAGTTTTTCCTTGTTTACCTTTTGTAAAGCCCTCAATGTCACCCCCGAAAACTGGCCGTGACTGAAAGAACCGAGACCCCACCAAGCACTATTTAAACCAACCGACTTTAACACCCGGAACAAGGGACGCTCACACTACTACTCACTGCCTGTGCATTCAGTGACCCTAATCCCAATGTGGAACTAAAGAAAAAAACCTGCAAAGAGCCCCCAGTCTGTTATGCACCAGGCCAGACCTCCTCAACAAATCCCTGTGGGGAAGGATTCCTGATGAAGGGTTTATGCCCGAAACGTCGAATTTCCTATTCCTTGGATGCTGCCTGACCTGCTGTGCTTTAACCAGCAACACATTTTCAACAAGGATTATTAATACTCAACGGAGTGAGGTTTTGATTATCAATACTGAATGGTACAGTGTTTGATTATCAATACTGAATGGTATGGGGTTTGATTATCGATACTAAACAATGCGGTGTTTGATTATCAGTACTGAACAGTGTGGGGAGTGTTTATCAATACTGAACAGTACGGGGTTAGATTATTGATACTGAACGGTGTGGGGAGTGATTATCAATACTGAACGGTATGGGGTTTGATTATCAATACTGAACAGGACGGGGTTAGATTATTGATACTGAACAGTATGGGGTTTGATTATCGATACAGAATAGGGTTGAGTTTCAATTCTGAACAGTGAGAAGTAAATTCTACTCCAAGTTATTTACCATCCTGACTTGGAAATATATTGGTGTTACTTTAAATCAATTCCTAGTGCTGAGCCATTAGGAACAGGGATGATATTTTTTAATGCTCTGGCTTCAGTATAAAACAGGCAAATGTTCGGAAATTCAGAGAAGATCTTCATTTTTTTTCTTAAATCAGTTGGGGGATAGGCACCTTCCTGGCTGGGTGAGTTTTTATTGACAATTCCTATTTGCCTTCGGACAGTGATGCTGAGCACCTTCATAAACCAATACAGTGCATGCGTTGTAGGTAGACTCAAGATGCCAGTAGGTAGGGAATTCTCAGATTTCGACCCAATATCACGGAAGGATGATGTATTTCTATGACAGAGTGGTCAGTGGATTGGAGGAGCCCTTGGAGATAGTGGTGTTCCAAAATATCTGCTGCGCTTATGCTTCTTAGTTGAAGTGGTCATGGAAGGTGTTGTCTAAGGAGAATTGGCCAATTTCTACAATGTATCGAGTAGGGTGGTAGACAGTGGAGGGAGTGAATGTTTGTGGATTTTCTGATCAAGTGGGTTGCTTTGTTCTGAATGGTGTCAAGCTTCTAGAGTGTTGTTGGAAAGTCATGAATGGTGCTGAACATTGTGCAATCAACAGCGAACAACTCAACCACTGACCTTGTGATGGAGGGGAGGTCATTGATGAAGCAGCTGAAGATGGTTGGGCCTCAGACACTCCTTAAGGAACTTCTGTAGAGATGTCCTCAGACAGTGATGTCCTCAGACATCTTCCTTTGTGTCACATATGACTCAACTGAACAGAGTATTTTCCCAGATCCCGTTGATTCCAGTTTTGCTCGGGCTACTTCATGCCACACTTGGTCAAATGTAGCGTTGATGTCAAGGGCTGTCAGTCTTCTTCATTTCTGGAACCCAGTTATTTTGTCCATGTTCAAACCCCCCAGAGGGTGGTAGGTGCCTAAAATGTGCTGCCAGGTGAGGTGCTAGGAGCAGATATGACAGCAAAGTTTAGGAGACATTTAGACACAAACATGATCAGGCAGGAAATAAAGGATACAGAACATGTGAGGGCAGAGGGGAGCAGTTTAGAATGGCGTCATGTCCAGCACAGACATGGTGGGCTGAATGGCCTGTTCCTGTTCTGTATACTATGTTCAAGCTGGTAATGAGGTCAGGATTGAATCTTCCTTGTGGAAACCAATCTAGATATGAGTGAATAGGTTCTTGCCAAACAGGGGCTGTTTGATAGAATTATCGCTGAGCTGATCCATTCCTTCACTTTTGATTGACTGTACATCTATGGGGTAGTGAATGATTGACTGTACATCTATGGGGTAGTGAATGGCCAGGTTGCATTTATCCTGCTTTGTGTGTGTGCAGGACATATTTGGGAAACTTACTATAATTTCAGGCAGCAGCCAGTGTTGTAGTGTACTAAATTTTGCAACTAAATGTTTTGAAAGTTTGAGAATACATTGTCCATGGAGATGTTTCTTCTGCACAATGTATAGAAGTACAAGGAGTGTTGAATGGGAGAATGGTGTTTTGTATATAGGTTGTACACATGTGTAGCAAAGAGTGTTAGGGACTAGACCAGAAATTAGTCAAGGCTAGACAGTCAGTGTATATCCAGATTGTAGGTATGTATTTAGTCTAGCCTTTGGTTGAGCTCGTGTTTATGTGTTGGTCTGGGTTCAGCAATGGTACTTCACCTTAACTAGGGAGAACAGGTTAGAACATGTTGGTGGAAGTAGCTAAGTTGCCCAGTGAAGTAAGAATAAAGCTCATGGGAAAGTACAATACTCTCAATAATGGGGCAATGATTATGCTGGAAAGCAATCAAACTAAAATTGAACAACCAGCTGATTCTCAGGGGCCCGTGGGAACAATTGCAGATGTATTTTATGAGACCCCTAAGCTACAAGCCTTAGTGAAACAGCACAGACATCTGAGGAAGTGACAGCAGTTACAGAAGCAAGAGATGCAGGTCTGGAGACACTCCAAGAAACAGAAGAGAAACAGAAATGGGAAAGGCAATGAGAGGGGAGAATGGATTGTGTGGGATTGGAGGATTAGGCAGTAGCACCACACTGCATGTATAAGACAAACATTATTAATAACACATCATGGTCTGGTCCACATTGGGTGGGAAAAAATGCAGTATCAGATGAGCTGCTGCTGCTGGTGGCCCGCAATGGGGAGAGATATCACAACATTCTGTCAAAGATGGGTGGTCTACATGCAGTGCAAGTCTGGGAAAGCAATCGAAATAAAATTGAACCACTGGCTGAAACTAAGGAGCCCATTGGAGTAATTTCAGGTTGATTTTATGAGACCCCTATCCTAATCCCAGGGGAAAGAAGCATTGCTTGGTCTTAATAGACAGGATTACTCTGCAGGGATTGGTCAGCAGGAACACTCACGGGAATACTGACAGAACAGATTATCCTGAGGTGGGGGTGTCCTCCTGCACGATAGATTCTGATCATGGGATACATTTTACAAGGTGAGGTATGTGCTCTGTTAGGAATTAAACAGAAATTCCATCTCCCATACCATCCTCAAAGCTCAGGAATGGGAGAGCGAATGAACCAGACACTTAAAGCTAGTCTGTCTAAGGCCCTGACAGAGACAGGGCAGGGATGGGTTAGAGTACTCCCCAACACCTTAGTGAAACAGAGGTCTACCCAGCAAGGGTAAAGGGTTTGACCACCTTTAAATTAATGACCAGACGATCTATGCAGCTGCCAAATGATGTGGTAGGAGGACATGTGCAATGGCAAGGATAGGGTTAAACAGTTTGTGAAAGAACTGGTCAAGTAGCTGCATGAGCTGAGAGGTAAAATAGCAAATTGGCAGAGAATCGGGGAAAGGGAGCACAGAAACATCCTGCCTGACCCAGGAGATCAGTGAATGGTGAGAATATCACCGTAAGGTGCGGGCCAGAGACCACGGGTTGGACCTAAGGAGGTAGTCACTACAGGTGATACATGGGCTTAAGTCGCTATCCAAGGGACTGAAGTGATAGCACTGAGCCATAGAGGTGTACATCATGGAAACAGAACCCTTCAGTCCAACCCATCCATGCCAACCAGGTATCCAAAATTAATCTAATCCCATTTGCTCCACTGATCCCAATTGAAGTTGTATGAAGCTGAAACATGATAAATCACCCTTCGGGCAAGTTGTGCTGGATCCTTGTTCTTTACAGGCTCATCGTCATCTGCTTCAGGAATGGACAATGGACACTGAGAGCAACCAAATCATTGACAGATGCAGTAATTTGGATAAATGTGAGGTTATTCATTTTGGAAGCAAAAAACAAGAGGGCAGATTCCTACCGGAATGGCTATAAATTGGGAGAGGGGAATATGCAGTGGGACCTGGGTGTCCTTGTGCACCAGTCGCTGAAGGTAAGCATGCAGGTGCAGCAGTAGGTAAAGAAGGCAAATGGCCTTCATTGTGAGAGGTTTTGAGTGCAGGAATGGGATATGTTGTTGCAGTTATACAGGGCCTTAGTGAAGGCATACTGAGAATATTGCGTGCAGATTTAGTCTCCTTTCCCGAGGAAGGATGCTCTTACTCTCAAGGGAGTGCAGCGATGGTTTACCCAGGCTGATACCGGCGATGGCGGGACTGACACATGAGGAGAGATTCAGTACTACAGGAATGTTCTCACTGGAGTTCAGACATGTGGGGGGGCAGGGGGGGGGGGTGTGTGGGGGGAGCGGGGAGTGATCTCAGAGACTTACAAAATTCTAACAGGACTGGACAGGGTAGATGCAGGGAGGAGGTTCCGAATAGTGGGTGCATTCCGATCCAGATGTCATCACCTGAGGATTTGGAGTGGGCCATTTAGGACGGAGATCAGACATTTCTTCACCCAGAGAGTGGTGAGCCTCTCGAATTCATTATCACAGGAAGTAGCTGATGTTAAAACATTGAAAGTATTCAACAGGTGGCTTGTTATAGCACTTGGGGTGAATGGGGTCAGAGGTGCAGAGGAGGTTTACCAGGATGTTGCCTGGTATGGTAGGAAGATTGTGTGAGGAAAGGCTGAGGCACTTAGAGCTGTTTTCATTGGAGAAAAGAAGGTTTAGGGGTGACTTGATAGAGGTGTACAAGATGATTAGGGGTTTAGGTAGGGTTGACCATGAGAACCTTTCTCCACGTATGGAGTCAGCTATTACGAGGGGGCATAGCTTTAAATTAAGGGGTGGTAAGTATAGAACATAGAACAATACAGTGCAGCACAGGCCCTTCGGCCCTCGATGTTGCGCCGACCCAAGCCCACCTAACCTACACTAGCCCACTATCCTCCATATGCCTATCCAATGCCCGTTTAAATGCCCATAAAGAGGGAGAGTCCACCACTGTTACTGGCAGGGCATTCCATAAACTCACGACTCGCTGAGTAAAGAATCTACCCCTAACATCTGTTCTATACCTACCACCCCTTAATTTAAAGCTATGACCCTCATAATAGCTGACTCCATATGTGGAAAAAGGTCAACCCTATCTAAACCCCTAATCATCTTGTACACCTCTATCAAGTCACCCCAAACCTTCTTTTCTCCAATGAAAACAGCCCCAAGTGCCTCAGCCTTTCCTCATATGATCTTCCTACCATACCAGGCAACATCCTGGTAAACCTCCTCTGCACCCGTTCCAGTACCTCCACATCCTATAGTATAGTGACTAAAACTGCACACAATACTCCAGATGCAGCCGCACCAGAGTCTTATACAATTGCAACATGACCTCAGGACTCCGGAACTCAATTCCTCTACCAATAAAGCCCAGTACACCATATGCCTTCTTCACAGCACTATTTACCTGGGTGGCAACTTTCAGAGATCTGTGTACATGGACACCAAGATCACTCTGCTCATCCACACGATCAAGTATCTGACCATTAGCCCAGTACTCCATCTTCTTGTTCCTCTTCCCAAAGTGAATCACTTCACACTTACCTACATTGAACTCCATTTGCCACCTTTCTGCCCAGCTCTGCAGCTTATCTATATCCCGCTGTAACCTGCCACATCCTTCCTCACTGTCAACAACTCCACCGACTTTCGTATCATCCGCAAACTTGCTCACCCAACCTTCTAGCCCCTCCTCCAGGTCATTTATAAAAATAACAAACAGCAATGGTCCCAAAACAGATCCTTACGGAACACCACTGGTAACTGCACTCCAAGATGAACCTTTACCATCAACTACTACCCTCTGTCTTCTTCCAGCCAGCCAATTCCTAATCCAAACCTCCAACTCCCCCTCAGTGCCATAACTCCGTAGTTTTTGCAGTAGCCTACCATGGGGAACCTTATCAAACGCCTTACTAAAATCCATATACACCACATCCACTGCTTTACCCTCATCCACCTCCTTAGTCACCTTCTCAAAGAATTCAATAAGGTTTGTGAGGCACGACCTGCCCTTCACAAAACCATGCTGACTATCCTTGATCACATTATTCCTATCCAGATGTTCATAAATCTTATCCCTTACAATTCTCTCTAAGACTTTGCCCACAACAGAAGTGAGACTCACCGGCCTATTGTTACTAGGGTTATCCTTACTCCCCTTCTTGAACAAGGAAACCACATTTGCTATCCTCCAGTCTTCTGGCACTATTCCTGTAGACAATGAGGACATAAAAATCAAGGCCAATGGCTCTGCAATCTCCTCCCTTGCTTCCCAGAGAATCCTAGGATAAATGCCATCAGGCCCAGGGGACTTATCTATTTTCACCCCTTCCAGAATTTCCAACACCTCTTCCCGACATACCTCAAAGCCATCCATTCTAATTAATTGTGACTCAATATTCACATCGGCAACACTGTCCTGTTCCTGAGTGAATACTGACAAAAAGTATTCATTCAGTGTCTCCCCAATCTCTTCAGCCTCCATGCACAACTTCTCACTACTATCCTTGACTGGACCTATTCCTACCCTCATCATTCTTTAATTCCTGACATATCTATAGAAAGCCTTTGGGTTTTCCCTCATCCTACCAACCAAGGACTTCTCATGTCCCCTCCTTGCTGCTCTTAGCTCTCTCTTTAGATCCTACCTGGCTACCTTATAACTCTCAATCACCCCAATTGAACATTCACTCCTCATCTTTACATAGGCCGCCCTCTTCCCTTTAACAAGGGATTCCAATTCCTTATTAAACCATGGCTCCCTCACACGACCCTTTCCTCCCTGCCTGACAGGTACATACTTATCAAGGACACTCAATAGTTGCTCCTTGAACAAGCTCCACATATCGATTGCGCCCTTCCCTTGAAGCCTACTTCTCAAAGCCATGCATCCTAAGTCATGCCTCACCGCATCATAATTTCCCTGCCCCCAGCTATAACTTTTGCCCTGTAGTGCACACTTATCCCTCTCCGTCACTAGAGTAAAAGTCACCGAATTGTGGTCACTGTCACCAAAGTGCTCACCTACTTCCAATTCTAACACCTGGCCTGTTCATTACCCAGAACCAAATCCAGTATGGCCTCACCTCTTGTTGGCCTGTCTACATATTGTGTCAGGAAACACTCCTGCACACATTGGACAAACACCGACCCATCTAACGTACTCGAACGATAGTTTTCCCAGTCAATATCTGGAAAGTTAAAGCCCCCATAACAACCACCCCATTACTTTCACTCTTCTCCTGAATCATCCTCGCAATCCTTTCTTCTACGTCTCTAGGACTATTAGGAGGCCTGTAGAAAACTCCTAACAGGGTGACCTCACCTTTCCTATTTCTAACCTCAGCCCAAACTACCTCAGATGATGAGTCTTCATCCATCGTCCTTTCCACCGCCGTGATACTATCCTTGACAAGCAATGCCACACCTCCCCCTCTTTTACCCCCACCTCTGTCCCGACTAAAACATTTAACCCCTGGAACCTGCAACAGCCATTCCTGTTCCTGTTCTACCCCTGTCTCAGTAATAGCCATAACATCGAAATCCCAGGTACCAACTGTTAGGTCGGGACTGCCGACTCCGTGCTCGTTTCAGAGGAATGAGACACCAGGCCAGATTCAAAAGGTACAAAGACTTCTTTATTCCGAGAGCGAATTGTACAGTGAGCGGTTTCGCTCACCGGAGAAGGCGCGCGTTCTGACTTCCCTCGCGGACCCGACGATATTTTAAACCCCGCTCCTCTGAGTGTCCAGTTCCACCTTCCTCGTCAAGCCTCCTCGTTGGTCCATTCGGTTGTGTGCGAGTGGACCTGGACTCTCATTGGCCATACTGAGGTGCCTGTCAAAACCCTTACTATGCCTGTCGAACCCCTACTGTGCTTGTACAATGATTCAGCCCTCATGGGTCCGGTAGTTTCCGTCCCAGTAATTAGTAGTCCATTGTTTAGTCAGTTAAGTTCATTACTATGCGTCTCTCTGCCTAGGCGTATTCCCTGACTGAGACAATAGTTCTACAAAGGTTGATCAACAGTCATTATAACTTATCGCTGGTTTCAATGGGGATTTACGTCATCGGGGACATCGGCCTTCAAGTTATCCATACTCTGTTTCGATGGTATAATTTACACCTTTCAACTATTACCGGTTTTCCTTTGTTGGTTTTGAATTCCCAGGTGGATGGTCTGGTTCTGGCTGACCTGATCTAATCATCAGGGAATGTGGTCCCAGACAGACAGTCTTGCAATTGTTAGTTTCCCTGCATGGCTGTGTTTAACCCTTTAGGGACTGAATCTGACAATGTCTGCTGTAGTACTAATAGCACATTGTTTAACCCCAACCTAAGGCACCCCAGTAATGAATTACCCCAACACCCCAACACAACCCACGCTGCAAGTTCACCTACCTTATTTCATATATTTCTCGCATTGAAGTATACACACTTCAAGCCACCTTCCTGTTTACAGGCACCCTCCTTCGAGACTGATGCCATGTTCCTAACCTCCCTACACTCACGGTCCTGCACCCTAAAGCTACAGTCTAGGTTCCCATGCCCCTGCAGAGTTAGTTTAAACCCCCCCAAAGAGCACTAGCAAACGTCCCCCCAAGGATACTGGTGCCCCTCAGGTTCAGGTGTAGACCATCCTGTTCATAGAGGTCCCACCTTCCCCAGTATAGGATAGATGTTAGGGATAGATTCTTTATTCAGCGAGTCGTGAGTTCATGGAATGCACTGCCAGTAGCAGTAGTAGACTCTCCCTCCTTATGGGCATTTAAATGGGCATTGGATAGGCATATGGAGGATAGTGGGCTAGCGTAGGTTAGGTGGGCTTGGATCAGCGCAACATCGAGGGCCAAAGGGCCTGTACTGTGCTGTATTTTTCCATGTTCTATGTTCTATATTATGGGGAGAAAGCAGGATTAGGTCTTTGAGTTGGATGATCAGCCATGATCATGATGAATGGGAGCAGTTCAATGGGCCAAATGGCCTCCTCCTTTCTTCCGTGTTTCTAGGTTTCTATGAAGGGGAGTCTGACTGCATGTATGTAATGGTAACGGAAAACTAAATTATGAATCTAGTAGGTCATGATGCCAGGGGTGGTGCCAGTAAACATTTGTATGAAGGCCACGTGGAAGGGTGATGCTGGCGGTGGTAGCCCTGCCACCCAGCCACGTGGAGAATAGATTTCAGAAAGAGTTGGTCAGTTAACACAGAGCCCAACAAATATCATCTATAATCAAGCCCAAATCAAGCTTTTAGGACAAAAGCCAGTGGAATTTTTATGTGGAGAAAGCGTTGTGACAATATGCTTTACATCTTTAAAATATTCAATGCTGTCATAAGCTGTAAACCCTGGTGCTATCCAGGATTTAGAGTAGGGATGAGCCTGAGAGGAGGAGGATTGAAATGGTCAGTAAATTGTTTAAACAAAAAATGGTGGTCCCATTTGCATTGGATGTAAGGATTCTCCAGAGTTGATGTGTAGAGTAGAGTCGTGTTTATTTGTAATTTCTACCATATACAACTGATACAATAAAGTAAAAGAGACAGCGTTCCTCCAGGACCAAGGTGCTACATGTAGTTGTAATGTCACCATTATTTGTGAAAAGGTAACCATGACCCTGAATCCAGAGAGTACAGCTGTGACCTCTGAACTGAACACCAGATAGATGGTCAAGTACCCGAATGGTGTCCCATCCCCATGAAACAATTGTTTGCCCACCTTTTCGGGTGGGACAGAGATTATGTCAGAGAAAGGTTTCAGGAAAATAACTAGAGAATTATGAGAAATTTCAGGAGCAGGAGTAGCGACAGTAAATATATTGGATTGAGCTACAACAGGTTCAGAGTCTGCAGGAGAAGATGTGTAGAATTGTAGATGGGGCAGTCAAGATCAGACTAAAACAAGTCAGTTCAGCAAAAGGCCCTCCCAGGTTATAGGAGATGCCATTGGGTTTGTGAAGCAAACTCGTTCATTGACGGACTGGCTATCAAATCCAGAGATAAAGATCCAACACAGAGACACATCCACCAAAACAGAAATTGCCAGTAAAGCTCAGTAGGTCTGGCAGCATCGTGGAGAAAGTACGGATGACGTTTTGGGCTCAGTGATAGGTCCTCAGAACTGATTACAGATAGGAACATGTTCGTTTCTGAAGAAGGTAGGGTGAGGGGAGGGACTAAGGAGTAAATGATAGGTGGAGATGGAACCGAAAGACCAAAAAGGACAGTTGAATAAACAAAGGAGTTTGTAACAATCTGAGTAGGAGGGTTCGATACGACTCTATAATAATCTCTGTACAGAGAGAGAGAAACAGAGTTAACATTTCAGGTTGTAAACACAAAGTTCTGGAGAATACCTTCAGCTCTGGCAGTACCTGTGAAGAGACAGAGAAACAAATTTAACATTTGAAGTCTGGAATGTCGAGTCTTCCTCTGCCATTTCCACCACCTACAAACAGATCCCATCACCAGGGATATATTTCCCTCCCCACCCGTAACTGCATTCCAGAGAGACCATTCCTTCAGTGACTCCCTTGTTACGTCTACACTCTCCCCACCAACCACCTTCATTCCCTTCCCTTGGCACCGCAAGAGGAGTAAAGCCTGCGCCCACACCTCACCCTTCACCTCCATCCAAGGCCCCAAAGGATCCTTTCACATCTGACAGAGATTTACCTGTACTTCTACACATCTCATCTACTGTGTCCATTGCTCTCGATGTGGTCTCCTCTACATTGGGGAGACAGGACGCCAACTTGCAGAATGCTTCGGAGAACATCTCTGGGACACAAGCACCAAACAATCCCACTGCCCCGTGGCTGAACACTAACTCTCTTTCCCACTCCTCCAAGGACATGCAAGTCCTAGGCCTCCTCCATTGCCAAACCTGAACCACCCGGTGCCTGAAGGAAGAATGCCTCATCTTCTGCCTTGGGACCCTCCAACCACACGGGATCAATGTGGGTTTCACCAGTTTCCACATCTCTGCTCCCCTCCCCACCCTTATCCCAGATGCAATCCTCCAACTCGACACTGTCCTACCTGTTCATCTTCTTTCCCATCTATCTGCTCCACCCTCCCCTCCGATCTACCATCATTATCCTCACCTTCATCCACCTATCACATACCCAGCTACCTGACCCCCAGCCCCACCCCGTCCCATTTCTCTCTCAGCCGCCTTGGGCCCTGATGAAGAGCTTATGTTCAGAACATCGATCCTCCTGCTCCTCACATATTGCCTGACCGGCTGTGCTTTTCCAGCGCCACACTCTTCAACTCTTTTCAAGATATCACAATTTATTTCCCGTGTTCCCTGGCTTTCCTACCTTTCTCCTTGGAAAATACTGATGTGAAATATTTCAAATCTCACACATCTCGTTGATCTTTAAGGGGTTCTCTCCCTGGTTACTTTGTTGCTCTTAATGTATTTGTAGATTCTCTTTGCATTCTCCTTTACCTTATCTACCAAAGCTACCTCATGTTCCATTTTTGCTCTCCTGATTTTCCCATTTAAGTGGACTCCTACTGCCCTTCGATTCCTCTCGGGATTTACAAGATCGCAGCTGTCTATACGAGACTGGAGAGATGGGAACAAACTGAATCATGTGGACTATGGGTAAAGCCCTGGCTGACCAATATAACCAGGAGACCTGAAAACACATACACACACACCCGCACACACACACACACACCCGCACACACACACACACACACACACACACACACACCCCCACACACACACACCCGCACACACACGCGCACGCACACACACACACTCACACACACACACTCACACACACACACACTCACACTCACACACACACACACACACACCCACACACACGCACACACACACACACTCACACACACACACTCACACACACACACACTCACACACACACACACCCACACACACACACCCACACACACGCACACACTCACACACACACACACACACACTCACACTCACACACACACACACACACACACCCACACACACGCACACACACACACACTCACACACACACACTCACACACACACACACCCACACACACACACACTCACACACACACTCACACACACACACACTCACACACACACACACCCACACACACACACTCACACTCACACACACACTCTCACACACACACACACACACGCACACTCACACACACACACACGCACGATATGGGTGCTGGGAAAAAATAAGCACTACCACAGTTAGGTGATAATTTGGGGCAAATAATCAGGAGATGCAAAATCCCCCCAGTTCAGGGGATTGTCAGGTGGCTGGCCATAGCCAACGTACTGTTGTTAGAAGGAAGCCTCCTGCATTTTTGCGTGTCTGTGTTTTTCTATTTTTGACGACGTAGACTGCTGCTGTTACTGCTGCATGGACTCCACCAACACCCAGGGCTGTTACTGCTGCCTAGGCCCCACCAACACCCAGGACTGTTACTGCTGCATGGACTCCACCAACACCCAGGACTGTTACTGCTGCCTGGGCCCCACCAACACCCAGGGCTGTTACTGCTGCCCGGGCCCCACCAACACCCAGGACTGTTACTGCTGCCTGGGCCCCACCAACACCCAGGATTGTTACTGCTGCCTTGGCACCACCAACACCCAGGACTGTTACTGCTGCACGGGCCCCACCAACACCCAGGACTGTTACTGCTGCATGGACTCCACCAACACCCAGGGCTGTTACTGCTGCCCGGGCCCCACCAACACCCAGGGCTGTTACTGCTGCCTGGGCACCACCAACACCCAGGGCTGTTACTGCTTCCTGGGCACCACCAACACCCAGGGCTGTTACTGCTGCCTGGGCACCACCAACACCCAGGGCTGTTACTGCTGCCTGGGCACCACCAACACCCAGGGCTGTTACTGCTGCCTGGGCACCACCAACACCCAGGGCTGTTACTGCTGCATGGGCCCCACCAACACCCAGAGCTGTTACTGCTGCCCGGGCCCCACCAACACCCAGAGCTGTTACTGTTGCCCGGGCCCCACCAACACCCAGGGATGTTACTGCTGCCTGGGCCCCACCAACACCCAGGACTGTTACTGCTGCCTAGGCCCCACCAACACCCAGGACTGTTACTGCTGCCTGCGCCCCACCAACATCCAGGGCTGTTGCTGCTGCCTAGGCCCCACCAACACCCAGGACTGTTACTGCTGCCTAGGCCCCACCAACACCCAGGGCTGTTGCTGCTGCCTAGGCCCCACCAACACCCAGGGCTGTTACTGCTGCCTGGGCCCCACCAACACCCAGGATTGTTACTGCTGCCTGGGCCCCACCAACACCCAGGACTGTTACTGCTGCACGGGCCCCACCAACACCCAGGACTGTTACTGCTGCATGGACTCCACCAACACCCAGGGCTGTTACTGCTGCCCGGGCCCCACCAACACCCAGGGCTGTTACTGCTGCCTGGGCACCACCAACACCCAGGGCTGTTACTGCTGCCTGGGCACCACCAACACCCAGGGCTGTTACTGCTGCCTGGGCACCACCAACACCCAGAGCTGTTACTGCTGCCCGGGCCCCACCAACACCCAGAGCTGTTACTGTTGCCCGGGCCCCACCAACACCCAGAGCTGTTACTGCTGCCTGGGCCCCACCAACACCCAGGACTGTTACTGCTGCCTAGGCCCCACCAACACCCAGGACTGTTACTGCTGCCTGCGCCCCACCAACATCCAGGGCTGTTGCTGCTGCCTAGGCCCCACCAACACCCAGGACTGTTACTGCTGCCTAGGCCCCACCAACACCCAGGGCTGTTGCTGCTGCCTAGGCCCCACCAACACCCAGGGCTGTTACTGCTGCCTAGGCCCCACCAACACCCAGGGCAGTTACTGCTGCCTGGGCCCCACCAACACCCAGAGCTGTTACTGCTGCCTTGGCCCCACCAACACCCAGGGCTGTTACTGCTGCCTAGGCCCCACCAACACCCAGGGCTGTTACTGCTGCCTAGGCCCCACCAACACCCAGGGCTGTTACTGCTTCCTAGGCCCCACCAACACCCAGGGCTGTTACTGCTGCCTGGGCCCCACCAACACCCAGGGCTGTTACTGCTTCCTAGGCCCCACCAACACACAGAACTGTTACTGCTGCCTAGGCCCCACCAACACCCAGGGCTGTTACTGCTGCCTGGGCCCCACCAACACCCAGGGCTGTTACTGCTGCCCGGGCCCCACCAACACCCAGAGCTGTTACTGCTGCCTGGGCCCCACCAACACCCAGGGCTGTTACTGCTGCCTAGGCCCCACCAACACCCAGGGCTGTTACTGCTGCCTAGGCCCCACCAACACCCAGAGCTGTTACTGCTGCCTGGGCCCCACCAACACCCAGGGCTGTTACTGCTGCCTAGGCCCCACCAACACCCAGGGCTGTTACTGCTGCCTAGGCCCCACCAACACCCAGGGCTGTTACTGCTGCCTGGGCCCCACCAACACCCAGGGCTGTTACTGCTTCCTAGGCCCCACCAACACACAGAACTGTTACTGCTGCCTAGGCCCCACCAACACCCAGGGCTGTTACTGCTGCCTGGGCCCCACCAACACCCAGAGCTGTTACTGCTGCCTAGGCCCCACCAACACCCAGGGCTGTTACTGCTGCCTAGGCCCCACCAACACCCAGGGCTGTTACTGCTGCCTAGGCCCCACCAACACCCAGGGCTGTTACTGCTGCCTAGGCCCCACCAACACCCAGGGCTGTTACTGCTGCCTGGGCCCCACCAACACCCAGGGCTGTTACTGCTTCCTAGGCCCCACCAACACACAGAACTGTTACTGCTGCCTAGGCCCCACCAACACCCAGGGCTGTTACTGCTGCCTAGGCCCCACCAACACCCAGGGCTGTTACTGCTGCCTGGGCTGCACCAATACCCAGTAGTGTTGCTGCTGCTGCCAGGATGTTCCAGTGCCACAATCACCACCGATATGTAAGTCTCACGCAGGAGATGACCATGTGTGGCAGTCCAGCAGAAGACCATGACAAGCCCCATACCCCCTTATCCAGGCTTGGCCACTGCCTTATGCTCAGCTGCCCCAGCACTGGCTGTAAACACATCTTCCTTCAGTCACCTAACCAAATGCCTGGGGATAAAGACCTAACCCTACCC
This sequence comes from Hemiscyllium ocellatum, assembly GCF_020745735.1. Lineage (NCBI taxonomy): Eukaryota > Metazoa > Chordata > Chondrichthyes > Orectolobiformes > Hemiscylliidae > Hemiscyllium > Hemiscyllium ocellatum. The sequence continues at coordinate 12,433,770 of NC_083438.1, forward strand.
AGTCGCTGGTGTGCTCAGCCCACTGGCCATCATCACTGCGTTCCGCATGTTTGGGAAGGTTGTATTCTTCCTGACAACCGAGCAGATGGTCCACCTGGCCGTGCAGAAGGGGCTCACTGTGGGCATGATATTCCTACCCGTCAGGTCCAGAGGCTCATGATCTCTCACGTTCTGTCCTTTATAGCCAGTGAGCTCCTTCTCCCCATATCCTAACTCTGGGCAGATCCGATTAGGTGTGCAACCTTTCCTGCTTGGAGTTAGGGACCCTGCTCTCAAACTTGTGTAATCCTCCAGTGCCAGGTGTTCATTTGCCAGGCCCGGGAGGAGGTCACTATGTGCTCCTTTGCCTTCCTTTATCTTCTGGATGGCAGACAGCATGTGGTGCCACTTGTGCCACAAGGTGGGGCACATAAGAAAGAACAGCCCCACCCAGAAGGCTGCCCAGCCCACACGGGCAGTCACGAGTGGCACAGCCACATCCACTCTCACACCTCCCATCCTCCCAAGGGCACATTAATGGCCACATCAGTGGAGTCTAGGCCCAGGTCTGCTAGTTCCCAGGCCACTGATGGGGAGGGGGCTGAGCATCCACCAGACAGAAGGCGTGGTAGAAGACAAGCCGCACAGAGACCGCCACCATTGTGGGAACCCTCTGCCCCCCCTCAGGATCAGACCCTCACTCTGCCCCACCACCTTGCAAAAATGCCCCTGTGGCCACACCAATATTATCCTGGCAGGGGAACCCTAATCCTGGCCCCCCACTTCTGTGCCCGAACCCCGCCCTGATGTGTCAACCTTCGGGTCCTCCATGCCTGACCCTTACCATGTGACACCTGACCCTGAGCCCAAACCTTGCCCCACTCCTCCAGGCTCCGTCTCTAACATTGGGGATTCGGCAGCAGCTGAGTCCTGCACAAGAAGCCAGGCTCCTTTTCCACCCACCAGCCCAGGGCTGGGGCAGGAAGTGACATAGCTGGCTCTACCTGCTCCTGCCATGTTCCCTGTCTTTCAAGACAAGCTGGTGGGAGGAGCAAAGGGTCCCATGACCACCAGGGTGGGTGGGGAACAGCCAGCGCTTAAAATCTCGGGGGAGAGTTCAACCGCATCCTCGAAGACAGGGACGACGGTGGTGCCCGCGCGGGTTGGGCATCAGGGAGGAGGTTGCAGGACTTGGTCAAGTCCCTCGACCTGGTGGATGCCTGGCGGAATCTCCATCCTGACTCCATCACCTTCACCTTCGTGAGGCCTGGAGTCGGAGCGTCCAGAATCGACCGCCTGTACGTTTCGCGGGCGTATGCCTCCGTTTTCCGACGGCCTCCACACGGCAGGTGTCGTGCACGGACCATCACCTGGTGTGGGTGGAACTCCTTCCGTTCGGCGCCAGGCTGGGCTCCGCGTACTGGCACTTTAACAACCTGCTGCTGGAGGACGAGCGGTTCCGGGACTCGTTTCGTCGTTTCTGGGCCGGCTGGAGAAGGAAGCGGGGAAGCTTCCCCTCCCTGAGGCTGTGGTGGGACGTGGGCAAGGCTCACGTCAGTGCTTTTTGTCAGGAGTAGGCGAGGGGGTCGACAAAGAGGCAGAAATCCAGGATCGGGGAGTTGGAGAGGGAGATGCTCGACCTGGAGTCACGCCTCGGTCAGCCCGACGCGGACCCGGCCCTGCGCGGGGTCTACGAAGAGAAGAAGGCCGCGCTCCGGGACCTGCAGCTCGTCAGGGCTCGGGGCGCGTACATGAGGTCGCGGCTCCAGCTCCTCCAGGACCTGGACCGCGGTTCCCCCTTCTTCTACTCGCTGGAAAAAAGGCGCGGCACCCGTCAGCAGCTCCTTGTGCTGCTGGCCGACGACGGGTCCCTCGTCTCGGATCCGGAGGGTATCAGGGCCCACGTCCGATCCTATTACACGGCCCTGTTCTCTCCGGATCCGTCCAGTAAGGATGCACGCAGAGTTCTGTGGGAGGACCTGCCGCAGCTCAGCCCGGAGGACGCCGGAAGGCTCGACGCTCCCGTCACCTTAGAGGAGCTGACCGGCGCCCTCGACCGGCTCTCGAGGGGCAAATCCCCGGGGCTTGACGGGCTGACTGTGGAGTTCTTCAGGGCGTTCTGGGACGTCCTGGGGAACGACTACGCACAGGTCCTGGGGGAGTGTCTAAATGCCAGAGAGCTGCCCCTTTCTTGGTGCAGGGCGGTCATCGTCCTCCTGCCAAAGAAGAGGGACCTTCGTTCTTTGAAGAACTGGCGTCCGGTCTCCCTCCTGAGCACGGACGACAAAATCTTCGCCCGGGTGTTGTCTTCTCGCCTGGCTTCCGTGCTGGCCCACATGATTCACCCGGACCAGTCCTACACGGTCCCTGGCCGGAGGATACACGACAACGTCCACCTGGTCCGGGACCTGCTCCATTTCTGTCGACGGGCTGGTCTGCCGAGCGCCTTCCTGTCTCGGGACTCTGCGGGCATTCGGGTTCGGGACGCAGTTCGTCGCCCGGATCCGACTTTTGTACGCCGCCACAGAGTGTCTGGTTAAAGTTAACGGGTCCCTGACGGCGCCCCTTCGCTTCGGGAGAGGAGTGTGTCAGGGCTGCCCCCTGTCTGGCCAGCTGTATTCCCTGTGCGTGGAGCCTTTCCTGCGCCTCTTGCGGAGGAGGTTGTCGGGGCTGGTTCTGCACGGCGCGGGCACGGGGGTGGTCCTCTCGGCCTACGCCGACGACGTGCTCCTCACTTTCACCGACCCGGCTGACCTGGGGAGGATGCGCAAGTGCCAGGCCGTGTACTTGGCGGCGTCTTCCGCCAGGCTCAATTGGACCAAATGTTCCGGCCTACTGGTGGGTCCGTGGCGGGTGGACTCCCTGCCGGAGGAGTTTCGGGGGTTCAGCTGGAGTACCACCCATCTCCTCTACCTGGGGGTCTACCTCAGCCCGACCGAGGAATCCTGGCCGGCCAACTGGCAGGAGCTGGAGGCCAAAGTCTCGGCTCGCCTAGGCCGCTGGACAGGACTGCTCCGAGTGCTATCTTACAGGAGCCGAGTGCTGGTCATAAACCAGCTGGTGGCCGCCATGCTGTGGTACCGGCTGGTCACTTTGGTCCCTCCTCCTGGCTTTGTCGCTGACATCCAGAGAACGTTGGTCGACTTCTTCTGGGAGAAAAAGATGCACTGGGTCGCTGCGCAGTTTCTTAGTTTCCCAATTGAGGAAGGTGACCATTCGCTGGTGTGTGTCCGCACCCAGGTCGCGACCTTCCGCCTTCAGACCTTGCAGCGATACCCTTACATCAAGCCTCCTCCTCGGTGGTGCGCCCTGGTGAGTTATTTTTTCCGTCAGGTACGTAACCTCAACTACGACACGCAGCTCCTGTTCGTTGACCGTGACGGTTTGGAGGTCGCCCTCAAGGTGCTGCCTGTCTTTTACCAGGACCTGATCACTGTCTGGAACATGGTCGAATCGCGCCGCGCCTACCCTCCGGCAGGAGGCGCGGCTGTCGTCAGGGAGCCGTTGCTCAGGAATCCGCACCTCCGTGCTTGCGGGTTCGAGAGGCTGTCGGAGGGGAGGGCCGTGGCGGCGATGGTGACCAGGGTTGGGGACATGGTGGGTGGGCTGGACGCTGCCACAGGACATAGCGAGCAGGGCAGCGGTAGACGTCCGGTTCATGGGCATTTGACGTCTTAAAATAGTGTGCTCAGACTCGATGTAGTGCATCAATGGGAGGTTTACAGTGGAATCCCGTCTGTGCTACCCACTGTCTGGACGGAATTTCACATTGGCCCCAAGGTCCCGCACTTCCCACGGGAGCCTGTGCCCCACAACCTGAGCCGCCTCCTGAATTTTAGTTTTGACCCTTTTAGGAATGTATCACAGTAGGCCCTGTACAGACTGCTGCTGCACACCGTCCACCTCTTCTCCCTCATCCACTGCCCAGACACACCTTAGTGTGCCTATTTATCCCTGGGAGTCCCAGTGGAGGCCTCTCTATGTGGGAGACCATCCCCCTTTCTCTCGGGGATCTGGGGTGGAGGGCGTTGCACGCAGCAGTCCCCTGCAACCGCAGATTGCGGTGGTTCACGGACTCCCAGCCCAACTGCCTGTTCTGTGATGCTGTGGAGTCTGGACCATGTATGTATGGGATGTGGGTCCCTGCACTGCCTCTTTGATTTCCTTAAAGACCTTCTCCTCTGTTTCTGGTTGCACTTCAGCCCCACGCTCCTGATCCTTGGGCACCCTGTGCAGAGGGGAGAGGGTAGGTCAGAGGACTTCCTTGTGGGTCTGCTCCTGGGCCTGGCCAAACTGGCCATAAACAGGTCCAGGCAGCGGGACGTGGCAGTGGAGGGGGTTGTTAGGGCCGATGGTCTGCCCCTATTCCGCAATTATGTTTGAGCTTGGGTGCCCCTGGAGAATGAGCACGAGGTGTCTACCAATACCCTCAGGGAGAGTTGGGCACCGCAGGGAGAGTGTTTTATTCACCCTCAACTCTTTTTTGATTTAATCCCTGCCCTCCCCTTCACTCTTTCCCCATTCAGAATTACCCTTTGATGTGAAGGGCACGGCTTGTCACTGGCCACTCGAGTGTTTCCTTTCTTCCTGGTGGTGGAAAATAAATAAAACATTCTGCACTCATTGTTCTTCACTATGTCCTACACCCTGCACAAACACGACATGGGAGCTGGGGAATAAATAATCACTGCCACTGGTGGGCAGCACTGTGGGGGGTTTTCAAAAAAAAAAGCAAAAGAAATATGACCAGGGGATTTAGAATCTCCTCAACTTCGGACTGACTCTGAGCTGGCTGGTCACAGCCCGAGTGCTGCTATTGGTTTTGTTGTTGGACACCTGATTCCTGAACTGGCTAATCTTCACAGTCAGTGTGTTCCTGGTGTATTTCGGTTCTCCCTCACTAGGGAGCTGTTGTTTCACTGGCTGGTTGTAGCCTGTGTGTTACTTTCTCTTTGTTTTATTCTGAGCAAGGACAATGCTAATTTTCGTGGCAGGACTAAGCCCTTGCAATCTGATTTTTACTGTCTGCACTTTCCATTTTGCATGTGTTCTAACTTTCTGGTGTTCTGAACTGAGCCCCAGTGAGTCAACGATACCACTCCAGATGGGCTGTTCCTCTGTGAGTAGGCCTGGGCCACTGTGGATGGAGCAGGTCTCTGTAGAGACTGAATGCCTGAGTGTGCATTTGCGGTTTATTGAGTGGACTCTGCCTTCGAGCATGGACTCAGTATTTGGTAACGCACTCCTTTATTTTGCTGGTTGATTTCATCACCCAGCACTGTCATGTGTGTCCTTGAGTATGGAAGGCCTTACAATGAGCTAAAAGACTCTCAGATTGTCTTGAAAGCAGTCACCCTGACGGTGGGAGGGTGGGTAGGGCGTCCCTTGAACTGGAAGCTGAATGTGCTGCCCCAACCAATCGGAAGGTGCATAAGCCAAACCAATGACTATCTCCCTGAGAGCTGGACGGTGGGTAGGCCATCCCGATACCAGTCACCCTGAGAGCTGGATGGTGGGTAGGCCATCCCGGTACTGGTCACCCCAAGAGCTGGACGGTGGGTAGGCCATCCCGATACCAGTCACCCTGAGAGCTGGATGGTGGGTAGGCCATCCCGGTACTGGTCACCCCGAGAACTGGACGGTGGGTAGGCCATCCTGATACTGGTCACCCTGAGAGCTGGACGGTGTGTAGCCCGTCCTGAGTGCCATTGTTCTGAGGTGGAAGTGGGCCTGGCTATCTTGGAGGTGTTTGGATTGTGTATCAGGGCAGACCGAGTGCCAGACGATGCTTCGGGGCGGGCCAAGTGCCAGAAGGCTCTCGTTGAGGTGGCCAGAATGTGAGGAAGGGCCATCTTGGAAGCCGGAAGATGGGTGGTCTATCCTGGTCGCTGTTGTCCCGGTGGGGGTTGGGGAGGATAACGGAAAAGCTGACCTAGAGGAGGTGTGAAGGTGTGTCAGGGTGAACCGAGAGCTAGACAGGGTGTAGGGCCAGGGTGCCTTGTGGACAGACGTTGGGGGGAGCGGGTCATTTGCTGGGTTGCCGGGGTGTCTGTGTTATGTGCTACGTTTTATCGTTCAGTTGATCAGATGTGTTTCTGTTTACTGTTTCCTTTTTCGTGAAATAAGCTGGGATTTGAGGTCCATCTGCATTTGTCTGTGGACTGATTATTCAGTGGGGTTTGGCCTTTTTGCCCCTTTCCCCTGTTAAATTCTCTCAACTGGAGTCATTGCCTTCCTTTTCTGTTTTTGTTTTGTTTCTTTGGGCTAGAAAACAAAACATAACCATTAGAATCTCCTCAGTTGTGGACTGACTCTGAGCTGATTGATCACAGCCAATGTACTGTACTTTCGTAAAAAATAATATCAGGAGATTTAGAATCTCCTCAGTTTGGGGACTGATTCCGATCAGGCTGGTCACTGCTTTCAATTTTCTAATATCCTCTGATATTGCTCGCTAGTCACTGGCAGGTGATTGTGAGCTGTCAGTGCAAAACAACATTCACTCTCTCTTAAAGGTACAGCACACGCCTTCAACTTCATAACACAGGGAACTGACACTGAGCTGACTGGCCACAGCCAGTGTACTGTGTACAAGTAAATAAAGGGTGACTTGGTGATGAGATACCAGCCTCTGTGCAGTTACTTCAATGTCATATGTCTCCTTTCTCTGGACTCGAACCTCAATAACCCTTGTCATCAAGTGTTCCCGACACTTGTCAGCCTTGCCCTTCATACAGGAACTTGCTGGCCCTGACCGCCTGTAATCTCACTTTTGAAATTCTCCCATTTGTCAGATGTTCCTTTCCATGCGAATTGTCTCCCCCAATCAACTTTTGAAAGTTCTTGCCTAATATCCTCAAAGTCAGCCTTGTCCCAAATTTGAATTTTAATTTGTGCACTAGACCTATCCTTTTCCTTAACTATTTAGAACCGCTGGCCACTGGTGACAAAGTGTTCCCCCACTAGCACCTCTCACACTTACCTTGCCTATTTCCAAGAATAAGTGAAGGCTTCCCCCTTCTCTAGCAGGACCATCGATATATTGTTGGGTTCCAAAGAAATGGGGAATGAGTCATTAATCATTTGAAATATCCAGCTTTATATCCAATTATATTTTGAGTACATAACTGCAAGCTGAGACATCTGTAACAATAGCTTTAATTCTGCTTCTTAAGCATTTTTTAACCATCCTTCCTGAAATCACAAGTACAGATTAGTACATTCTGTTAATTGATTTCACAATGTCTTCTCATGGCATACTCGTAACTGTTTCCACACCCTAACCACAAGATTAATGCATCAGTCTGTTTGTCACGTACTCCCATATCTGCTTTGAACAAATTTCCTTACTTTTGTACCTGCAAGTCAACTTTTTGCAATAACATTTGTAAATTTGGCCCTTGTTATGCTGTAGCATAACTGCACAATTCTCAATATAGGCCACAACTCCCCTGTGATTCTTCCCAAACAGAACTACACAAACAAAGGAAGCTAATAACAATACGTGGGTTGCTGAGAGTGTCGAAGAGCAATAAAATACCGAACTTTACTTTTATTTAACATTTCAGCAACATAAACAAGAAATATAGAATACGAACCCCAATAATAAAATGTAATGTAACTTCCCCATCACGGGCTATTTTGTCAGTTCTTATCAAGGTTCAAGTTCAGTCAATGGCTGCTTGTTAACATCACACATAGACTCATACTCCCCACTTCTCTTTTTGGAAATATCTGTCATTATTTTTGGATCCTCTAACTTCAGGTTTTTATTGCTGTTCTTGTCAGTTTTTCTATGAATTATGTGCCTTATCATTTAAAATATGTCCTTCATTTAAGCTATGCTCCTGTGCTCTTTCAATTTGTCAAGTACTAAGCATTCTCTCATGTTTGTTCTTCTGAGGTAACCATCACTTTTGCACACTTACATCAATATCCCAAATCCATGTCAGGCATTCTTAACTCTCACATGTCCTTATCGAAAGATGTTGAAGATTATGGCACTGGAAAAGCACAATCGGTCAGGCAGCACCCGACGAGCAGGAGAATTGACATTTTGGGCAGAAGCCCTTCATCAGGAAAGTACTTTCTCCTTATCAAAAGATGTATGAGATCTTACCTATCTCTCCACATAGAGTCCTGATGCACCGGGTAGTGGCTCCAGCACCAAGTTTAGTTTTCTTCAAAGAAATGAAAAGGTCACAAACATCACCAAGAGAAAGCTATCAGTTTGATCTGGAACTACTCTCCGTCCCTAATTACTTCATCTCATCCCAATTTTGCAATTTAACTCAGATCACCTATGTAATTCCAGAGATCTGGAGATATTTGTAGTCCATGGTAAATCATCTTACACTATTTTACAGCAGAGATTCAATATTTCTATTTGTTTCAGGCAAAACATATTTGTTCACTCTTTCTGTAAGATAACCCACTTTTTAAAAATTTATTTTATAACTCATTCTAGACATTTGATACATCTCCTATGTAAATTTATCCAAATTCAAAATTCTGTTTACTCCCTCAAAGTCACTAAAAAATGTTAAGCAATGACATTCTCGATACCCAATACATTTAAGGTTTTCAACTACTGGGTATCAAAAGTCTACAGAAAAGTTCATAGCCATTGGTGAAAGCCTGCAGTATTTTGCAGTCACTGAAAAACAAAACAACATCCATCCAACACAATTCAAACAGAATGGGTTAATTAGGACTGGTTTTAGGATGGGGTGAAAACTCCTGGACATAATTATATCAACTATCTCTTTTCCTCCTGTACAGAAATAAGTGTTTTATCATTAACAAAGTAAAAAACCTGGTTCCTACTTTAGATTGTGCTCTCCTTTCTAAAACTCCTTGATATCAGTTTCATCAGAATTTTGTTCAAAGAGAATTGCATTTCCCAAATTCCAAATTTCCTATTACATGGATACTTCCATGCCTAAGTACATTTACAATGAAAAAAACCTTATCATCTGGAATTAAAGATTCATGTGTTAAAACAGTATTTACACCCTGGCCAGAAAATGAAATTCCAACCGTGACAATTTCAACTTCCAAAAGGCAATCTTTTATCAAGCTGTATGATCCAACTTTTATATCAATCTTTCATCACAGACTTTTGCTTTACACAGCCACTGATAGTTCCTTAAAAGGAACATTAACCATACGTGTTCTACACTGATACAGGCATACACCCCACTTTCAGATCACCATACATTCCCAAAATGCAAACTAAGTTAAAAGTATTCCCAAATCTCGAGCTCCAGGGAACAAAAACACCAGTATTGCAAATAGTTAACTACTAATGAACAGCTGCGTTCAAACCAGACCACAAAGAGTTAACACTTAGTTCAGTCAATGTGAATTACAGAAAATTGGTCTCTCCCCCACCCCCCCCCACTCTCTCTGTTTCATTTTCCTTCATAGCTATTCCAGTTGTTTGCATGGCCTTAATGGAGGAGTGTAGACCTTTGGAACATTTGTCTGTCATCTTTGGTGGCACAGGGTCATATCTGTGCTGAAAATGTGTTGCTGGAAAAGTGCAGCAGGTCAGGCAGCATCCAAGGAACAGGAGAATCGACGTTTCAGGCATAAGCCCTTCTTCCTGAAGAAGGGCTTATGCCCGAAACGTCGAATCTCCTGTTCCTTGGATGTTGTCTGACCTGCTGCGCTTTTCCAGCAACACATTTTCAGCTCTGATCTCCAGCATCTGCAGACCTCACTTTCTCCAGGGTCATATCTGTGTCAATCAGCCCTTTTGATTCAGTATTTGATTCTCCCGACTTTTTCATTGTTTTACTAGGGCCGAGGTTCGGATTGCTTGATCCATAAGGGGGATAAACGGCTCCTCAATGACACTGAGGTTAGTGGAGGATTCAAACCTCTCTCTGTTTCGTATTTCATTTTCCAGTTCGCACAGTGAGGGGTAGAGTTGTCCTCCACCAAGCTCCAGAATAGTAGACTTAGGAGGGGTTGGTTGGGGATCTGGATCATTTTGTCAGGAACTCGCACTTTCCCTGGGTCTTGGGGTGTCCCATAGCCACTATATGGGGGAGCGCTCGGATATGGTGGGGATGAATGATTTCTCATTACTGGAGTTTTCACTTTCTCAGCCAATTTTTGCTTTGTCGTTTTAAGTTCTTCACAAACAGTTTTCAGTTGTTCCTTTAGATTATTCCTTTCCCCATCCTAATTAGATTCGTCTCTGATTTCTTATGCTGTCTAATTTATCGCATTACAAGTTGAGACCAGTGAATGTGCTTTTTTTTATCATTTAATTGGGTGGTTTTACCCCAAACATATTTATTATCATCCAGGGACCATTGCCCCATGGAGGTTCCATGCTTCACACGGATTTCTGTCAAGGTTGTGGAGAGGTTAAAGTGTTGTTCAAGGAACCTCCATGGGACAACGGTCCCTGAATGGTAACAAACATGCTTGGGATAAAACCATCACATTAAAAGATTAAAACAAAAATTGTCTGGGTCTGATCTTTCAGTATCGCCTGAGGACACTTAGAATGAAGGAGAGTTCTTACCTCTGGGTGCCAGTTGGATGTAAGGAGTCTCCAATGTTCCAACATTTATCTTTGCTGTGAACAATGGAGATCACAACAAACACTTGAAGGTGCTGAGGGACACCTTCATAAAGACTGCATATGATGCTCAACTCATCAGTCCCCAGTTCTGTCATGCCACAGTGGAAAACCGTAATGACCAGTTAACGGTAGGGTTTTAGTCAGGTGGAGGAACAGAGGGATCTTGGGGTCTATGTACACAGATCTTTGAAAGTTGCCACTCAGGTGGATAGAGCTTGTAAGAAGGCCTATGGTGTGTTAGCGTTCATTAGCAGAGGGATTGAATTCAAGAGTCGTGAAGTGATGTTGCAGCTGAACAGGAATTTGGTTAGGCCACATTTGGAGTACTGTGTGCAGTTCTGGTCGCCTCACTTTAGGAAAGATGTGGAAGCTTTGGAGAGGGTGCAGAGAAGATTTACCAGGATGTTGCTTGGAATGGAGAATAGGTCGTACGAGGATAGGTTGAGAGTTCTCGGCCTTTTCTCGTTGGAACGGCAAAGGATGAGGGGTGACTTGATAGAGGTTTATAAGATGATCAGAGGAATAGATAGAGTAGACAGTCAGAAACTTTTTCCCCGGGTACAACAGAGTGTTACAAGGGGATATAAATTTAAGGTGAAGGGTGGAAGGTATAGGGGAGATGTCAGGGGTGGGTTCTTTACCCAGAGAGTGGTGGGGGCATGGAATGCGCTGCCCGTGGGAGTGGTAGAGTCAGAATCATTGGCGATCTTTAAGCAGCAATTGGATAGGTACATGGATGGGTTCTTAATCTAGGATAGATGTTCGGCACAACATCGTGGGCTGAAGGGCCTGTTCTGTGCTGTATTGTTCTATGTTCTATGTTCTATGACCTCCTCAGGAGACAGACATGGGACATGACCATTAGGGTACCCTTTGACATTCAGTATTTCCCAGGAATGGGGAGACTACATCATGTTCTTTGCATCCTTCAACGCACTATCGATGAGAATGAGCACCTCTTCAAGATCTTCCCTATGCCACCACTCAAACAACCACCAAGTCTTAAACAGGCCATTGTTTATTGCAAACTACCCAGCCTTCAGGCCAACGTTGACCACAACACCACACAAAGCTATCATGGCAACCACTGCAAGACGTGTCAAAGCACAGACATGGATATTCCCATAACATGTGGGGACACTACCCACCATGTGCACGGCAGGTACTCATGTGACTCAGCTAACATCGGCTATCTCATACGTCGCAGGCAAGGATGCCCTGAGGCATGGTATATTGGTGAAACTAAGTAGATGCTACGACAGCAGATGAATAGATACTGTCCAAGAATCACCTGACAAGGATTTTCCTTCTCAGTTGCAGAATACTTCAGTGGGTAAAGACACAGCCTCAGATCTTTGGGTAAATGTCCTTCAACACATATTTCGGGACATGCAACAATGTAATGTTGTCGAACAGTGGCAGATAGCCAAGTTTGGTACTCATGACAATGGCCTCAACTGGGATCATGTGTTCAGGTCACCCTACAGAATGACCCCACCACACTATACACTCTCATGCACACTCACACCCTCTCATACAAACATACTCACACAGACCCTCACTCAGATACTTTCTCTCTCACTCACACACAACTCACATTCTTTCACATGCATATACTCTCTCTCACACACATACATTCCCCCACACAGACCCTCTCTCATACACAAATGCACTTACATGCATATATGACCTCACACTCACACCCTCTCTCCCAAGAGCACAATCACACACACAAACCCGTACATGCTCTCTCACTTCCCTTCCCTCACACATGCACACACCCACACTCTCACTTCCCTTCCCTCACACATGCACACCCACGTACAAATCTGTTGAATGAATTTGCATTTGCAGATTTGAATTTGCAGATGCATTCTATATTGTTCAAAAAGCACACAATCTGTCGACAATCAGATAATGTGTCATTTTATAAATTCCTACTTTGTAAATAAAACCAATCTGGCTCCAGGATGAGATGCAAACAGACTTGAAACATGGTCTCACACCTAAAATGCTTTGTCTGACCTAAAGTCACCTTTGTTCTGATAAAACTTGAAGTTGTCTTAGGACAAGGATTTACGTATTAATCAATTGAGATCTGCACCTCCATTCTAACTGATTAAAGACTTACTAGCCATCTGGGTTTGTTTAATGCATTTGCGTAAGTTGTATGATGTTTGATTTTTTCCGATAAGTTCTATGTCCGATGTATTCTCTTTCACTCGCTGTCTGAGGAAGGAGTGGGAACTCTGAAAGCTTGTGCCTTCAAATAAACCTGTTGGACTATAACCCGGTGTCATGTGATTTTTTTACTTTGTCCAACCCAGTCCAACACTGGCACCTCGATGTCTTGAAAGAGTACAACACCAACACCCACATCACTCGCATCCATAGCCACCTTGAATGGCTTTGCATAATTAAGTGTGGCTAATATGGGGCAGCAGTTAACACAGCTTTTCGGCTGCCAAATGTCTCTGGCAGTCTGCCAACCACTGAAACTTCCTTTTTTTTGAGTAACTCAGTGAATGGAGCAGCCACACTGCTAAATTTCAATATAAATTTCCTATAAATCCATGCAACCCCAAGAGTTGTAGTGCTGCTCTCTTCATCGATGGTATGGGAAACTCCCAATAATCTTTGTTTGCATATTCCATGGGGCCATCTGTCCATGTCCAATAACATGGCTCAGAAAGGTGACTTGGGCTTTGGCAGGTTTGTTACAAAGCCTGTCTTCCAAATGTTCCTTCCATGTGTGATTAAAAATTACCAGGACTTTGATGTGTGCCACAGCTGGATAATTCATAAATGACTTGATTTGTTAGTTCTTTACTCAGAGAATAGATTAGAACAGAATAGAATAGAATAGAATAGAAAAGAAAGGGTATGGAATACTTTGCCTGCAACGGTAGTAGATTCGCCAACTTTAAGTACATTTCAGTCATCATTGGACAAGGAATAGTGTATGTTAGATGGGCTTCAGGTTCGTATGACAGGTCGGTGCAACATCGAGGCTGAAGGGCCTGTACTGCGCTGTAATGTTCTATGTTCTATGTTTTTGAAATGTGGTTGGTACATTTTCATCCCAAATGGCATGACTTTGCATTTATACTGTCCATTTGGTATTACAAAAGCCAAAATTGTTTTTGCTCTTTCAGATAAAGAGAATCCTCTGAGTAAGTCTAATTTAGAAAGTTGCTGGTCCCACCTTTTCAATGCAGTCTTCCAAACTTGGAATAGGCTATCTATCTATCTTTGTAACTGCATTGACTTTTTGATAGTCCACATGTAACCATTGGGTGCAATCTGGTTTTGGCACCATTACTATAGGTGAGCTCCAATCAATGCAACTCACTTTGATTATTCATCTTGGAGCATGTGTTCAATCTCCTTTTGAACCTGTGCCAACTTTAGGGTGTTATGTCCATCATGATCTTGTTTAATTAAAACAACATTTCCTATATCTACATCATGCACAATTGAATTAGTATTTCCCAGCTTCTTTCCACATATCTCCCCATGTGGCAGTGTTAACTCCTTCAGGTCATTTCGATTTTCCACTGGAAGGTAACTCAATAATTGATCCCAATTTTTCACAACTTCCTCATTGTCCAATTTAATTTGAGGAATGCCCAATTCTGAATCCTCTGAAGTTGGATCTTCACTCAGTGTTGTATTCAGTAACACTCTGTACTTTTGATTTCCCCTTTTGAGCATATTCACATGACACACTGTGAAATTTACAGGCCAGTTAGTCTTAGTCTTACTTCGATAGTGAGCAAAGTAATGGAAAGGGTACTGAGGGATAGGATTCATGAGTATCTGGAAAGACACTGCTTGATTAGGGACAGCCAGCACGGACTTGTGAGGGGTAGGTCTTGCCTTACGAGTCTTATTGAATTCTTTGAGGAAGTGACCAAGCATGTGAATGAGGGTAGAGCAGTAGATGTAGTGTACATGGATTTTAGTAAGGCATTTGATAAGGTTCCCCATGGTAGGCTTGTGCGGAAAGTCAGGAGGCATGAGATATTGGGACATTTGGCCAGTTGGATAGAGAACTGGCTAACTGGTCGAAGTCAGAGAGTGGTGGTAGATGGTAAATATTCAGCCTGGAGCCCAGTTACAAGTGGAGTTCCGCAGGGATCAGTTCTGGGTCCTCTGCTGTTTGTAATTTTTATTAATGACTTGGAAGAGGGAGTCAAAGGGTGGTTCAGTAAATTTGCAGACGATGCAAAGATAGGTGGAGTTGTGGATAGTGAGGAGGGCTGTTGTCAGCTGCAAAGGGACTTAGATATGATACAGAGCTGGGCTGAGGAGTGGCAGATGGAATTCAACCCTGTCAAGTGTGAGGTTGTCCATTTTGGAAGGACAAATAAGAATGTGGAATACAGGGTTAACGGTAGGGTTCTTAGTCAGGTGGAGGAGCAGAGGGATCTTGGGGTCTACGTTCATAGCTCTTTGAAAGTTGCCACTCAGTGGATAGAGCTTGTAAGAAGCTGTATGAGCGTTCATTAGCAGAGGGATTGAATTCAAGAGTCGTGAGGTGATGTTGCAGCTGTACAGGACCTTGATAAGGACTGTGTGCGGTTCTGGTCACCTCACTTTAAGAAAGATGTGGAAGCTTTGGAGAGGGTGCAGAGGAGATTTACCAGGTTGTTGCCTGGAATGGAGAATAGGTCGTACGAGGATAGGTTGAGAGTGCTAGGCCTTTACTTATTGGAACGGCGAAGGATGAGGGGTGACTTGATAGAGGTTTATAAGATGATCAGGGGAATAGATAGAGTAGACAGTCAGAGACTTTTTCCCCGGGTACAACAGTGTGTTACAAGGGGGCATAAATTTAAGGTGAAGGGTAGAAGGTATAGGGGGGATGTCAGGGGTAGGTTCTTTACCCAGAGAGTGGTGGGGGCATGGAATGCGCTGCCTGTGGGAGTGGCAGAGTCAGAATCATTTGGTGACCTTTAAGCGGAAATTGGATAGGTACGTGGATAGGTGCTTAATCTAAGATAAATATTTGGCACAACATCATGGGCCAAAGGGCCTGTTCTGTGCTGTATAGTTCTACGTTCTATGTTCTATTACTTTCTGTCTAGATTCCTTATCAAATAGTTCACCTTAATCAATCTTCTTTCAACTTGATAAGGTTCACTAAATCTTGCTTTCAAAGCTTCATCTATCACTGGAAGCAATAACACTAATAGCATCCCTAGTACAAACATTCCGAGTTTTTGATTTCTTGCCTGCTTCCTGTTTCATTGTATGCTGCAATACCTTTAAATGCTGTCTTGCCAACTCCTCCTCCCTGTTTAACCATTCTCTAAAAACTGACACATATGTGGTCTCTGAATTCTGACTCACCCATGTTTCCGTAATTAGATTTAGTGGTCCTCTCACTTCATGTCCAAAAAAACTAATTCAAATGCACTGAATTTGGTCGATCCATTTGGTGCATCTCTGATCGTAAAATGTACAATCAGAATTCCATTATCCCAATCATCTGGGTAGTCTTGAATATAAGCCCTCAACATGACCTTTAATGTCAAATACCACCTTTCTCGTATTCCCTGTGATACCCCCTGGTATGCAGCAGATTTGAATTGCTTTATTCCTAAGCTGTCTATAGCTTCCTTGAATAATTTTGATGTGAAGTTTGATCCTTGATCTGATTGCATTTCTGTGGGTAGTCTGTTTCTCATGAAAAATTTGAGTGACCCTTCTACAATTTTTTAGGTGTTAAATTGTGTAATGGAATGCCCCCTGGAAATCTAGTGGATACATCTATTATTGTTAACAAATACTGATGCCCACCTTTTGCTTGAGGTAGAGGGTCATACACAATCAATTAAGGCCCTTGTGAAAGGTTCCTCATATGCAGGAATAGGTATAAAAGTGTAGTTTTTATTACTGCCTGCACTTTGCCAATTACCTCACCGGCTCTACCTAGCAGCTTGGTTTGGATCAACAAAACCCACATGGTCACTGGCCACTTTGTTTATTTAGCCAGCTTCTCAAATGAGATGAAAAAAGGCTTCTACATCTTTTTCCTCAAACTTCGGCACTGCTTCAATGTAGTTAAACAGATCTCCCAGGCCTTTGGCTCCTGGGGGTTTGCTCATCCTCACTCTCCTCCTCCCTCAGCTCACCTTCAGCCTTCCCCTCCATCCTTTTCAGCCGACTTTCCTCTTGAAGGGCCAGTTTACTTTCTCCCTTTCTTCTGCTGAAGAGATTTCATCATTTTCTTTTTGTTCTGCTAGGACTTGCATTCTTTATCTCTTTTCACTGTTTTTAATTGTAATTTAGACTGTCTCATTTCCTTTCCTCATTTTCTTTTTCCTTGAACTCAACCTGCTTCACTTTCAACTGAAAGGTAATTCCAAAGATTCTGGTGTTTCCAACAAATTTAAAAGCCACGCTAGTGCTATAATTATCTCTCTTTTCCTCACGGAAGGAGGCAGCTCCAATCCAGCTTGTCTGCCGATTCCAGTAACTTTTCCTTGTTCACCTTTTGTAAAGCTCCCAAAGTCACTTCTTCCACTCCCAGAAAACTCTTAGCAACTGAAAAAGCCATGACCACACCAAGCACTGCCTAAACCAACTGAATTCAACGCCTGGAACATAAAGACACCAACACCTACCACTCGGCACCTTCAAGTCCAACAACCCTAAGCCCAAACTGGAACTATAGAATAAATCCCACCAAGCGACCCCAGTTTGTTATGGACCAATCCAGATCCCCACAAAACATTTTAATTAGGTAACCCAGACCTTAACATTCCCTATTTTAAAGGTAGATCTAAAATGGATATTCAGGAAGTGATGTAGCTGGTGAAACCACTTAGCTTTAAGCAAAACAGAGTTTACTTAAATGCTACAGTTGAAACACGAACGAAAACAGCATTGAGAATAACTTAAATATTTGATTAACCAACACGATAATGCAACTTTGTAACGGTGCTGTTCCAATCCCCGTAACATGCCATAAACACATCCCTTGACAAAAGGTAAATTCCAATACAAGTTCTTATAGGCTGGAGAGATTTCAAAGAGAAATGTCACACAAGAAACATCTGTTGAAGCATGGAACCTTTTTCACAGTAGCAGCTTCTCTGCTGTCAGCAGCTTCTGACTTCCTGCTTTAAAAAAATCTAAATTAAAACTGAATTGGAAGAATTGGCCATTCCTCTGCCATTGCTTAAAATAGCCACTTCCAGACATACGGCACCTCTGCCTTTTAATGACTCCTCTTCAAAAAGAACAAGGACAAAATAACCTTGTTAAAGGGACAGCATCATCACAGGAGTCTACAGTGTTCCAACATCCATCTTTGAGATCCTGCCAACAACACCAAATTGTTGGGTTTCTATAAAATCTTTTATTTCTTTTTATATGTAGATGACAGAGTTGCAAGTTGAGACCTCTACAGTAACAGCTTTAATTGTGCTTTTTATATATTTTTGCTTGATGCTTCCTGAAACCACAAATACCAGTCAGTGCATTCTGTTCATCTATTTGATAACATATCTCCATGACATACTCACAAACTGGTCTCCATACACTAACCATAAGATCTAAGTGACAGTCTATTCATTACATACTCTCATAACTGCTTCAAACTGATTTCCGTAGTTTTGACAGTACAATGACAATAACATTTGTAAATTTAACCCTTAATATGCTGTAACTTAATCACACAATGTTCAATATACCCCAAACCATCCTTAACACTGTGGTAATCCCAGTTTGTGTTTGGAAAGTTGAAATCCCCTACCAGTCTATGCCGCTAGGGATGGCATGATGGCTCAGTGGGTAGTGCTACTGTTGTCTCACAGTGCCAGGGGACCCAGGTTCCACCTCAGGCAACTGTCTGTGTGGAGTTTGCACATTCTCCCTGTGTCTGCATGAGTCTCTTCCAGGTTCACCGGTTTTCTTCCACGATCCAAAGATGTGCAGGTTAGGCGAATTGGCCATGATAAATTGCCCGTAGTGTTCAGGGATGCGTAGGCTAGGTGGATTAGTCATGGGAAATATAGAGTGATAGGAGAGGGGAATGGGTCTGAGTGGGTTACTCTTCAGAGGATTGGTGTAAACCTAATGGGCCAAATGACCTGTTCCCACACTGTAGGGATTCTATTCTATTCTATTCTACTTACAGCTAACTGCAGTCATCCTACATATTTGCTCCTCAATTTTCCATTGACTACAGGTTAGGCCTATTGTACAATCCCAATAAAACAATCGTCTGCTTCGCTTTTTCACAGTTCCACCCATATGGTTTCACTGGACGATCCCTCAGGAATAAGTACTGCCATGATGTTTACCCTTATCAAAAACACTGCTCACCATAAACAAGGGACACATTTTTAAATTGAAAGGCAGGAGGTTTAGTGGGGATCTGAGGAATAACCTTTTGTACCAAAGGGTGGAGGGTCTGGAATGCACTGCCTGTAAAGAGGGGGATGGGTGGTAGCTGGGGAGCAAAAGGATTTGGGCAGGCATTTGTAGTTTCAGAATTTTCAAGGTTATATGTGTTGTGTGGGAAATTGGGATATTGTTGACTTTGTGGAACTTTGGTGGTACTGACTCGATAGGTCAAAGGACCTTTCTGCTCTGTATAATTTAATAATACTCTTCATCACAATGAATCCAATTTCATTATCAAAACCAATTGGCAATGGTGGCTTTGCATAAATGCAGTTGCACCTAACAGAAAGATGAAATCTGCTTTCTGAGCTGAAATTTGTTGCTAAAGTGAAATACCAGCACAATCTGACACAGCAGACATAGCCAGTTTTCACTTCTCAGTTTTTTTCTGCTTTAAAAAGCAAAGATATAGTTTGCCATGCCAGTCTTCATGTCGAGCAGCATTGACAAACACTGCAAAGTCAAACTGGGTGAATCATCTTGGAGTTATGCCAATCCTTGGTCAGTCAATTGTAATCCCCTCACACACGTTACTGCTTACTGGTGAGTGATTTCGGATTTGGGCAAATAATTCCGTGAATACTTAAAGGAAAAGGAAAAAGTGGGAAATGGCTCTGAAAGATTTTAGAAAGATTGTAATTGTTGGAAGTTGATTTCCTTGTGTCCAATAGGTTTCATGATCATTCATTACAACCTATGTACAAATTCACTTTCTTACAGCTGTTTGCTTTCATTGGTTTTGGGAATCCTCAGAATGACTGGCCAGTCTGAAAGTTTTTTCTCAAATTCCTTCTGAATGTCCAGTCCTTCAGCATAAACATGTACCCCATTTTATCAATGCTTTGACTAAGGGAACAATTACTTCCTAAACCCACTGTCCATGCGCCTCATAATCTTACATACCTCCTTTAAGTTCCCCCTCAACTATCCCTGCTGCAAAGAAAACAACCTGAGCTGAAATGCTCCATCCCTGGCAACATCTTGGTGAATCTCCTCTGCACCCTCTCCTGTGTAATCACATCCTTCCCACAGTAGGGAGACGGGTACTACACAGCCATGGTGTCACAAAGTCCTGTGCAGCTCCAACATCACCACTCTTCCCCCTCTCCCCACCCCCGTTTCCCCCGCCCCGATCTTATAATCTGCATTGTTTATCGATGCCTATCAGGTAGTCCATCGGGTCTATGTGATGGACAAATTAGATTTCCAATCTCTGCTCCCTTACATATAATTTCTTTAGGCACTTGCTGGAAACTCAATTCTACTTTCCTGTCCACTCTCCGTAGCCCTTCAACCCATATGCTATTAAAATCTGTCCGCCTCTTCCTTAAATTTAACTTCCAACATTTTCCCATCTTGCTGCACCTTAACACAAACTGAAATGAATTGAGTTAGTGATGTTAGTTGAGGTGTGCAATATCCCCCACAGACAGGTGCAGCAGATTGGGAAGTAATGTTTAAGAAAAAGTTAGACTGATGTCTGAGGACAGGGATGTCAAGAAGGGGTTTGGTGAATTATAAAGTCAATGACAGAACCAACTTTCATTGCACTGTTGAAATGAAAGGGCTTGCTTGTCTATTACAGTATAATAGATGCCAAACTAATTGAGAATCTTTTTCCTTTCTAAATCACATCCCTGAGTAATGGGAATCTAGTATTTATTGTTGGTTTTAGGAGGTTTGCAATCACAGTAACCTAGCAAAGGCAGTTCAACATTTCTGCTTTGGGAAGAAGTCTATGACTATGTTGTACACAACATAAAAGTTCTGTTCGTCATTGTATAAAACTAATATATGTGTTCTGTAATAATTACTTATATTGTCGACTTTATATTAGTAATTGTTGATGTAATACATAAGCTATACTATATATCGTTAATAATTGTATTCTATATGCGTTTGGTACTATATTGCATATTGTTATAGAACATAGAACATAGAACATAGAAAAATACAACGCAGTACAGGCCCTTCGGCCCTCGATGTTGCGCCGACCAAATCCTACCTAACCTACACTAGCCCAATAACTTCCATATGTCTATCCAATGCCTGCTTAAATGACCATAAAGAGGGAGAGTTCACCACTGCTACTGGCAGGGCATTCCATGAACTCACAACCCGCTGCGTAAAGAATCTACCCCTAACATCTGTCCTATACCTACCACCCCTTAATTTAAAGCTGTGTCCCCTAGTAACAGCTGACTCCATTAGCGGTAAAAGGTTCTCAGTGTCTACCCTATCTAAACCCCTAATCATCTTATACACCTCTATCAAATCTCCTCTAAACCTTCTTTTCTCCGATGAGAACAGGCCCAAGTGCCTCAGCCTTTCCTCATATGATCTTCCTACCATGCCAGGCAACATCCTGGTAAACCTCCTCTGCACCCGTTCCAGTGCCTCCACATCCTTCCTATAGTATGGCGACCAAAACTGCACACAATACTCCAGATGAGGCCGCACCAGAGTCTTATACAACTGCAACATGACCTCAGGACTCCGGAACTCAATTCCTCTACCAATAAAGCCCAGTACACCATATGCCTTCCTCACAGCACTATTTACCTGGGTGGCAACTTTCAGAGATCTATGTACATGGACACCAAGATCCCTCTGCTCATCCACACTACCAAGTAGCCTACCATTAGCCCAGTAATCCATCTTCTTGTTACTCCTACCAAAGTGAATGACTTCACACTTAGCTACATTGAATTCCATCTGCCACCTTTCTGCCCAGCTCTGCAACCAAACTATATCCCGCTGTAACCTGCCACATCCTTCTTCACTGTCCACAACTCCACCGACCTTTGTGTCATCCGCAAACTTGCTCACCCAGCTTCCAAGCCCCTCCTCTAGATCATTTATAAAGATGACAAACAGCAACGGTCCCAAAACAGATCCCTGTGGTACACCGCTAGTAACTGCACTCCAAGATGAACCTAGTCCATCAACTACTACCCTCTGTCTCCTTCCAGCCAGACAATTCCTAATCCAAACCTCTAATGCACCCTCAATGCCATACCTCCGTAGTTTTTGCATTAGCCTACCATGGGGTACCTTATCGAACGCTTTGCTAAAATCCATATACACCACATCTACTGCTTTACCCTCATCCACCTCCTTAGTCACCTTCTCAAAGAACTCAATAAGGTTTGTGAGGCACGACCTGCCCTTCACAAAACCATGCTGACTATCCTTGATCACATTATTCCTATCCAGATGTTCATAAATCTTATCCCTTACAATTCTCTCTAAGACTTTGCCCACAACAGAAGTGAGACTCACTGGCCTATAGTTACTCGGGCTGTCCCTACTCCCCTTCTTGAACAAGGGCACCACATTCGCTATCCTCCAGTCTTCTGGTACTATTCCCGTTGACAATGACGACATAAAAATCAAGGCCAATGGCTCTGCTATCTCCTCCCCAGCTTCCCAGAGGATCCTAGGATAAGTGCCATCAGGCCCAGGAGACTTATCTATTTTCATCCTTTCCAGTATTCCCAAAACCTCCTCCCTACATACTTCAAGGCCATCCATTCTAATCACTTGTGACTCAATATTCACACCGGCAACAGAGTCCCGTTCCTGAGTGAATACTGACGAAAAGTATTGATTTAGTGTCTCTCCAATCTCCTCCGCCTCCACGCACAACTTCCCACTACTATCCTTGACTGGACCAATACCTACCCTAGTCATCCTTTTATTCCTGACATACCTATAGAAAGCCTTTGGGTTTTCCCTAATATCATATGTAATTTACATATATTATAATATTTGTTATATCATATTAATCATTATATAATAATTATTATCCTAAATACTGAAATTTACTCTCTAATGTTATTCACTGCATTTTATTACAATAATAATTTTATAATTATTATCATGAATAATACAGTGGTAAGTTATGAGATATTTAATTGTGTTTAAGAGCAAATATAATGGATTTTGCAATATGTAATAAAACTATGATAATATTATGGTTATTGCTGTGTTATTTCATCTTCTTTTGAGAATATTACAGTATTTAAGCACATTAGGTGAAATTTTATTTTGCAAATGCTAAACAGAAGTCTGACGTTGTTTCAATTTCTCTTTCAGTATTTCTGGCTATACAGCAGACAGCTCTTTCCCAGGGTTGGTATCTAATTTATTCAAGAACATAGAACATGGAATTGAACAGCACAGTACAGGCCCTTTGGCCCTCAATGTTGTATTGAACTTTTATCCTACTCCAAGATCAAACTAACCTACATGCCCTTCCATTTTACTATCGTTCATGCGCCTACCCAAGAGTTGCTTAAATGCCCCTAATGTGTCTGATTCTACTACCATTGGTGGCAGTGCATTTCATGCCCCCACCACTCTCAACTCTGACACCTCCCTTAAACAATCTCTCAATCACCTTAAAATTATGCAGGTAAAAACAATGACTGCAGATGCTGGAAACCAGATGATGAAGGGCATTTGCCCAAAATGTCGATTTCGCTGCTCCGTGGATGCTACCTGAACTCCTGTGCTCTTCCAGCACCACTAATCCAGAATTAAAATTATACTCCCTTGTGATAGCCATTTCTGCTCTGGGGAAAAGACTATTCACTCTACCCATACCTCTTATTATCTTGTACACCTCCAACAAGTCACCTCTTACCATTCTTTGCTCCAATGAGAAAAGCTTTAGCTCCTTCAGTCTTTCTGCATAAGACATGCCCTCCAATCCAGGCAGCATCCTGAGAAATCTCTTCTGCACCCTGTCTAAAGCTTCCACATCCTTCCTATAATGAGGTGACCAGAACTGAACACAATATTCCAAGTGTGGTGCAACCAGGGTTTTCCCAGCACCACACTCTCGACTCCAATCGCCAGCACCTGCAGTCCTCACTTTCTTCTACATCGTTACAATTTATTGTTTACGACAATAGACTATATAACAGTTGATGGAATTGTCTTGGAGTGAGCAATGATTAATGATGACGAAAAAACGACTGTCAATGATGTTCTGTTATTTTCTGTATATCAACATAAAACACGTGGGTGTCAGTAACAGAAAAGTGAATGGGCAATAAAGGGAAATCAAATCAGAGCATGATTTGGAAAGGTCTGTTCTCATTCTCAGTAGAAGTAATGGATCCACTCTGTTCTCTCAGGATCGGATGTGAGATTGGTCAATTCAGACGATCGTTGCTCTGGAAGAGTGGAAATCTTTCACGATGGAAGCTGGGGCACGGTTTGTGATGATGGCTGGGATTTGACGGATGGCACTGTTCTTTGCAAGGAGCTGCAATGTGGACCCGTCCTGTCGGTGCACGGTAGTGCTCGGTTTGGAGAAGGTACTGGAAATATTTGGATGGATGATGTTTCCTGCGAGGGGACGGAGTCCCATCTCCAGTCTTGCTCCTTCCCTGGTTGGGGAACCCACAACTGTGGTCATGGTGAGGATGCAGGTGTAATCTGTTACCCAGGTAAGACCCAGCTGTATAACTGAATGGACATCTTCTGTACAATACAGGTCCCCGAAAAGGATCAAAAATCAGAGTGAAGATACACAAAAGTAAAAAAAAGTTGTGTCCTTCTACTTAACTGAAGTAAAGTTTGACGCAAATTACGAAAAGAAATCATTTCTCTGTATCTACCTGAGTCCTGGGGGTTTGTGTTTGGGGTTGTCCCTGCCCATGTTCTGTCCCTATCCTGAATGTGTTTGATGGGGTCAGTGTTGAGCACGCATAACACTATCGTGTCTGAGTTGTCTCTATCCTGGAAATAGGAGATGAGGGTTGTGTAAAGGTAACTTTAGCGCCATGCTGCCCCGGTTCTGGGAGAGTTTAATGGGAGTCCTTCCATTTAGTTTATAAATATTGAGGTAGCATTTCTCTGTATCGAATCTCATGTTGTGCATGACGTCAGAGTGTCTGATGGTTTTCTGTGACATGACAGTTTCACTGTAAAGTTAAAAGTGGAAATGTTCTTTTCACTCCTTCTAAACCCATGTTGTCCCTGTCCTGGGAGGCTTTGATGAGGACAGTGTAAAGAAAGTATCTAACTGCATGCTTTCCTGGGCTGGGAGGGTAAGATGAGGAAAGTGGAGAGGGAGGTTTACACTGTATCTCACCCTAAGCTGTCCTGGCCTGGGAGTGTTTGATGGGGACAGTATAGAAAGAGCTTTGCTCTGTATCTGTCAGATTAGTTCGTGATTCAAACAGTAAACGGAGCTTTACTCGGAAAATACAAATCAATCAGAAAGGAAAACAAAAGCTCGGTGTTGATTCCTGACTGGGGTCAATGTGCAAGGTTGGGTGGATGTTGGTTTTCCCACACACAGTCACATACCCATTGTGGGTTCACTTCATTCACACAGGCTGAGATCGAAGAAAAAGTCTCTCTTTCTCACATCATCAATCATTCGCTCTCTCAAGTGAAAGAACAGAAACTGGGATTGTGTTGCTCATAAGTTTTACCTGTACATCATTATAACAGTTAAAAACATAAAGTGTCCACACATTGACTAAGTTGCCAACGAGTGAGCAACGATTAATGATGGAAATTACGAAACGTCAATGGTGTTCTGCCCTATACATCTGCATGAAATGTATCTGTGTTACCCACAGAATCAGGAAACAACAACGGGCAATCAAAAAGGAATGATTTGGAAAGGCCCGTTCTCATTCTCAGTAGAAGTAATGGATCCACTCTGTTCTCTCAGGATCGGATGTGAGATTGGTCAATTCAGACGATCGTTGCTCTGGAAGAGTGGAAATCTTTCACGTTGGAAGCTGGGGCACGGTTTGTGATGATGGCTGGGATTTGACAGATGGCACTGTTCTTTGCAAGGAGCTGCAATGTGGACCCGCCCTGTCGGTGCATGGCAGTGCTCGGTTTGGAGAAGGTACTGGAAATATTTCGATGGATGATGTTTCCTGCGAGGGGACGGAGTCCCATCTCCGGTCTTGCTCCTTCCCTGGTTGGGGAACCCACAACTGTGGTCATGGTGAGGATGCAGGTGTAATCTGTCATCCAGGTAAGACCCAGCTGTATAACTGAATGGACATCTTCTGTACAATACAGGTCCCCGAAAAGGATCAAAAATCAGAGTGAAGATACACAAAAGTAAAAAAAGTTGTGTCCTTCTACTTAACTGAAGTAAAGTTTGACGCAAATTACGTAAAGAAATCATTTCTCTGTATCTACCTGAGTCCTGGGGGTTTGTGTTTGGGGTTGTCCCTGCCCTTGTTCTGTACCTATCCTGAATGTGTTTGATGGGGTCAGTGTTGAGCACGCATAACACTGTATCGTGTCTGAGTTGTCTCTATCCTGGAAATAGGAGATGAGGGTTGTGTAAAGGTAACTTTAGCGCCATGCTGCCCCGGTTCTGGGAGAGTTTAATGGGAGTCCTTCCATTTAGTTTATAAATATTGAGGTAGCATTTCTCTGTATCGAATCTCATGTTGTGCATGACGTCAGAGTGTCTGATGGTTTTCTGTGACATGACAGTTTCACTGTAAAGTTAAAAGTGGAAATGTTCTTTTCACTCCTTCTAAACCCATGTTGTCCCTGTCCTGGGAGGCTTTGATGAGGACAGTGTAAAGAAAGTATCTAACTGCATGCTTTCCTGGGCTGGGAGGGTAAGATGAGGAAAGTGGAGAGGGAGGTTTATACTGTATATCACCCTAAGCTGTCCAGGCCTGGGAGTGTTTGATGGGGACAGTATAGAAAGAGCTTTGCTCTGTATCTGCCAGATTAGTTCGTGATTCAAACAGTAAACGGAGCTTTACTCGGAAAATACAAATCAATCAGAAAGGAAAACAAAAGCTCGGTGTTGATTCCTGACTGGGGTCAATGTGCAAGGTTGGGTGGATGTTGGTTTTCCCACACACAGTCACATACCCATTGTGGGTTCACTTCATTCACACAGGCTGAGATCGAAGAAAAAGTCTCTCTTTCTCACATCATCAATCATTCGCTCTCTCTAGTGAAAGAACAGAAACTAGGATTGTGTTGCTCATAGGTTTTACCTGTACATCATTATAACAGTTAAACACAAAAAGTATCCACACATTGACTAAGTTGCCAACGAGTGAGCAACGATTAATGATGGAAATTACGAAAAGTCAATGGTGTTCTGCCCTATACATCTGCATGAAATGTATCTGTGTCACCCACAGAATCAGGAAACAACAACGGGCAATCAAAAAGGAATGATTTGGAAAGGCCCGTTCTCATTCTCAGTAGAAGTAATGGATCCACTCTGTTCTCTCAGGATCGTATGTGAGATTGAACAATTCAGACGATCGTTGCTCTGGAAGAGTGGAAATCTTTCACGATGGAAGTTGGGGCACGGTTTGTGATGATGGCTGGGATTTGACAGATGGCACTGTTCTTTGCAAGGAGCTGCAATGTGGAGCCGTCCTGTCGGTGCACGGTAGTGCTCGGTTTGGAGAAGGTATTGGAAATATTTGGATGGATGATGTTTCCTGCGAGGGGACGGAGTCCCATCTCCAGTCTTGCTCCTTCTCTGGTTGGGGAACCCACAACTGTAGTCATGGTGAGGATGCAGGTGTAATCTGTCATCCAGGTAAGACCCAGCTGTATAACTGAATGGACATCTTCTGTACAATACAGGTCCCCGAAAAGGATCAAAAATCAGAGTGAAGATACACAAAAGTAAAAAAAGTTGTGTCCTTCTACTTAACTGAAGTAATATTTGACGCAAATTACGTAAAGAAATCATTTCTCTGTATCTACCTGAGTCCTGGGGGTTTGTGTTTAGGGTTGTCCCTGCCCACGTTCTATCCCTATCCTGAGTGTGTTTGATGGGGTCAGTGTTGAGCACGCATAACACTGTATCGTGTCTGAGTTGTCTCTATCCTGGAAATAGGAGATGAGGGTTGTGTAAAGGTAACTTTAGGCCATGCTGCCCCGGCTCTGGGAGAGTTTAATGGGAGTCCTTACATTTAGTTTATAAATATTGAGGTAGCATTTCTCTGTATCGAATCTCATGTTGTGCATGAAGTCAGAGTGTCTGATGGTTTTCTGTGACATGACAGTTTCACTGTAAAGTTAAAAATGGAAATGTTCTTTTCACTCCTTCTAAACCCATGTTGTCCCTGTCCTGGGAGGCTTTGATGAGGACAGTGTAAAGAAAGTATCTAACTGCATGCTTTCCTGGGCTGGGAGGGTAAGATGAGGAAAGTGGAGAGGGAGGTTTACACTGTATCTCACCCTAAGCTGTCCTGGCCTGGGAGTGTTTGATGGGGACAGTATAGAAAGAGCTTTGCTCTGTATCTGTCAGATTAGTTCGTGATTCAAACAGTAAACGGAGCTTTACTCGGAAAATACAAATCAATCAGAAAGGAAAACAAAAGCTCGGTGTTGATTCCTGACTGGGGTCAATGTGCAAGGTTGGGTGGATGTTGGTTTTCCCACACACAGTCACATACCCATTGTGGGTTCACTTCATTCACACAGGCTGAGATCGAAGAAAAAGTCTCTCTTTCTCACATCATCAATCATTCGCTCTCTCTAGTGAAAGAACAGAAACTGGGATTGTGTTGCTCATAAGTTTTACCTGTACATCATTATAACAGTTAAAAACATAAAGTGTCCACACATTGACTAAGTTGCCAACGTGTGAGCAACGATTAATGATGGAAATTACGAAAAGTCAATGGTGTTCTGCCCTATACATCTGCATGAAATGTATCTGTGTTACCCACAGAATCAGGAAACAACAACGGGCAATCAAAAAGGAATGATTTGGAAAGGCCCGTTCTCATTCTCAGTAGAAGTAATGGATCCACTCTGTTCTCTCAGGATCGGATGTGAGATTGGTCAATTCAGACGATCGTTGCTCTGGAAGAGTGGAAATCTTTCACGATGGAAGTTGGGGCACGGTTTGTGATGATGGCTGGGATTTGACAGATGGCACTGTTCTTTGCAAGGAGCTGCAATGTGGAGCCGTCCTGTCGGTGCACGGTAGTGCTCGGTTTGGAGAAGGTACTGGAAATATTTGGATGGATGATGTTTCCTGCGAGGGGACGGAGTCCCATCTCCAGTCTTGCTCCTTCCCTGGTTGGGGAACCCACAACTGTGGTCATGGTGAGGATGCAGGTGTAATCTGCCACCCAGGTAAGACCCAGCTGTATAACTGAATGGACATCTTCTGTACAATACAGGTCCCCGAAAAGGATCAAAAATCAGAGTGAAGATACACAAAAGTAAAAAAAGTTGTGTCCTTCTACTTAACTGAAGTAATGTTTGACGCAAATTACGTAAAGAAATCATTTCTCTGTATCTACCCGAGTCCTGGGGGTTTGTGTTTGGGGTTGCCCCTGCCCACGTTCTATCCCTATCCTGAGTGTGTTTGATGGGGTTAGTGTTGAGCACGCATAACACTGTATCGTGTCTGAGTTGTCTCTATCCTGGAAATAGGAGATGAGGGTTGTGTAAAGGTAACTTTAGCGCCATGCTGCCCCGGTTCTGGGAGAGTTTAATGGGAGTCCTTCCATTTAGTTTATAAATATTGAGGTAGCATTTCTCTGTATCGAATCTCATGTTGTGCATGACGTCAGAGTGTCTGATGGTTTTCTGTGACATGACAGTTTTACTGTAAAGTTAAAAGTGGAAATGTTCTTTTCACTCCTTCTAAACCCATGTTGTCCCTGTCCTGGGAGGCTTTGATGAGGACAGTGTAATGAAAGTATCTGACTGCATGCTTTCCTGGGCTGGGAGGGTAAGATGAGGAAAGTGGAGAGGGAGGTTTACACTGTATCTCACCCTAAGCTGTCCTGGCCTGGGAGTGTTTGTTGGGGACAGTATAGAAAGAGCTTTGCTCTGTATCTGTCAGATTAGTTCGTGATTCAAACAGTAAACGGAGCTTTACTCGGAAAATACAAATCAATCAGAAAGGAAAACAAAAGCTCGGTGTTGATTCCTGACTGGGGTCAATGTGCAAGGTTGGGTGGATGTTGGTTTTCCCACACACAGTCACATACCCATTGTGGTTTCACTTCATTCACACAGGCTGAGATCGAAGAAAAAGTCTCTCTTTCTCACATCATCAATCATTCGCTCTCTCTAGTGAAAGAACAGAAACTGGGATTGTGTTGCTCATAAGTTTTACCTGTACATCATTATAACAGTTAAAAACATAAAGTGTCCACACATTGACGAAGTTGCCAACGAGTGAGCAACGATTAATGATGGAAATTACGAAAAGTCAATGGTGTTCTGCCCTATACATCTGCATGAAATGTATCTGTGTCACCCACAGAATCAGGAAACAACAACGTGCAATCAAAAAGGAATGATTTGGAAAGGCCCGTTCTCATTCTCAGTAGAAGTAATGGATCCACTCTGTTCTCTCAGGATCGGATGTGAGGTTGGTCAATTCAGACGATCGTTGCTCTGGAAGAGTGGAAATCTTTCACGATGGAAGCTGGGGCACGGTTTGTGATGATGGCTGGGATTTGACGGATGGCACTGTTCTTTGCAAGGAGCTGCAATGTGGAGCCGTCCTGTCGGTGCATGGTAGTGCTCGGTTTGGAGGAGGTACTGGAAATATTTGGATGGATGATGTTTCCTGCGAGGGGACGGAGTCCCATCTCCAGTCTTGCTCCTTCCCTGGTTGGGGAATCCACAACTGTGGTCATGGTGAGGATGCAGGTGTAATCTGTCATCCAGGTAAGACCCAGCTGTATAACTGAATGGACATCTTCTGTACAATACAGGTCCCCGAAAAGGATCAAAAATCAGAGTGAAGATACACAAAAGTAAAGAAAGTTGTGTCCTTCTACTTAACTGAAGTAAAGTTTGACGCAAATTACGTAAAGAAATCATTTCTCTGTATCTGCCCGAGTCCTGGGGGTTTGTGTTTGGGGTTGTCCCTGCCCATGTTCTGTCCCTATCCTGAGTGTGTTTGATGGGGTCAGTGTTGAGCACGCATAACACTGTATCGTGTCTGAGTTGTCTCTATCCTGGAAATAGGAGATGAGGGTTGTGTAAAGGTAACTTTAGCGCCATGCTGCCCCGGTTCTGGGAGAGTTTAATGGGAGTCCTTACATTTAGTTTATAAATATTGAGGTAGCATTTCTCTGTATCGAATCTCATGTTGTGCATGAAGTCAGAGTGTCTGATGGTTTTCTGTGACATGACAGTTTCACTGTAAAGTTAAAAATGGAAATGTTCTTTTCACTCCTTCTAAACCCATGTTGTCCCTGTCCTGGGAGGCTTTGATGAGGACAGTGTAAAGAAAGTATCTAACTGCATGCTTTCCTGGGCTGGGAGGGTAAGATGAGGAAAGTGGAGAGGGAGGTTTACACTGTATCTCACCCTAAGCTGTCCTGGCCTGGGAGTGTTTGATGGGGACAGTATAGAAAGAGCTTTGCTCTGTATCTGTCAGATTAGTTCGTGATTCAAACAGTAAACGGAGCTTTACTCGGAAAATACAAATCAATCAGAAAGGAAAACAAAAGCTCGGTGTTGATTCCTGACTGGGGTCAATGTGCAAGGTTGGGTGGATGTTGGTTTTCCCACACACAGTCACATACCCATTGTGGGTTCACTTCATTCACACAGGCTGAGATCGAAGAAAAAGTCTCTCTTTCTCACATCATCAATCATTCGCTCTCTCTAGTGAAAGAACAGAAACTGGGATTGTGTTGCTCATAAGTTTTACCTGTACATCATTATAACAGTTAAAAACATAAAGTGTCCACACATTGACTAAGTTGCCAACGTGTGAGCAACGATTAATGATGGAAATTACGAAAAGTCAATGGTGTTCTGCCCTATACATCTGCATGAAATGTATCTGTGTTACCCACAGAATCAGGAAACAACAACGGGCAATCAAAAAGGAATGATTTGGAAAGGCCCGTTCTCATTCTCAGTAGAAGTAATGGATCCACTCTGTTCTCTCAGGATCGGATGTGAGATTGGTCAATTCAGACGATCGTTGCTCTGGAAGAGTGGAAATCTTTCACGATGGAAGTTGGGGCACGGTTTGTGATGATGGCTGGGATTTGACAGATGGCACTGTTCTTTGCAAGGAGCTGCAATGTGGAGCCGTCCTGTCGGTGCACGGTAGTGCTCGGTTTGGAGAAGGTACTGGAAATATTTGGATGGATGATGTTTCCTGCGAGGGGACGGAGTCCCATCTCCAGTCTTGCTCCTTCCCTGGTTGGGGAACCCACAACTGTGGTCATGGTGAGGATGCAGGTGTAATCTGCCACCCAGGTAAGACCCAGCTGTATAACTGAATGGACATCTTCTGTACAATACAGGTCCCCGAAAAGGATCAAAAATCAGAGTGAAGATACACAAAAGTAAAAAAAGTTGTGTCCTTCTACTTAACTGAAGTAATGTTTGACGCAAATTACGTAAAGAAATCATTTCTCTGTATCTACCCGAGTCCTGGGGGTTTGTGTTTGGGGTTGCCCCTGCCCACGTTCTATCCCTATCCTGAGTGT
This sequence comes from Hemiscyllium ocellatum, assembly GCF_020745735.1. Classification (NCBI taxonomy): domain Eukaryota; kingdom Metazoa; phylum Chordata; class Chondrichthyes; order Orectolobiformes; family Hemiscylliidae; genus Hemiscyllium; species Hemiscyllium ocellatum. The sequence goes on from NC_083438.1 coordinate 12,466,227, forward strand.
GTTTGATGGGGTTAGTGTTGAGCACGCATAACACTGTATCGTGTCTGAGTTGTCTCTATCCTGGAAATAGGAGATGAGGGTTGTGTAAAGGTAACTTTAGCGCCATGCTGCCCCGGTTCTGGGAGAGTTTAATGGGAGTCCTTCCATTTAGTTTATAAATATTGAGGTAGCATTTCTCTGTATCGAATCTCATGTTGTGCATGACGTCAGAGTGTCTGATGGTTTTCTGTGACATGACAGTTTTACTGTAAAGTTAAAAGTGGAAATGTTCTTTTCACTCCTTCTAAACCCATGTTGTCCCTGTCCTGGGAGGCTTTGATGAGGACAGTGTAATGAAAGTATCTGACTGCATGCTTTCCTGGGCTGGGAGGGTAAGATGAGGAAAGTGGAGAGGGAGGTTTACACTGTATCTCACCCTAAGCTGTCCTGGCCTGGGAGTGTTTGTTGGGGACAGTATAGAAAGAGCTTTGCTCTGTATCTGTCAGATTAGTTCGTGATTCAAACAGTAAACGGAGCTTTACTCGGAAAATACAAATCAATCAGAAAGGAAAACAAAAGCTCGGTGTTGATTCCTGACTGGGGTCAATGTGCAAGGTTGGGTGGATGTTGGTTTTCCCACACACAGTCACATACCCATTGTGGTTTCACTTCATTCACACAGGCTGAGATCGAAGAAAAAGTCTCTCTTTCTCACATCATCAATCATTCGCTCTCTCTAGTGAAAGAACAGAAACTGGGATTGTGTTGCTCATAAGTTTTACCTGTACATCATTATAACAGTTAAAAACATAAAGTGTCCACACATTGACGAAGTTGCCAACGAGTGAGCAACGATTAATGATGGAAATTACGAAAAGTCAATGGTGTTCTGCCCTATACATCTGCATGAAATGTATCTGTGTCACCCACAGAATCAGGAAACAACAACGTGCAATCAAAAAGGAATGATTTGGAAAGGCCCGTTCTCATTCTCAGTAGAAGTAATGGATCCACTCTGTTCTCTCAGGATCGGATGTGAGGTTGGTCAATTCAGACGATCGTTGCTCTGGAAGAGTGGAAATCTTTCACGATGGAAGCTGGGGCACGGTTTGTGATGATGGCTGGGATTTGACGGATGGCACTGTTCTTTGCAAGGAGCTGCAATGTGGAGCCGTCCTGTCGGTGCATGGTAGTGCTCGGTTTGGAGGAGGTACTGGAAATATTTGGATGGATGATGTTTCCTGCGAGGGGACGGAGTCCCATCTCCAGTCTTGCTCCTTCCCTGGTTGGGGAATCCACAACTGTGGTCATGGTGAGGATGCAGGTGTAATCTGTCATCCAGGTAAGACCCAGCTGTATAACTGAATGGACATCTTCTGTACAATACAGGTCCCCGAAAAGGATCAAAAATCAGAGTGAAGATACACAAAAGTAAAGAAAGTTGTGTCCTTCTACTTAACTGAAGTAAAGTTTGACGCAAATTACGTAAAGAAATCATTTCTCTGTATCTGCCCGAGTCCTGGGGGTTTGTGTTTGGGGTTGTCCCTGCCCATGTTCTGTCCCTATCCTGAGTGTGTTTGATGGGGTCAGTGTTGAGCACGCATAACACTGTATCGTGTCTGAGTTGTCTCTATCCTGGAAATAGGAGATGAGGGTTGTGTAAAGGTAACTTTAGCGCCATGCTGCCCCGGTTCTGGGAGAGTTTAATGGGAGTCCTTACATTTAGTTTATAAATAATGGGGTAGCATTTCTCTGTATCGAATCTCATGTTGTGCATGACGTCAGAGTGTCTGATGGTTTTCTGTGACATGACAGTTTCACTGTAAAGTTAAAAGTGGAAATGTTCTTTTCACTCCTTCTAAACCCATGTTGTCCCTGTCCTGGGAGGCTTTGATGAGGACAGTGTAAAGAAAGTATCTAACTGCATGCTTTCCTGGGCTGGGAGGGTAAGATGAGGAAAGTGGAGAGGGAGGTTTACACTGTATCTCACCCTAAGCTGTCCTGGCCTGGGAGTGTTTGATGGGGACAGTATAGAAAGAGCTTTGCTCTGTATCTGTCAGATTAGTTCGTGATTCAAACAGTAAACGGAGCTTTACTCGGAAAATACAAATCAATCAGAAAGGAAAACAAAAGCTCGGTGTTGATTCCTGACTGCGGTCAATGTGCAAGGTTGGTTGGGTGTTGGTTTTCCCACACACAGTCACATACCCATTGTGGGTTCACTTCATTCACACAGGCTGAGATCGAAGAAAAAGTCTCTCTTTCTCACATCATCAATCATTCACTCTCTCTAGTGAAAGAACAGAAACTGGGATTGTGTTGCTCATAAGTTTTACCTGTACATCATTATAACAGTTAAAAACATAAAGTGTCCACACATTGACTAAGTTGCCAACGAGTGAGCAACGATTAATGATGGAAATTACGAAAAGTCAATGGTGTTCTGCCCTATACATCTGCATGAAATGTATCTGTGTCACCCACAGAATCAGGAAACAACAACGGGCAATCAAAAAGGAATGATTTGGAAAGGCCCGTTCTCATTCTCAGTAGAAGTAATGGATCCACTCTGTTCTCTCAGGATCGGATGTGAGATTGGTCAATTCAGACGATCGTTGCTCTGGAAGAGTGGAAATCTTTCACGATGGAAGTTGGGGCACGGTTTGTGATGATGGCTGGGATTTGACAGATGGCACTGTTCTTTGCAAGGAGCTGCAATGTGGAGCCGTCCTGTCGGTGCATGGTAGTGCTCGGTTTGGAGGAGGTACTGGAAATATTTGGATGGATGATGTTTCCTGCGAGGGGACGGAGTCCCATCTCCAGTCTTGCTCCTTCCCTGGTTGGGGAACCCACAACTGTGGTCATGGTGAGGATACAGGTGTAATCTGTCATCCAGGTAAGACCCAGCTGTATAACTGAATGGACATCTTCTGTACAATACAGGTCCCCGAAAAGGATCAAAAATCAGAGTGAAGATACACAAAAGTAAAAAAAGTTGTGTCCTTCTACTTAACTGAAGTAATATTTGACGCAAATTACGTAAAGAAATCATTTCTCTGTATCTACCTGAGTCCTGGGGGTTTGTGATTAGGGTTGTCCCTGCCCACGTTCTATCCCTATCCTGAGTGTGTTTGATGGGGTCAGTGTTGAGCACGCATAACACTGTATCGTGTCTGAGTTGTCTCTATCCTGGAAATAGGAGATGAGGGTTGTGTAAAGGTAACTTTAGGCCATGCTGCCCCGGCTCTGGGAGAGTTTAATGGGAGTCCTTACATTTAGTTTATAAATATTGAGGTAGCATTTCTCTGTATCGAATCTCATGTTGTGCATGAAGTCAGAGTGTCTGATGGTTTTCTGTGACATGACAGTTTCACTGTAAAGTTAAAAATGGAAATGTTCTTTTCACTCCTTCTAAACCCATGTTGTCCCTGTCCTGGGAGGCTTTGATGAGGACAGTGTAAAGAAAGTATCTAACTGCATGCTTTCCTGGGCTGGGAGGGTAAGATGAGGAAAGTGGAGAGGGAAGTTTACACTGTATCTCACCCTAAGCTGTCCTGGCCTGGGAGTGTTTGATGGGGACAGTATAGAAAGAGCTTTGCTCTGTATCTGTCAGATTAGTTCGTGATTCAAACAGTAAACGGAGCTTTACTCGGAAAATACAATTCAATCAGAAAGGAAAACAAAAGCTCGGTGTTGATTCCTGACTGGGGTCAATGTGCAAGGTTGGGTGGATGTTGGTTTTCCCACACACAGTCACATACCCATTGTGGGTTCACTTCATTCACACAGGCTGAGATCGAAGAAAAAGTCTCTCTTTCTCACATCATCAATCATTCGCTCTCTCTAGTGAAAGAACAGAAACTGGGATTGTGTTGCTCATAAGTTTTACCTGTACATCATTATAACAGTTAAAAACATAAAGTGTCCACACATTGACTAAGTTGCCAACGTGTGAGCAACGATTAATGATGGAAATTACGAAAAGTCAATGGTGTTCTGCCCTATACATCTGCATGAAATGTATCTGTGTTACCCACAGAATCAGGAAACAACAACGGGCAATCAAAAAGGAATGATTTGGAAAGGCCCGTTCTCATTCTCAGTAGAAGTAATGGATCCACTCTGTTCTCTCAGGATCGGATGTGAGATTGGTCAATTCAGACGATCGTTGCTCTGGAAGAGTGGAAATCTTTCACGATGGAAGTTGGGGCACGGTTTGTGATGATGGCTGGGATTTGACAGATGGCACTGTTCTTTGCAAGGAGCTGCAATGTGGAGCCGTCCTGTCGGTGCACGGTAGTGCTCGGTTTGGAGAAGGTACTGGAAATATTTGGATGGATGATGTTTCCTGCGAGGGGACGGAGTCCCATCTCCAGTCTTGCTCCTTCCCTGGTTGGGGAACCCACAACTGTGGTCATGGTGAGGATGCAGGTGTAATCTGCCACCCAGGTAAGACCCAGCTGTATAACTGAATGGACATCTTCTGTACAATACAGGTCCCCGAAAAGGATCAAAAATCAGAGTGAAGATACACAAAAGTAAAAAAAGTTGTGTCCTTCTACTTAACTGAAGTAATGTTTGACGCAAATTACGTAAAGAAATCATTTCTCTGTATCTACCCGAGTCCTGGGGGTTTGTGTTTGGGGTTGCCCCTGCCCACGTTCTATCCCTATCCTGAGTGTGTTTGATGGGGTTAGTGTTGAGCACGCATAACACTGTATCGTGTCTGAGTTGTCTCTATCCTGGAAATAGGAGATGAGGGTTGTGTAAAGGTAACTTTAGCGCCATGCTGCCCCGGTTCTGGGAGAGTTTAATGGGAGTCCTTCCATTTAGTTTATAAATATTGAGGTAGCATTTCTCTGTATCGAATCTCATGTTGTGCATGACGTCAGAGTGTCTGATGGTTTTCTGTGACATGACAGTTTTACTGTAAAGTTAAAAGTGGAAATGTTCTTTTCACTCCTTCTAAACCCATGTTGTCCCTGTCCTGGGAGGCTTTGATGAGGACAGTGTAATGAAAGTATCTGACTGCATGCTTTCCTGGGCTGGGAGGGTAAGATGAGGAAAGTGGAGAGGGAGGTTTACACTGTATCTCACCCTAAGCTGTCCTGGCCTGGGAGTGTTTGTTGGGGACAGTATAGAAAGAGCTTTGCTCTGTATCTGTCAGATTAGTTCGTGATTCAAACAGTAAACGGAGCTTTACTCGGAAAATACAAATCAATCAGAAAGGAAAACAAAAGCTCGGTGTTGATTCCTGACTGGGGTCAATGTGCAAGGTTGGGTGGATGTTGGTTTTCCCACACACAGTCACATACCCATTGTGGTTTCACTTCATTCACACAGGCTGAGATCGAAGAAAAAGTCTCTCTTTCTCACATCATCAATCATTCGCTCTCTCTAGTGAAAGAACAGAAACTGGGATTGTGTTGCTCATAAGTTTTACCTGTACATCATTATAACAGTTAAAAACATAAAGTGTCCACACATTGACGAAGTTGCCAACGAGTGAGCAACGATTAATGATGGAAATTACGAAAAGTCAATGGTGTTCTGCCCTATACATCTGCATGAAATGTATCTGTGTCACCCACAGAATCAGGAAACAACAACGTGCAATCAAAAAGGAATGATTTGGAAAGGCCCGTTCTCATTCTCAGTAGAAGTAATGGATCCACTCTGTTCTCTCAGGATCGGATGTGAGGTTGGTCAATTCAGACGATCGTTGCTCTGGAAGAGTGGAAATCTTTCACGATGGAAGCTGGGGCACGGTTTGTGATGATGGCTGGGATTTGACGGATGGCACTGTTCTTTGCAAGGAGCTGCAATGTGGAGCCGTCCTGTCGGTGCATGGTAGTGCTCGGTTTGGAGGAGGTACTGGAAATATTTGGATGGATGATGTTTCCTGCGAGGGGACGGAGTCCCATCTCCAGTCTTGCTCCTTCCCTGGTTGGGGAATCCACAACTGTGGTCATGGTGAGGATGCAGGTGTAATCTGTCATCCAGGTAAGACCCAGCTGTATAACTGAATGGACATCTTCTGTACAATACAGGTCCCCGAAAAGGATCAAAAATCAGAGTGAAGATACACAAAAGTAAAGAAAGTTGTGTCCTTCTACTTAACTGAAGTAAAGTTTGACGCAAATTACGTAAAGAAATAATTTCTCTGTATCTGCCCGAGTCCTGGGGGTTTGTGTTTGGGGTTGTCCCTGCCCATGTTCTGTCCCTATCCTGAGTGTGTTTGATGGGGTCAGTGTTGAGCACGCATAACACTGTATCGTGTCTGAGTTGTCTCTATCCTGGAAATAGGAGATGAGGGTTGTGTAAAGGTAACTTTAGCGCCATGCTGCCCCGGTTCTGGGAGAGTTTAATGGGAGTCCTTACATTTAGTTTATAAATAATGGGGTAGCATTTCTCTGTATCGAATCTCATGTTGTGCATGACGTCAGAGTGTCTGATGGTTTTCTGTGACATGACAGTTTCACTGTAAAGTTAAAAGTGGAAATGTTCTTTTCACTCCTTCTAAACCCATGTTGTCCCTGTCCTGGGAGGCTTTGATGAGGACAGTGTAAAGAAAGTATCTAACTGCATGCTTTCCTGGGCTGGGAGGGTAAGATGAGGAAAGTGGAGAGGGAGGTTTACACTGTATCTCACCCTAAGCTGTCCTGGCCTGGGAGTGTTTGATGGGGACAGTATAGAAAGAGCTTTGCTCTGTATCTGTCAGATTAGTTCGTGATTCAAACAGTAAACGGAGCTTTACTCGGAAAATACAAATCAATCAGAAAGGAAAACAAAAGCTCGGTGTTGATTCCTGACTGCGGTCAATGTGCAAGGTTGGTTGGGTGTTGGTTTTCCCACACACAGTCACATACCCATTGTGGGTTCACTTCATTCACACAGGCTGAGATCGAAGAAAAAGTCTCTCTTTCTCACATCATCAATCATTCACTCTCTCTAGTGAAAGAACAGAAACTGGGATTGTGTTGCTCATAAGTTTTACCTGTACATCATTATAACAGTTAAAAACATAAAGTGTCCACACATTGACTAAGTTGCCAACGAGTGAGCAACGATTAATGATGGAAATTACGAAAAGTCAATGGTGTTCTGCCCTATACATCTGCATGAAATGTATCTGTGTCACCCACAGAATCAGGAAACAACAACGGGCAATCAAAAAGGAATGATTTGGAAAGGCCCGTTCTCATTCTCAGTAGAAGTAATGGATCCACTCTGTTCTCTCAGGATCGGATGTGAGATTGGTCAATTCAGACGATCGTTGCTCTGGAAGAGTGGAAATCTTTCACGATGGAAGTTGGGGCACGGTTTGTGATGATGGCTGGGATTTGACAGATGGCACTGTTCTTTGCAAGGAGCTGCAATGTGGAGCCGTCCTGTCGGTGCATGGTAGTGCTCGGTTTGGAGGAGGTACTGGAAATATTTGGATGGATGATGTTTCCTGCGAGGGGACGGAGTCCCATCTCCAGTCTTGCTCCTTCCCTGGTTGGGGAACCCACAACTGTGGTCATGGTGAGGATGCAGGTGTAATCTGTCATCCAGGTAAGACCCAGCTGTATAACTGAATGGACATCTTCTGTACAATACAGGTCCCCGAAAAGGATCGAAAATCAGAGTGAAGATGTACAAAAGTAAAAAAAGTTGTGTCCTTCTACTTAACTGAAGTAAAGTTTGACGCAAATTACGTAAAGAAATCATTTCTCTGTATCTACCTGAGTCCTGGGGGTTGGTGTTTAGGGTTGTCCCTGCCCATGTTCTGTCCCTATCCTGAATGTGTTTGATGGGGTCAGTGTTGAGCACGCATAACACTGTATCGTGTCTGAGTTGTCTCTATCCTGGAAATAGGAGATGAGGGTTGTGTAAAGGTAACTTTAGCGCCATGCTGCCCCGGTTCTGGGAGAGTTTAATGGGAGTCCTTCCATTTAGTTTATAAATATTGAGGTAGCATTTCTCTGTATCGAATCTCATGTTGTGCATGACGTCAGAGTGTCTGATGGTTTTCTGTGACATGACAGTTTCACTGTAAAGTTAAAAGTGGAAATGTTCTTTTCACTCCTTCTAAACCCATGTTGTCCCTGTCCTGGGAGGCTTTGATGAGGACAGTGTAAAGAAAGTATCTAACTGCATGCTTTCCTGGGCTGGGAGGGTAAGATGAGGAAAGTGGAGAGGGAGGTTTACACTGTATCTCACCCTAAGCTGTCCTGGCCTGGGAGTGTTTGATGGGGACAGTATAGAAAGAGCTTTGCTCTGTATCTGTCAGATTAGTTCGTGATTCAAACTGTAAACGGAGCTTTACTCGGAAAATACAAATCAATCAGAAAGGAAAACAAAAGCTCGGTGTTGATTCCTGACTGGGGTCAATGTGCAAGGTTGGGTGGATGTTGGTTTTCCCACACACAGTCACATACCCATTGTGGTTTCACTTCATTCACACAGGCTGAGATCGAAGAAAAAGTCTCTCTTTCTCACATCATCAATCATTCGCTCTCTCTAGTGAAAGAACAGAAACTAGGATTGTGTTGCTCATAAGTTTTACCTGTACATCATTATAACAGTTAAAAACATAAAGTGTCCACACATTGACTAAGTTGCCAACGAGTGAGCAACGATTAATGATGGAAATTACGAAAAGTCAATGGTGTTCTGCCCTATACATCTGCATGAAATGTATCTGTGTCACCCACAGAATCAGGAAACAACAACGGGCAATCAAAAAGGAATGATTTGGAAAGGCCCGTTCTCATTCTCAGTAGAAGTAATGGATCCACTCTGTTCTCTCAGATGTGAGATTGGTCAATGCAGACGATCGTTGCTCTGGAAGAGTGGAAATCTTTCACGATGAAAGTTGGGGCACGGTTTGTGATGATGGCTGGGATTTGACAGATGGCACTGTTCTTTGCAAGGAGCTGCAATGTGGAGCCGTCCTGTCGGTGCACGGTAGTGCTCGGTTTGGAGGAGGTACTGGGAATATTTGGATGGATGACGTTTCCTGCGAGGGGACGGAGTCCCATCTCCGGTCTTGCTCCTTCCCCGGTTGGGGAACCCACAACTGTGGTCATGGTGAGGATGCAGGTGTAACCTGTTACCCAGGTAAGAGACCAGTGGATATCTTCTGTGAAACTGAGGCTCTCACATACGATTAACAATAACAGGGAAGAGAGGGAAAAATGTTGAAAGCTACAATCCAATTGGCGACGGCAAAGAACATGAACAGTTTCTGGCTTAAGTTCAAAAGCAAGAAACGAAAACGGAAAACCTTAATCCGCCATGAGGTAATTGTCACAGGGACAACAAGATGAAAGAGATAACTGGGTGACACAATGTGTGGTGACCGTGAGAATCGTGTTGAATCCCATGGGATATTTGCAGAGCTACTGGGGAAGGGGCAGCTGTTCCCAAAGAACGTGCTCCACCTGGAACATTCTGGAAGGGGAGTCCTAGTGAATTGTAAAACACGGCCTGTGGGTCAGGTTTTGAATGAACATGTTGGGTGTATGGTTTCATTTGCCTGGAAACTGAGAACATTAAAGTGGAACCACAATGTAGGATTGTAGGTTAGTGATGGTGCAGATTGTTCCAGTTAAGTAGATAAAGGATTGTTCTAAGGTAACTAGAGAAAGGATTGGTTCAGTAAAGGATAACAAAGGAAGTCTGTGTACCGAACCTGAGAGAATGGGTGAGATTCTGAATGATTACTTTGCATCAGTGGTCACTGAGGAGAGGAACATGGTGAATGTTGAGGTTACTGATAGAAGTTTGATTAGTCTGGATCACATTGACCTAAGTAGGGAAGATATATTGGGTAGGCTAGAGGTTATTAAGGTGGTCAAATCACCAGGACGGGATGTGATCTATCCCAAGTTGCTGAGGGAGGCAAGAGAGGAAATAGCTGAAGCCCTGACAGATATCTTTGTGGAGTCCTTCAATACAGGTGAGGTGCCGAGGACTGGACGGTTGCTCATATTGTCCCCCTGTACAAGATGTTTAGTAGGGATATTCTGGGCAACTACATACCAGTGAGCCTGATGTCGGTAGTGGGAACCATTCCTGAAGAAGGGCTCATGCCCGGAATTTCGTTCTCCTGCTCTTTGGATGCTGCCTGACCTGCTGCGCTTTTCCAGCAACACATTTTCAGCTTCTTCGAAGAAGTGATCAGATTGATTAATGAAGCCAATGAAGGCTGTTGTTGTCATAGCTCGGTGGATAAAGAACTGGTTGCACAACAGGAGGCAGACAGGAGTAGTTGAAGGCAGTTTCTCAAACTGGAGAAAGGTTACCAGTGGGTGTTCCTCAGGGGTCAGTGTTGAGCCACTGTTGTTTGTAATAGACATTAATGATCTGGGAGTTGGCACACTGTTGGTATAATCAGCAAGTTTGCAGATGACTCCAAGATTGGTGGAGGAGCAGAAAGCATAAGAGACTGTCAGAGAATACCGGAGGATATGGATAGACTGGAGAGTTGGGCGGAAAAGTGGCAGATGGTTATCCATCCAGACAAATGTGCGGTGACGCATTTAGGCAATACTGATTCTGGGGCGAATGATGCAATGAATGAAAGACCAGTGGGAAAAGTTGATGGGCATAGAGATCTGGGATTGCAGGTCCATTGTATCTGAAGGTTGCTGCACAGGTGGATAGAGTGGTCAAGAAGGCATATGGGATGCTTGCCTTCTGTGGATGGGGTATTGAGGAAAAGAGCTGGCAAGTCATGTCAACATTATACACGGCATTGGTTCAGCCGCGCTTACAATACTGTGTTCAGTTCTGGTCCCAACATTACCAAAGAGATGTGGATGCTTTGGAGAGGGTGCAGAGAAGGTTTGTGAGGGTGTTGCCTGGTATGGAAGGTGCTTGCTATGAAGTAAGGTTGAGTAGGTTAGGCTAATGTTCACTAGAAAAAACGAGATAGAGGGGGGACCTGATTGAGGTTTACAAAATCATGAAGGATATAGACAGGGTGGATAGAGACAAGCTTTTTCCCAGGGTGAAGGATTCAATAACGAGAGGTCTCCCTTTTAAGGTGAGAGGTGGAAAGTTTGTGGGGGATACACGTGACGAGTACTTCACACAGAGGCTGGTGGGTGTCTGGAATGCATTGCCAGCAGGTTCGGTAGATTCACTTCAGATGCGTCTGGACAGATGCATGAGTTGGTGGGGAGAAGAGGGATACAAATGCTTCGGAATTGACAGACAGGTTTAGACAGTAGATTTGTATCTGCTCAGGCTTGGAAGGGCCTGTTCCATTGCTGTAAATTTTCTTTGTTCTTTGTTAATGCAAAGAACGGATACTCCGTGTGAGTGTCACATAGTACTGAGGAAGAAACAATGTATGAGGAAATATGATAACGGATCAGACATAAAGGGTTTAAGTATAGTATACATTGTCTTTATGCTTACCCATTTGGAATAAGATGGCCAAATCGACAGTGCAAATCTAAGGTAATGAATCAGATATCGTTGACGGGCAGGAAACATGCTGAATTCAGAGATATTTGAGAATTCAGAGAGAGAGATAAAGCGAGAGAGAGAGAGTGCGCGTGTGTGTGTGTGTGTGTGAGAGAGAGAGACTAGTGAGGGAAAAATTGGTGGGACAGTACCCTGAATCAGAAATGAAATGGGGACAGTTTTGGGCGCTATTTCATCTGGATGATATTGCGTCAATGTGGAGCTAAAGACACATGCGAACAAAGATGTTAAGCTAACCGATCAGCTGTGATCATTTTGAATTTTGAAGCACACTCAAAATGCCGAATCGCCATCTCCTGCTCCTCGTTTCTATCACTTTATATTCCTAATGTTTCAGTACATTAACATGAAACAGAATCACATAATTGAGACTCTAACCTTTATAGTTGGCAATAACGAGAATACCCCACACATTAATCAGACAGAATACAATTGCAGATTTCTGAAATCTCCTTTACAGATTTTCCTCTTTTTAGATCCTTCAATGGAGCCGACAATCTCTGTCAGCCCTTCACTGGCACTGTACGTGGCTGGAGATTCACTCACTATTAACTGCACAGTTCCACACATCAACTTGACTGGACATCTGGAGTTGCTGAAGGACTCGAATTCTCTCATCATTGGACAAGGAGCCCTCACATACGTCATTGAAAACGTCACCACCAGCGACCAAGGGAGCTACCAATGTTCCTATCGGACTGAGGTGGCAGAGCAAACTGTTGATATTGTTGTTACAAGTGAGTGTGTCTTGTGTCAATTTTGTAGAAACTGAGGACAGCAGTTGCTGGAAATTAGAGTGTAATGGTGTGATGTTGGAAAAGTAAAGCCGGTCAGGCAGCATCTGAAGAGCAGGCTTGTCGAGAGGACTGAAGATGCTGATGAAGAGCTTCTCCTCAAAACATCGACTTTCCTGCTCCTGGATACTGCGAGACCAGCTGCGCCTTTCCAGCACCACACCTTTCCACTTGTGTCTGTTTTGTCAAAGTAACCAACTACGATATTATTCCAATGTGTTTTGCAGACCTTTCCTTGAGGCAGAATCTCCAAGCTAGGACTGGTATTCATTTTCAGCTGTATTTTATTTAATCACACATTGTTCCAAAAATGAAACATTTGATTATTTTACTCTGCAGTTTCCATGTATTCTGGGAGGGTGACTCCTTGTTCTGGAGTCCCCCCTCCACCCGGAACACCGTTCCGAATGTTGACCTGTCATGTCCTGTGAAAAGATCTACTAGTTTTTGCTCAAACAGATGCACCTTACCATTGGGTCATGTAGTCACATGACAAAAATGTGCCTTCACACTGATACAGTCAGCGGGATTTGGGCAGGCGGAGTGACTGGCAGATGTAGGGCCGATGCAGTTTGATGCGAATAAGCGAGAGGTTATCCAGTGCGGTGCAAAGTGTCAGGAAGTTGGGATATGATCCAAATGATGTTAGATGGGGAAAGCAGGGAGGTACTAATGCACCTGGGTGTTCCTCGACACCAGTCATGAACAGTAATTGTGGCCGGTGTAGCAGGTAATGCAGAAGGCAAATGGGATGTTATCCTTCATACATGAGGGTTCAGTCCCAGGATGGGATACCTTGATAGCACACCTGGACTTTTGTGCGTTCACTTTGGATCTCCTTATCTGCAGGAGGATGTACAGAGATAGTTCAACACAGGTTTCCCAGACGGTTTTCTGGGATGGCAGGGCTGACGTATGAAGAGAGGCTGGGTTGGTTAGGACGACGGTCACTGGTGTTTGGAAGAATGGTGAGGGATCTCACAGAAAGCTACAAAATTCTAAACAAACATGACAAGGATAAACACAGGAATGATGTTCCCGATTACCAGTAGAGTCCAGAATCACAGTCTAAAGGAGACAGGGTGGGATTGAGAAAAGGAGTCATGTCTTCACTCAGAGAGTGGGGAGCCTGTGGGATTCTCGAGCAGAAACTGGGCGAGGCCAAAATACTGAATGGTGTTGGAGTACGAGTTGGAGAGATGTTTGAGAGATTACAGCGAGAAAGCACGGGAGCAGGGGACTGAGTTGAATGATGAGGGACGATTGTATTGAATGAGCGAAGGAAACCTGAAGGGCCGAATGGCCTACACCTGCTCCAGTGTTGAATGCTTCATAGAGGTGAAATGTTTTATTCGTCAGATCCTGCAACCGAGCCGAGCATCTCCGTGAGAGCTGACGGCGGATCAGTCAACATCAGCTGCACAGTTCCAGACGGTGTCCCTTCAGGCCGCTTTCTGTTGCTAAAGGACACGGTTCCCATCATCAACAGCACCATCAGCCAGCAATCCTTCACCTACACCATTCCGAACATCACTGCCAGCAGCCAGGGCCACTACACATGTTCCTACACAACCCAGGTTTCAGGTCGTTGGATACCATCGTTTCAAAGTCGCCCTGTAACTGTCGCACGTGAGTAAGGCTTCCGCTGGCTCGGTAAGACGTGAATATTCGGAAACCGTGTCCCAGAGCATGACTAATTCTGCAAGGTAGATATTTACAATGTAATTCCAACATTAGGGTCGGCTTCCTGTGAAAGAGGGCATTTATAAGTAACATTCCTGCTCCGTGCTATCTGAATGACTCTGTCCTCATGGCCACAACACCAGCTGGCAAAGTCTCGATGTTCACCTCTTGACTGGGTTGGGTTAGCAAGGTTGGTGTGACAGCAGGTCTGCGATGCACAGCCGCACCCAGTGCGTGGGTTTACTTCCTGCACAGGCTGAGGTCAAAGTGAGAATCCAGCCGTTTCAAGCTTCGAATGCGGCCCGGTGAGCATCTGGTTAATCCACCACCGGTTATCTGTCTGCCTGGCCGTCTGTCTGATGTCTCTTACTCTCTCTGCAATAGCCGTGCTGAGCCTTGTATATCTATATAAAAGCAACAGATGCAGGGAGAGAGATAGGTAGAGAGAGTGAGAGAGAGAGAGAAAGAGAGATAGAGAGAGGTAGAAACCAGTGAGTGAGGAGCTGCCACCAGTCATCTTTCTGTCTGTCTGTCACTTTTTGTCTCGCTCTCTGAGAGATTTGCAGATCTTCATAAATCTACATAAAACATGTGTGTATTGGTGCCAGGAAAGTAAATGAACAACGATGGCAAATTAAATGTAGAATGATTCGGATTACGTCGTTGTCCTCTGAAGTAACGGGTCCACTCTGTTCTCTCAGGATCGGGTGTGAGATTGGTCAATTCGAACGATCCGTGCTCTGGAACTGTGGAGGTGTTGTACGATGGAAGTTGGGGCACGGTTTGTGATGATGGCTGGGATTTGGCAGATGGCACTGTTCTTTGCAAGGAGCTGCAATGTGGACCCGCCCTGTCGGTGCACGGTAGCGCTCGGTTTGGAACAGGTAGCGGCAAGATTTGGATGGATGACGTTTCCTGCGAGGGGACAGAGTCCCATCTCCGGTCTTGCTCCTTCCCCGGTTGGGGAACCCACAACTGTGGTCATGGTGAGGATGCAGGTGTAATCTGTTACCCAGGTAAGACCCAGCTGTATAACTGAATGGACATCTTCTGTACAACTCAGGTTCCTGTATTGGTTTGGCATTTACAGGGAAGTGGGCAAAAAGCTTTGAAAGATGCAATCCAATTGGTTTTACATCAAGTTTATGAACAGCTTCTGGCTAAATTGAAAAGTAAGAAAGGAAAATGTAAAATCTGTATCCGCCATGAGCTAATTGTCACAGGGACAACAAGATGAAAGAGATAACTGTGTGACTCAATGTGTGGTGACCGTGAGAATTGTGTTGAAAACCATGGGATATTTGGAGAGCTACTGGGGAAGGGGCAGCTGTTCCCAAAGAACGTGTTCCACCTGGAACATCCTGGAAGGGGAGTCCTAGTGAATTGTAAAACACGGCCTGTGGGTCAGGTTTTGAATGAACATGTTGGGTGTATGGTTTCATTTGCCTGGAACATTAGTAGATTAAACCTGAAGCAGAATTTAGGATTGTAGGTTAGTGACGGTGCAGATTGTTCCAGTTAATACAAGGAAGGAACACTACGGGTGAGCGTCATATTGTAGTGACGAAGCAAAAAAGTGTGAGGAAATGTGATGTCATCAGATGTAAAGGGTTTAACTCCATTTAGCGCTGTCTTTATGCTTGACCCATTTTGAAGGAAGTGGACAAACTGACAGTGCAAATCTAAGGTCAAGAATCGGATACCACAGGAAACATGCTTAACGGAGATCAGAAAAGGATTTTTACTATTCAGAGATATTTGGGAATTCGGGGCGGGAGAAAGTGGGATAGAGAGAGAGAGACAGCGAGAGGGTGGGTGAGAGAAAAAGAGAGAGACAGAAAGATAAGGAGAGATCAGTGAGGGATACGGTGATGGGGTAGGACCATTAATCAGAGACGAACGGGCGACAGTTTTGGACGCTATTTCATCTGGGATTGTTTATCGTCAATGTGTTTGGAGCGAAAGAAACAGCAAAGGAATAAAATCTCAGACAAACAAAGCTGTTGAGCTAACCGACCAGCTGTGATTATTATGAATGGTGGAGCACTCTCAAAATGCCAAAAGGCCTAGTTTGGCTCCCAATTTCTTTCATTCAACATTCCTCATGTTTCAGGAGATAGGAAATACAGTGACATTTAACAGAATAGCAAACGGGTCTCCAAGTACATGCTTTATAGTTGGGGCGGCAGACTGGGGAGGCACGGTGGCTCAGTGGTTAGCACTGCTGCGTCATGGTGCCAGGATCCCAAGTTCAATTCCCGCTTCGGGCACCTGTCTGTGTGGAGTTTGCACATTCTCTCCGTGTCTGCGTGAGTTTCCTCCGGGTGTTCCGGTTTCCGGGCAGAGTCCAAAGATATTCAGGTCGTGTGAACTGGCCATGCTAAATTGCCCGTAGTGTTAGGTGCATTAGTCAGGGGTAAATGGGTCTGTTTGGGTGGCTCTTCAGTGGGGCACTGTGGACTTGTTGGGCCGAAGGGCCTGTTTCCACACTGTCGTGACTGTGATCTAATTTAGTTGCCAATAACGGGAACATCCCACACATTAATCGGACAGAATACAATTGCAGATTTCTATCGTTCTCCATTCCTCATGTTTCAGTCCATTTCAAATCCAGTAACATTAAACAGAATGGTAAACGGCTCTCCAATCACATAATTGAGACTCTACCCTTTATAGTTGGCAATAACGAGAATACCCCACACATTAATCAGACAGAATAAAATTGCAGATTTCTGAAATCTCCTTTACCAATTTTCCTCTTTTTAGATCCTTCAAAGGAGCCGACAATCTCTGTCAGCCCTTCACTGGCACTCTATGTGGCTGGAGATTCACTCACTATTAACTGCACAGTTCCACACAGCAACTTGACTGGACATCTGGAGTTGCTGAAGGACTCGAATTCTCTCAGCTTTGGACAAGGAGCCCTCACATACGTCATTGAAAACGTCACCACCAGCGACCAAGGGAGCTACCAATGTTCATATCGGACTGAGGTGGCAGAGCAATGGTCACCCAGCTCTCTGAGTCAACCTGTTGATATTGTTGTTACAAGTGAGTGTATATTGTGTCAGTTATGGACAAAGTGATGACTGATCTGCAGATGCTAGCGATCAGAGTCGAATGGTGTGATGTTGGAAAAGCACAGCGGGTCAGGCAGCATCTGAGGAGCCCCAGAGTCGACGGTTTGAGCATGAGGCCTTCATCAGGAATGAAGATGCTGATGATGGGCTTTTGCTCGAAACATCGACTTTCCTGCTCCAGGATTCTGCGTGACCAGCTGTTCCTTTCCAGCACCACACCTTTCCACTTGTGTCTGTTTTGTCAAATTAAACAATTCCTGAATTGTTCCAATGTGTGTTGATGATATTTTCTGGTGGCAGAACCTCCACGCTCAGACAAAATTCATTTTCAGCCGTGTTTTATTTAAGCACACATTGTTCAGAAAATGCAACATGTACTTCCTTTGCTCTGCAGTTTCCATGTTTATGAAACGGTGACCCCTTTGTTCTGGACTGCCCCCTCCATCCGGAATACCGTTCCGGGAGTTACCCTGTCCAGTCTTATGAAAAGATCTGTGAAATTTGCTTCAGGAGATACACCTTATGGTTGGGTCATGTCGTCTCATGACAGCAATGTGCCATCACACTGATACAGTCAGCGGGATTTGGACACGCGGAGCGAGTGGCAATGTCCAGCAGATGCAGATTAATGTGGATCAGCGAGAGGGTATCCAATGCAGTGCAAAGTGTCAGGGAGGTGGATTAGGATCCAAACGGTGTTAGATCTGGAAAGCAGGAATGAACCTGAGTGTTTCTGTACATCAGTCACGAACAGTAATTGTGGCCGGTGTAGCAGGGAATGAAGAAAGCAAATGGAATCTTGTCCTTCATAGGAAGAGGGTTCAGTCCCAGGATGGGATACCTTGATAGCACAGCTGGATATTTGTGCGTGCACCTTGGGTCTCCTTATGGGCAGGAGGATGTTCTGGTTCCAGAGATAGTTCAACAAAGCTTTCCCAGACTGTTTTCTGGGATGGCAGGGCTGACGTATGAAGAGAGTCTGGATTGGTTAGGAGTATGGTCACTGGTGTTTGGAAGAATGGTGAGGGATCTCATAGAAAGATTTAAAAAATTCTCAAAGAACTAGACAAAGATGAACACAGGAAAGATGTTCCAAATCACGGGCAGAGTCCAGATTCACAGTCTCAAGAGGACAGAGTGGGATTGAGAAAAGGAGTAATGTCTTCACTCAGAGAGTGGGGAGCCTGTGGGATTCTCTGCTTCAGGAAGCGGGCGAGGTCCAAATATCCCATGCTATTCCAGTTGGAGTCGGATAGATGTTTTACAGATTACAGCGAGAAAGCACGGGAGCAGGGAGTTGAATAATAAGGAACGATATTATTGAATGGGTGAGGTCAACTTGACGGGCCGAATGGCCTACACCTGCTCCAGTGTTGGATATTTTAGTGAGATGATTTGTTTTATTCGTCAGATCCTGCAACCGAGCCGAGCATCTCCGTGAGAGCTGACGGCGGATCAGTCAACATCAGCTGCACAGTTCCAGACGGTGTCCCTTCAGGCCGCTTTCTGTTGCTAAAGGACACGGTTCCCATCATCAACAGCACCATCAGCCAGCAATCCTTCACCTACACCATTCCGAACATCACTGCCAGCAGCCAGGGCCACTACACATGTTCCTACACAACCCAGGTTTCAGGTCGTTGGATACCATCGTTTCAAAGTCGCCCTGTAACTGTCGCACGTGAGTAAGGCTTCCGCTGGCTCGGTAAGACGTGAATATTCGGAAACCGTGTCCCAGAGCATGACTAAATCTGCAAGGTAGATATTTACAATGTAATTCCAACATTAGGGTCGGCTTCCTGTGAAAGAGGGCATTTATAAGGTAAACAGTCACGTTCGATTTGCCTTTCCTGCTCCATGCTCCCTGAGTGACCCTGCCCACATGTCTACAACACCAGCTGGCAAAGTCTTGATGTTCACTTCTTGACTGAGATGGAGTGACAAAGTTGGCTGGACAGCTGGTCTCCGGGGCACAGGGGCACCCCGTGCGTGGGTTTGCTTCCTGCACAGGCAGTGAGCAAAGTGAGAATGCAGCCTTCTCAAACTTTGAATGGGGCCCGGTGAGCATCTGGTTAATCCACCACCGGTCATCTGTCTGTCTGTCTGTGTGTCTGATGTATTTCTGTGTTTCTGTCTCTCTTTCTGTCTCTCTCTCTCTCTCTGTCTGTCTGTCTCTCTCTCTCCAAAAGCAATGCAGAACCTTGTAAACCTCCATAAATGAGAGATGCACAGAGAGAGGGAGAGACAGAGACAGAGAGAGAGAGTACAAACCAATGAGGGAAGAGCTGTTACGAGTGATCACTCAGTCAGTCTGTCACTTCCTGTATCGCTCTCGAGTTTTGCAGACCCTTATAAATCTACATAAAACATGTGTGTATTGGTGTCAGGAAAGTAAATGAACAACGATGGCCGATCAAAGTTAGAATGATTCGGATATCACCGTTCTCAAGTGAAGTAATGGATCCACTCTGTTCTCTCAGGATCGGGTGTGAGATTGGTCAATTCGAACGATCCGTGCTCTGGAACTGTGGAGGTGTTGTACGATGGAAGTTGGGGCACGGTTTGTGATGATGGCTGGGATTTGGCAGATGGCACTGTTCTTTGCAAGGAGCTGCAATGTGGACCCGTCCTGTCGGTGCACGGTAGCGCTCGGTTTGGAGGAGGTACTGGAAATATTTGGATGGATGACGTTTCCTGCGAGGGGACGGAATCCCATCTCCGGTCTTGCTCCTTCCCCGGTTGGGGAACCCACAACTGTGGTCATGGTGAGGATGCAGGTGTAACCTGTTACCCAGGTAAGAGACCAGTGGATATCTTCTGTGAAACTGAGGCTCTCACATACGACTAACAATAACAGGGAAGAGAGGGAAAAATGTTGAAAGCTACAATCCAATTGGCGACGGCAAAGAACATGAACAGTTTCTGGCTTAAGTTCAAAAGCAAGAAACGAAAACGGAAAACCTTAATCCGCCATGAGGTAATTGTCACAGGGACAACAAGATGAAAGGGATAACTGGGTGACACAATGTGTGGTGACCGTGAGAATCGTGTTGAATCCCATGGGATATTTGCAGAGCTACTGGGGAAGGGGCAGCTGTTCCCAAAGAACGTGCTCCACCTGGAACATTCTGGAAGGGGAGTCCTAGTGAATTGTAAAACACGGCCTGTGGGTCAGGTTTTGAATGAACATGTTGGGTGTATGGTTTCATTTGCCTGGAAACTGAGAACATTAAAGTGGAACCACAATGTAGGATTGTAGGTTAGTGATGGTGCAGATTGTTCCAGTTAAGTAGATAAAGGATTGTTCTAAGGTAACTAGAGAAAGGATTGGTTCAGTAAAGGATAACAAAGGAAGTCTGTGTACCGAACCTGAGAGAATGGGTGAGATTCTGAATGATTACTTTGCATCAGTGGTCACTGAGGAGAGGAACATGGTGAATGTTGAGGTTACTGATAGAAGTTTGATTAGTCTGGATCACATTGACCTAAGTAGGGAAGATATATTGGGTAGGCTAGAGGTTATTAAGGTGGTCAAATCACCAGGACGGGATGTGATCTATCCCAAGTTGCTGAGGGAGGCAAGAGAGGAAATAGCTGAAGCCCTGACAGATATCTTTGTGGAGTCCTTCAATACAGGTGAGGTGCCGAGGACTGGACGGTTGCTCATATTGTCCCCCTGTACAAGATGTTTAGTAGGGATATTCTGGGCAACTACATACCAGTGAGCCTGATGTCGGTAGTGGGAACCATTCCTGAAGAAGGGCTCATGCCCGGAATTTCGTTCTCCTGCTCTTTGGATGCTGCCTGACCTGCTGCGCTTTTCCAGCAACACATTTTCAGCTTCTTCGAAGAAGTGATCAGATTGATTAATGAAGCCAATGAAGGCTGTTGTTGTCATAGCTCGGTGGATAAAGAACTGGTTGCACAACAGGAGGCAGACAGGAGTAGTTGAAGGGAGTTTCTCAAACTGGAGAAAGGTTACCAGTGGGTGTTCCTCAGGGGTCAGTGTTGAGCCACTGTTGTTTGTAATAGACATTAATGATCTGGGAGTTGGCACGCTGTTGGTATAATCAGCAAGTTTGCAGATGACTCCAAGATTGGTGGAGGAGCAGAAAGCATAAGAGACTGTCAGAGAATACCGGAGGATATGGATAGACTGGAGAGTTGGGCGGAAAAGTGGCAGATGGTTATCCATCCAGACAAATGTGCGGTGACGCATTTAGGCAATACTGATTCTGGGGCGAATGATGCAATGAATGAAAGACCAGTGGGAAAAGTTGATGGGCATAGAGATCTGGGATTGCAGGTCCATTGTATCTGAAGGTTGCTGCACAGGTGGATAGAGTGGTCAAGAAGGCATATGGGATGCTTGCCTTCTGTGGATGGGGTATTGAGGAAAAGAGCTGGCAAGTCATGTCAACATTATACACGGCATTGGTTCAGCCGCGCTTACAATACTGTGTTCAGTTCTGGTCCCAACATTACCAAAGAGATGTGGATGCTTTGGAGAGGGTGCAGAGAAGGTTTGTGAGGGTGTTGCCTGGTATGGAAGGTGCTTGCTATGAAGTAAGGTTGAGTAGGTTAGGCTAATGTTCACTAGAAAAAACGAGATAGAGGGGGGACCTGATTGAGGTTTACAAAATCATGAAGGATATAGACAGGGTGGATAGAGACAAGCTTTTTCCCAGGGTGAAGGATTCAATAACGAGAGGTCTCCCTTTTAAGGTGAGAGGTGGAAAGTTTGTGGGGGATACACGTGACGAGTACTTCACACAGAGGCTGGTGGGTGTCTGGAATGCATTGCCAGCAGGTTCGGTAGATTCACTTCAGATGCGTCTGGACAGATGCATGAGTTGGTGGGGAGAAGAGGGATACAAATGCTTCGGAATTGACAGACAGGTTTAGACAGTAGATTTGTATCTGCTCAGGCTTGGAAGGGCCTGTTCCATTGCTGTAAATTTTCTTTGTTCTTTGTTAATGCAAAGAACGGATACTCCGTGTGAGTGTCACATAGTACTGAGGAAGAAACAATGTATGAGGAAATATGATAACGGATCAGACATAAAGGGTTTAAGTATAGTATACATTGTCTTTATGCTTACCCATTTGGAATAAGATGGCCAAATCGACAGTGCAAATCTAAGGTAATGAATCAGATATCGTTGACGGGCAGGAAACATGCTGAATTCAGAGATATTTGAGAATTCAGAGAGAGAGATAAAGCGAGAGAGAGAGAGTGCGCGTGTGTGTGTGTGTGTGTGAGAGAGAGAGTCTAGTGAGGGAAAAATTGGTGGGACAGTACCCTGAATCAGAAATGAAATGGGGACAGTTTTGGGCGCTATTTCATCTGGATGATATTGCGTCAATGTGGAGCTAAAGACACATGCGAACAAAGATGTTAAGCTAACCGATCAGCTGTGATCATTTTGAATTTTGAAGCACACTCAAAATGCCGAATCGCCATCTCCTGCTCCTCGTTTCTATCACTTTATATTCCTAATGTTTCAGTACATTAACATGAAACAGAATCACATAATTGAGACTCTAACCTTTATAGTTGGCAATAACGAGAATACCCCACACATTAATCAGACAGAATACAATTGCAGATTTCTGAAATCTCCTTTACAGATTTTCCTCTTTTTAGATCCTTCAATGGAGCCGACAATCTCTGTCAGCCCTTCACTGGCACTGTACGTGGCTGGAGATTCACTCACTATTAACTGCACAGTTCCACACATCAACTTGACTGGACATCTGGAGTTGCTGAAGGACTCGAATTCTCTCATCATTGGACAAGGAGCCCTCACATACGTCATTGAAAACGTCACCACCAGCGACCAAGGGAGCTACCAATGTTCCTATCGGACTGAGGTGGCAGAGCAAACTGTTGATATTGTTGTTACAAGTGAGTGTGTCTTGTGTCAATTTTGTAGAAACTGAGGACAGCAGTTGCTGGAAATTAGAGTGTAATGGTGTGATGTTGGAAAAGTAAAGCCGGTCAGGCAGCATCTGAAGAGCAGGCTTGTCGAGAGGACTGAAGATGCTGATGAAGAGCTTCTCCTCAAAACATCGACTTTCCTGCTCCTGGATACTGCGAGACCAGCTGCGCCTTTCCAGCACCACACCTTTCCACTTGTGTCTGTTTTGTCAAAGTAACCAACTACGATATTATTCCAATGTGTTTTGCAGACCTTTCCTTGAGGCAGAATCTCCAAGCTAGGACTGGTATTCATTTTCAGCTGTATTTTATTTAATCACACATTGTTCCAAAAATGAAACATTTGATTATTTTACTCTGCAGTTTCCATGTATTCTGGGAGGGTGACTCCTTGTTCTGGAGTCCCCCCTCCACCCGGAACACCGTTCCGAATGTTGACCTGTCATGTCCTGTGAAAAGATCTACTAGTTTTTGCTCAAACAGATGCACCTTACCATTGGGTCATGTAGTCACATGACAAAAATGTGCCTTCACACTGATACAGTCAGCGGGATTTGGGCAGGCGGAGTGACTGGCAGATGTAGGGCCGATGCAGTTTGATGCGAATAAGCGAGAGGTTATCCAGTGCGGTGCAAAGTGTCAGGAAGTTGGGATATGATCCAAATGATGTTAGATGGGGAAAGCAGGGAGGTACTAATGCACCTGGGTGTTCCTCGACACCAGTCATGAACAGTAATTGTGGCCGGTGTAGCAGGTAATGCAGAAGGCAAATGGGATGTTATCCTTCATACATGAGGGTTCAGTCCCAGGATGGGATACCTTGATAGCACACCTGGACTTTTGTGCGTTCACTTTGGATCTCCTTATCTGCAGGAGGATGTACAGAGATAGTTCAACACAGGTTTCCCAGACGGTTTTCTGGGATGGCAGGGCTGACGTATGAAGAGAGGCTGGGTTGGTTAGGACGACGGTCACTGGTGTTTGGAAGAATGGTGAGGGATCTCACAGAAAGCTACAAAATTCTAAACAAACATGACAAGGATAAACACAGGAATGATGTTCCCGATTACCAGTAGAGTCCAGAATCACAGTCTAAAGGAGACAGGGTGGGATTGAGAAAAGGAGTCATGTCTTCACTCAGAGAGTGGGGAGCCTGTGGGATTCTCGAGCAGAAACTGGGCGAGGCCAAAATACTGAATGGTGTTGGAGTACGAGTTGGAGAGATGTTTGAGAGATTACAGCGAGAAAGCACGGGAGCAGGGGACTGAGTTGAATGATGAGGGACGATTGTATTGAATGAGCGAAGGAAACCTGAAGGGCCGAATGGCCTACACCTGCTCCAGTGTTGAATGCTTCATAGAGGTGAAATGTTTTATTCGTCAGATCCTGCAACCGAGCCGAGCATCTCCGTGAGAGCTGACGGCGGATCAGTCAACATCAGCTGCACAGTTCCAGACGGTGTCCCTTCAGGCCGCTTTCTGTTGCTAAAGGACACGGTTCCCATCATCAACAGCACCATCAGCCAGCAATCCTTCACCTACACCATTCCGAACATCACTGCCAGCAGCCAGGGCCACTACACATGTTCCTACACAACCCAGGTTTCAGGTCGTTGGATACCATCGTTTCAAAGTCGCCCTGTAACTGTCGCACGTGAGTAAGGCTTCCGCTGGCTCGGTAAGACGTGAATATTCGGAAACCGTGTCCCAGAGCATGACTAATTCTGCAAGGTAGATATTTACAATGTAATTCCAACATTAGGGTCGGCTTCCTGTGAAAGAGGGCATTTATAAGTAACATTCCTGCTCCGTGCTATCTGAATGACTCTGTCCTCATGGCCACAACACCAGCTGGCAAAGTCTCGATGATCACCTCTTGACTGGGTTGGGTTAGCAAGGTTGGTGTGACAGCAGGTCTGCGATGCACAGCCGCACCCAGTGCGTGGGTTTACTTCCTGCACAGGCTGAGGTCAAAGTGAGAATCCAGCCGTTTCAAGCTTCGAATGCGGCCCGGTGAGCATCTGGTTAATCCACCACCGGTTATCTGTCTGCCTGGCCGTCTGTCTGATGTCTCTTACTCTCTCTGCAATAGCCGTGCTGAGCCTTGTATATCTATATAAAAGCAACAGATGCAGGGAGAGAGATAGGTAGAGAGAGTGAGAGAGAGTGAGAAAGAGAGATAGAGAGAGGTAGAAACCAGTGAGTGAGGAGCTGCCACCAGTCATCTTTCTGTCTGTCTGTCACTTTTTGTCTCGCTCTCTAAGAGATTTGCAGACCTTCATAAATCTACATAAAACATGTGTGTATTGGTGCCAGGAAAGTAAATGAACAACGATGGCAAATTAAATGTAGAATGATTCGGATTACGTCGTTGTCCTCTGAAGTAACGGGTCCACTCTGTTCTCTCAGGTTCGGGTGTGAGATTGGTCAATTCGAACGATCCGTGCTCTGGAACTGTGGAGGTGTTGTACGATGGAAGTTGGGGCACGGTTTGTGATGATGGCTGGGATTTGGCAGATGGCACTGTTCTTTGCAAGGAGCTGCAATGTGGACCCGCCCTGTCGGTGCACGGTAGTGCTCGGTTTGGAACAGGTAGCGGCAAGATTTGGATGGATGACGTTTCCTGCGAGGGGACAGAGTCCCATCTCCGGTCTTGCTCCTTCCCCGGTTGGGGAACCCACAACTGTGGTCATGGTGAGGATGCAGGTGTAATCTGTTACCCAGGTAAGACCCAGCTGTATAACTGAATGGACATCTTCTGTACAACTCAGGTTCCTGTATTGGTTTGGCATTTACAGGGAAGTGGGCAAAAAGCTTTGAAAGATGCAATCCAATTGGTTTTACATCAAGTTTATGAACAGCTTCTGGCTAAATTGAAAAGTAAGAAAGGAAAATGTAAAACCTTAATCCGCCATGAGCTAATTGTCACAGGGACAACAAGATGAAAGAGATAACTGGGTGACACAATGTGTGCTGACCGTGAGAATTGTGTTGAAAACCATGGGATATTTGCAGAGCTACTGGGGAAGGGGCAGCTGTTCCCAAAGAACGTGCTCCACCTGGAACATCCTGGAAGGGGAGTCCTAGTGAATTGTAAAACACGGCCTGTGGGTCAGGTTTTGAATGAACATGTTGGGTGTATGGTTTCATTTGCCTGGAACATTAGTAGATTAAACCTGAAGCAGAATTTAGGATTGTAGGTTAGTGACGGTGCAGATTGTTCCAGTTAATACAAGGAAGGAACACTACGGGTGAGCGTCATATTGTAGTGACGAAGCAAAAAAGTGTGAGGAAATGTGATGTCATCAGATGTAAAGGGTTTAACTCCATTTAGCGCTGTCTTTATGCTTGACCCATTTTGAAGGAAGTGGACAAACTGACAGTGCAAATCTAAGGTCAAGAATCGGATACCACAGGAAACATGCTTAACGGAGATCAGAAAAGGATTTTTACTATTCAGAGATATTTGGGAATTCGGGGCGGGAGAAAGTGGGATAGAGAGAGAGAGACAGCGAGAGGGTGGGTGAGAGAAAAAGAGAGAGACAGAAAGATAAGGAGAGATCAGTGAGGGATACGGTGATGGGGTAGGACCATTAATCAGAGACGAACGGGCGACAGTTTTGGACGCTATTTCATCTGGGATTGTTTATCGTCAATGTGTTTGGAGCGAAAGAAACAGCAAAGGAATAAAATCTCAGACAAACAAAGCTGTTGAGCTAACCGACCAGCTGTGATTATTATGAATGGTGGAGCACTCTCAAAATGCCAAAAGGCCTAGTTTGGCTCCCAATTTCTTTCATTCAACATTCCTCATGTTTCAGGAGATAGGAAATACAGTGACATTTAACAGAATAGCAAACGGGTCTCCAAGTACATGCTTTATAGTTGGGGCGGCAGACTGGGGAGGCACGGTGGCTCAGTGGTTAGCACTGCTGCGTCATGGTGCCAGGATCCCAAGTTCAATTCCCGCTTCGGGCACCTGTCTGTGTGGAGTTTGCACATTCTCTCCGTGACTGCGTGAGTTTCCTCCGGGTGTTCCGGTTTCCGGGCAGAGTCCAAAGATATTCAGGTCGTGTGAATTGGCCATGCTAAATTGCCCGTAGTGTTAGGTGCATTAGTCAGGGGTAAATGGGTCTGTTTGGGTGGCTCTTCAGTGGGGCACTGTGGACTTGTTGGGCCGAAGGGCCTGTTTCCACACTGTCGTGACTGTGATCTAATTTAGTTGCCAATAACGGGAACATCCCACACATTAATCGGACAGAATACAATTGCAGATTTCTATCGTTCTCCATTCCTCATGTTTCAGTCCATTTCAAATCCAGTAACATTAAACAGAATGGTAAACGGCTCTCCAATCACATAATTGAGACTCTACCCTTTATAGTTGGCAATAACGAGAATACCCCACACATTAATCAGACAGAATAAAATTGCAGATTTCTGAAATCTCCTTTACCAATTTTCCTCTTTTTAGATCCTTCAAAGGAGCCGACAATCTCTGTCAGCCCTTCACTGGCACTCTATGTGGCTGGAGATTCACTCACTATTAACTGCACAGTTCCACACAGCAACTTGACTGGACATCTGGAGTTGCTGAAGGACTCGAATTCTCTCAGCTTTGGACAAGGAGCCCTCACATACGTCATTGAAAACGTCACCAGCAGCGACCAAGGGAGCTACCAATGTTCATATCGGACTGAGGTGGCAGAGCAATGGTCACCCAGCTCTCTGAGTCAACCTGTTGATATTGTTGTTACAAGTGAGTGTATATTGTGTCAGTTATGGACAAAGTGATGACTGATCTGCAGATGCTAGCGATCAGAGTCGAATGGTGTGATGTTGGAAAAGCACAGCGGGTCAGGCAGCATCTGAGGAGCCCCAGAGTCGACGGTTTGAGCATGAGGCCTTCATCAGGAATGAAGATGCTGATGATGGGCTTTTGCTCGAAACATCGACTTTCCTGCTCCAGGATTCTGCGTGACCAGCTGTTCCTTTCCAGCACCACACCTTTCCACTTGTGTCTGTTTTGTCAAATTAAACAATTCCTGAATTGTTCCAATGTGTGTTGATGATATTTTCTGGTGGCAGAACCTCCACGCTCAGACAAAATTCATTTTCAGCCGTGTTTTATTTAAGCACACATTGTTCAGAAAATGCAACATGTACTTCCTTTGCTCTGCAGTTTCCATGTTTATGAAACGGTGACCCCTTTGTTCTGGACTGCCCCCTCCATCCGGAATACCGTTCCGGGAGTTACCCTGTCCAGTCTTATGAAAAGATCTGTGAAATTTGCTTCAGGAGATACACCTTATGGTTGGGTCATGTCGTCTCATGACAGCAATATGCCATCACACTGATACAGTCAGCGGGATTTGGACACGCGGAGCGAGTGGCAATGTCCAGCAGATGCAGATTAATGTGGATCAGCGAGAGGGTATCCAATGCAGTGCAAAGTGTCAGGGAGGTGGATTAGGATCCAAACGGTGTTAGATCTGGAAAGCAGGAATGAACCTGAGTGTTTCTGTACATCAGTCACGAACAGTAATTGTGGCCGGTGTAGCAGGGAATGAAGAAAGCAAATGGAATCTTGTCATTCATAGGAAGAGGGTTCAGTCCCAGGATGGGATACCTTGATAGCACAGCTGGATATTTGTGCGTGCACCTTGGGTCTCCTTATGGGCAGGAGGATGTTCTGGTTCCAGAGATAGTTCAACAAAGCTTTCCCAGACTGTTTTCTGGGATGGCAGGGCTGACGTATGAAGAGAGTCTGGATTGGTTAGGAGTATGGTCACTGGTGTTTGGAAGAATGGTGAGGGATCTCATAGAAAGATTTAAAAAATTCTCAAAGAACTAGACAAAGATGAACACAGGAAAGATGTTCCAAATCACGGGCAGAGTCCAGATTCACAGTCTCAAGAGGACAGAGTGGGATTGAGAAAAGGAGTAATGTCTTCACTCAGAGAGTGGGGAGCCTGTGGGATTCTCTGCTTCAGGAAGCGGGCGAGGTCCAAATATCCCATGCTATTCCAGTTGGAGTCGGATAGATGTTTTACAGATTACAGCGAGAAAGCACGGGAGCAGGGAGTTGAATAATAAGGAACGATATTATTGAATGGGTGAGGTCAACTTGACGGGCCGAATGGCCTACACCTGCTCCAGTGTTGGATATTTTAGTGAGATGATTTGTTTTATTCGTCAGATCCTGCAACCGAGCCGAGCATCTCCGTGAGAGCTGACGGCGGATCAGTCAACATCAGCTGCACAGTTCCAGACGGTGTCCCTTCAGGCCGCTTTCTGTTGCTAAAGGACACGGTTCCCATCATCAACAGCACCATCAGCCAGCAATCCTTCACCTACACCATTCCGAACATCACTGCCAGCAGCCAGGGCCACTACACATGTTCCTACACAACCCAGGTTTCAGGTCGTTGGATACCATCGTTTCAAAGTCGCCCTGTAACTGTCGCACGTGAGTAAGGCTTCCGCTGGCTCGGTAAGCCGTGAATATTCGGAAACCGTGTCCCAGAGCATGACTAATTCTGCAAGGTAGATATTTACAATGTAATTCCAGCATTAGGGTCGGCTTCCTGTGAAAGAGGGCATTTATAAGTAACATTCCTGCTCCGTGCTATCTGAATGACTCTGTCCTCATGGCCACAACACCAGCTGGCAAAGTCTCGATGTTCACCTCTTGACTGGGTTGGGTTAGCAAGGTTGGTGTGACAGCAGGTCTGCGATGCACAGCCGCACCCAGTGCGTGGGTTTACTTCCTGTCAGGCTGAGGTCAAAGTGAGAATCCAGCCGTTTCAAGCTTCGAATGCGGCCCGGTGAGCATACGGTTAATCCACCACCGGTTATCTGTCTGCCTGGCCGTCTGTCTGATGTCTCTTACTCTCTCTGCAATAGCCGTGCTGAGCCTTGTTTATCTATATAAAAGCAACAGATGCAGGGAGAGAGATAGGTAGAGAGAGTGAGAGAGAGAGAGAAAGAGAGATAAAGAGGTAGAAACCAGTGAGTGAGGAGCTGCAACCAGTCATCTTTCTGTCTGTCTGTCACTTTTTGTCTCGCTCTCTAAGAGATTTGCAGACCTTCATAAATCTACATAAAACATGTGTGTATTGGTGCCAGGAACGGAAATGAACAACGATGGCAAATTAAATGTAGAATGATTCGGATTACGTCGTTGTCCTCTGAAGTAACGGGTCCACTCTGTTCTCTCAGGTTCGGGTGTGAGATTGGTCAATTCGAACGATCCGTGCTCTGGAACTGTGGAGGTGTTGTACGATGGAAGTTGGGGCACGGTTTGTGATGATGGCTGGGATTTGGCAGATGGCACTGTTCTTTGCAAGGAGCTGCAATGTGGACCCGCCCTGTCGGTGCACGGTAGCGCTCGGTTTGGAACAGGTAGCGGCAAGATTTGGATGGATGACGTTTCCTGCGAGGGGACAGAGTCCCATCTCCGGTCTTGCTCCTTCCCCGGTTGGGGAACCCACAACTGTGGTCATGGTGAGGATGCAGGTGTAATCTGTTACCCAGGTAAGACCCAGCTGTATAACTGAATGGACATCTTCTGTACAACTCAGGTTCCTGTATTGGTTTGGCATTTACAGGGAAGTGGGCAAAAAGCTTTGAAAGATGCAATCCAATTGGTTTTACATCAAGTTTATGAACAGCTTCTGGCTACATTGAAAAGCAAGAAAGGAAAATGTAAAATCTGTATCCGCCATGAGCTAATTGTCACAGGGACAACAAGATGAAAGAGATAACTGGGTGACACAATGTGTGGTGACCGTGAGAATTGTGTTGAAACCCATGGGATATTTGGAGAGCTACTGGGGAAGGGGCAGCTGTTCCCAAAGAACGTGTTCCACCTGGAACATCCTGGAAGGGGAGTCCTAGTGAATTGTAAAACACGGCCTGTGGGTCAGGTTTTGAATGAACATGTTGGGTGTATGGTTTCATTTGCCTGGAACATTAGTAGATTAAACCTGAAGCAGAATTTAGGATTGTAGGTTAGTGACGGTGCAGATTGTTCCAGTTAATACAAGGAAGGAACACTACGGGTGAGCGTCATATTGTAGTGACGAAGCAAAAAAGTGTGAGGAAATGTGATGTCATCAGATGTAAAGGGTTTAACTCCATTTAGCGCTGTCTTTATGCTTGACCCATTTTGAAGGAAGTGGACAAACTGACAGTGCAAATCTAAGGTCAAGAATCGGATACCACAGGAAACATGCTTAACGGAGATCAGAAAAGGATTTTTACTATTCAGAGATATTTGGGAATTCGGGGCGGGAGAAAGTGGGATAGAGAGAGAGAGACAGCGAGAGGGTGGGTGAGAGAAAAAGAGAGAGACAGAAAGATAAGGAGAGATCAGTGAGGGATACGGTGATGGGGTAGGACCATTAATCAGAGACGAACGGGCGACAGTTTTGGACGCTATTTCATCTGGGATTGTTTATCGTCAATGTGTTTGGAGCGAAAGAAACAGCAAAGGAATAAAATCTCAGACAAACAAAGCTGTTGAGCTAACCGACCAGCTGTGATTATTATGAATGGTGGAGCACTCTCAAAATGCCAAAAGGCCTAGTTTGGCTCCCAATTTCTTTCATTCAACATTCCTCATGTTTCAGGAGATAGGAAATACAGTGACATTTAACAGAATAGCAAACGGGTCTCCAAGTACATGCTTTATAGTTGGGGCGGCAGACTGGGGAGGCACGGTGGCTCAGTGGTTAGCACTGCTGCGTCATGGTGCCAGGATCCCAAGTTCAATTCCCGCTTCGGGCACCTGTCTGTGTGGAGTTTGCACATTCTCTCCGTGACTGCGTGAGTTTCCTCCGGGTGTTCCGGTTTCCGGGCAGAGTCCAAAGATATTCAGGTCGTGTGAATTGGCCATGCTAAATTGCCCGTAGTGTTAGGTGCATTAGTCAGGGGTAAATGGGTCTGTTTGGGTGGCTCTTCAGTGGGGCACTGTGGACTTGTTGGGCCGAAGGGCCTGTTTCCACACTGTCGTGACTGTGATCTAATTTAGTTGCCAATAACGGGAACATCCCACACATTAATCGGACAGAATACAATTGCAGATTTCTATCGTTCTCCATTCCTCATGTTTCAGTCCATTTCAAATCCAGTAACATTAAACAGAATGGTAAACGGCTCTCCAATCACATAATTGAGACTCTACCCTTTATAGTTGGCAATAACGAGAATACCCCACACATTAATCAGACAGAATAAAATTGCAGATTTCTGAAATCTCCTTTACCAATTTTCCTCTTTTTAGATCCTTCAAAGGAGCCGACAATCTCTGTCAGCCCTTCACTGGCACTCTATGTGGCTGGAGATTCACTCACTATTAACTGCACAGTTCCACACAGCAACTTGACTGGACATCTGGAGTTGCTGAAGGACTCGAATTCTCTCAGCTTTGGACAAGGAGCCCTCACATACGTCATTGAAAACGTCACCACCAGCGACCAAGGGAGCTACCAATGTTCATATCGGACTGAGGTGGCAGAGCAATGGTCACCCAGCTCTCTGAGTCAACCTGTTGATATTGTTGTTACAAGTGAGTGTATATTGTGTCAGTTATGGACAAAGTGATGACTGATCTGCAGATGCTAGCGATCAGAGTCGAATGGTGTGATGTTGGAAAAGCACAGCGGGTCAGGCAGCATCTGAGGAGCCCCAGAGTCGACGGTTTGAGCATGAGGCCTTCATCAGGAATGAAGATGCTGATGATGGGCTTTTGCTCGAAACATCGACTTTCCTGCTCCAGGATTCTGCGTGACCAGCTGTTCCTTTCCAGCACCACACCTTTCCACTTGTGTCTGTTTTGTCAAATTAAACAATTCCTGAATTGTTCCAATGTGTGTTGATGATATTTTCTGGTGGCAGAACCTCCACGCTCAGACAAAATTCATTTTCAGCCGTGTTTTATTTAAGCACACATTGTTCAGAAAATGCAACATGTACTTCCTTTGCTCTGCAGTTTCCATGTTTATGAAACGGTGACCCCTTTGTTCTGGACTGCCCCCTCCATCCGGAATACCGTTCCGGGAGTTACCCTGTCCAGTCTTATGAAAAGATCTGTGAAATTTGCTTCAGGAGATACACCTTATGGTTGGGTCATGTCGTCTCATGACAGCAATATGCCATCACACTGATACAGTCAGCGGGATTTGGACACGCGGAGCGAGTGGCAATGTCCAGCAGATGCAGATTAATGTGGATCAGCGAGAGGGTATCCAATGCAGTGCAAAGTGTCAGGGAGGTGGATTAGGATCCAAACGGTGTTAGATGGGGAAAGCAGGAATGAACCTGAGTGTTTCTGTACATCAGTCACGAACAGTAATTGTCGCCGGTGTAGCAGGGAATGAAGAAAGCAAATGGAATCTTGTCCTTCATAGGAAGAGGGTTCAGTCCCAGGATGGGATACCTTGATAGCACAGCTGGATATTTGTGCGTGCACCTTGGGTCTCCTTATGGGCAGGAGGATGTTCTGGTTCCAGAGATAGTTCAACAAAGCTTTCCCAGACTGTTTTCTGGGATGGCAGGGCTGACGTATGAAGAGAGTCTGGATTGGTTAGGAGTATGGTCACTGGTGTTTGGAAGAATGGTGAGGGATCTCATAGAAAGATTTAAAAAATTCTCAAAGAACTAGACAAAGATGAACACAGGAAAGATGTTCCAAATCACGGGCAGAGTCCAGATTCACAGTCTCAAGAGGACAGAGTGGGATTGAGAAAAGGAGTAATGTCTTCACTCAGAGAGTGGGGAGCCTGTGGGATTCTCTGCTTCAGGAAGCGGGCGAGGTCCAAATATCCCATGCTATTCCAGTTCGAGTCGGATAGATGTTTTACAGATTACAGCGAGAAAGCACGGGAGCAGGGAGTTGAATAATAAGGAACGATATTATTGAATGGGTGAGGTCAACTTGACGGGCCGAATGGCCTACTCCTGATCCAGTGTTGGATATTTTAGTGAGATGATTTGTTTTATTCGTCAGATCCTGCAACCGAGCCGAGCATCTCCGTGAGAGCTGACGGCGGATCAGTCAACATCAGCTGCACAGTTCCAGACGGTGTCCCTTCAGGCCGCTTTCTGTTGCTAAAGGACACGGTTCCCATCATCAACAGCACCATCAGCCAGCAATCCTTCACCTACACCATTCCGAACATCACTGCCAGCAGCCAGGGCCACTACACATGTTCCTACACAACCCAGGTTTCAGGTCGTTGGATACCATCGTTTCAAAGTCGCCCTGTAACTGTCGCACGTGAGTAAGGCTTCCGCTGGCTCAGTAAGACGTGAATATTCGGAAACCGTGTCCCAGAGCATGACTAAATCTGCAAGGTAGATATTTACAATGTAATTCCAACATTAGGGTCGGCTTCCTGTGAAAGGGGACATTTATAAGGTAAACAGTCACGTTCGATTTGCCTTTCCTGCTCCATGCTCCCTGAGTGACCCTGCCCACATGTCTACAACACCAGCTGGCAAAGTCTTGAAGTTCACTTCTTGACTGAGATGGAGTGACAAAGTTGGCTGGACAGCTGGTCTCCGGGGCACAGGGGCACCCCGTGCGTGGGTTTGCTTCCTGCACAGGCAGTGAGCAAAGTGAGAATGCAGCCTTCTCAAACTTTGAATGGGGCCCGGTGAGCATCTGGTTAATCCACCACCGGTCATCTGTCTGTCTGTCTGTGTGTCTGATGTATTTCTGTGTTTCTGTCTCTCTTTCTGTCTCTCTCTCTCTCTCTGTCTGTCTGTCTCTCTCTCTCCAAAAGCAATGCAGAACCTTGTAAACCTCCATAAATGAGAGATGCACAGAGAGAGGGAGAGACAGAGACAGAGAGAGAGAGTACAAACCAATGAGGGAAGAGCTGTTACGAATGATCACTCAGTCAGTCTGTCACTTCCTGTATCGCTCTCGAGTTTTGCAGACCCTTATAAATCTACATAAAACATGTGTGTATTGGTGTCAGGAAAGTAAATGAACAACGATGGCCGATCAAAGTTAGAATGATTCGGATATCACCGTTCTCAAGTGAAGTAATGGATCCACTCTGTTCTCTCAGGATCGGGTGTGAGATTGGTCAATTCGAACGATCCGTGCTCTGGAACTGTGGAGGTGTTGTACGATGGAAGTTGGGGCACGGTTTGTGATGATGGCTGGGATTTGGCAGATGGCACTGTTCTTTGCAAGGAGCTGCAATGTGGACCCGTCCTGTCGGTGCACGGTAGCGCTCGGTTTGGAGGAGGTACTGGAAATATTTGGATGGATGACGTTTCCTGCGAGGGGACGGAGTCCCATCTCCGGTCTTGCTCCTTCCCCGGTTGGGGAACCCACAACTGTGGTCATGGTGAGGATGCAGGTGTAACCTGTTACCCAGGTAAGAGACCAGTGGATATCTTCTGTGAAACTGAGGCTCTCACATACGATTAACAATAACAGGGAAGAGAGGGAAAAATGTTGAAAGCTACAATCCAATTGGCGACGGCAAAGAACATGAACAGTTTCTGGCTTAAGTTCAAAAGCAAGAAACGAAAACGGAAAACCTTAATCCGCCATGAGGTAATTGTCACAGGGACAACAAGATGAAAGGGATAACTGGGTGACACAATGTGTGGTGACCGTGAGAATCGTGTTGAATCCCATGGGATATTTGGAGAGCGACTGGGGAAGGGGCAGCTGTTCCCAAAGAACGTGCTCCACCTGGAACATTCTGGAAGGGGAGTCCTAGTGAATTGTAAAACACGGCCTGTGGGTCAGGTTTTGAATGAACATGTTGGGTGTATGGTTTCATTTGCCTGGAAACTGAGAACATTAAAGTGGAACCACAATGTAGGATTGTAGGTTAGTGATGGTGCAGATTGTTCCAGTTAAGTAGATAAAGGATTGTTCTAAGGTAACTAGAGAAAGGATTGGTTCAGTAAAGGATAACAAAGGAAGTCTGTGTACCGAACCTGAGAGAATGGGTGAGATTCTGAATGATTTCTTTGCATCAGTGTTCACTGAGGAGAGGAACATGGTGAATGTTGAGGTTACTGACAGAAGTTTGATTAGTCTGGATCACA
Source organism: Hemiscyllium ocellatum (assembly GCF_020745735.1). Classification (NCBI taxonomy): domain Eukaryota; kingdom Metazoa; phylum Chordata; class Chondrichthyes; order Orectolobiformes; family Hemiscylliidae; genus Hemiscyllium; species Hemiscyllium ocellatum. Next base: position 12,502,264 of record NC_083438.1, read on the forward strand.
TTGACCTAAGTAGGGAATATATATTGGGTAGGCTAGAGGTTGTTAAGGTGGTCAAATCACCAGGACGGGATGTGATCTATCCCAAGTTGCTGAGGGAGGCAAGAGAGGAAATAGCTGAAGCCCTGACAGATATCTTTGTGGCGTCCTTAAATACAGGTGAGGTGCCGAGGACTGGACGGTTGCTCATATTGTCCCCCTGTACAAGATGTTTAGTAGGGATATTCTGGGCAACTACATACCAGTGAGCCTGATGTCGGTAGTGGGAACCATTCCTGAAGAAGGGCTCATGCCCGGAATGTCGATTCTCCTGCTCTTTGGATGCTGCCTGACCTGCTGCGCTTTTCCAGCAACACATTTTCAGCTTCTCCGAGGAAGTGATCAAATTGATTAATGAAGCCAATGAAGGCTGTTGTTGTCATAGCTCGGTGGATAAAGAACTGGTTGCACAACAGGAGGCAGACAGGAGTAGTTGAAGGGAGTTTCTCAAACTGGAGAAAGGTTACCAATGGTGTTCCTCAGGGGTCAGTGTTGAGCCACTGTTGTTTGTAATAGACATTAATGATCTGGGAGTTGGCACACTGTTGGTATAATCAGCAAGTTTGCAGATGACTCCAAGATTGGTGGAGGAGCAGAAAGCATAAGAGACTGTCAGAGAATACCGGAGGATATGGATAGACTGGAGAGTTGGGCAGAAAAGTGGCAGATGGTTATCCATCCAGACAAATGTGCGGTGACGCATTTAGGCAATACTGATTCTGGGGCGAATGATGCAATGAATGAAAGACCCGTGGGAAAAGTTGATGGGCATAGAGATCTGGGATTGCAGGTCCATTGTATCTGAAGGTTGCTGCACAGGTGGATAGAGTGGTCAAGAAGGCATATGGGATGCTTGCCTTCAGTGGATGGGGTATTGAGGAAAAGAGCTGGCAAGTCATGTCAACATTATACATGACATTGGTTCAGCCGCACGTACAATACTGTGTTCAGTTCTGGTCCCAACATTACCAAAGAGATGTGGATGCTTTGGAGAGGGTGCAGAGAAGGTTTGTGAGGGTGTTGCCTGGTATGGAAGGTGCTTGCTATGAAGTAAGGTTGAGTAGGTTAGGCTAATGTTCACTAGAAAAAACGAGATAGAGGGGGGACCTGATTGAGGTTTACAAAATCATGAAGGATATAGACAGGGTGGATAGAGACAAGCTTTTTCCCAGGGTGAAGGATTCAATAACGAGAGGTCTCCCTTTTAAGGTGAGAGGTGGAAAGTTTGTGGGGGATACACGTGACGAGTACTTCACACAGAGGCTGGTGGGTGTCTGGAATGCATTGCCAGCAGGTTCGGTAGATTCACTTCAGATGCGTCTGGACAGATGCATGAGTTGGTGGGGAGAAGAGGGATACAAATGCTTCGGAATTGACAGACAGGTTTAGACAGTAGATTTGTATCTGCTCAGGCTTGGAAGGGCCTGTTCCATTGCTGTAAATTTTCTTTGTTCTTTGTTAATGCAAGGAACGGATACTCCGTGTGAGTGTCACATAGTACTGAGGAAGAAACAATGTATGAGGAAATATGATAACAGATCAGACATTAAGGGTTTAAGTATAGTATACATTGTCTTTATGCTTACCCATTTGGAATAAGATGGCCAAATCGACAGTGCAAATCTAAGGTAATGAATCAGATATCGTTGACGGGCAGGAAACATGCTGAATTCAGAGATATTTGAGAATTCAGAGAGAGAGATAAAGCGAGAGAGAGAGAGAGACTGCGCGTGTGTGTGTGAGAGAGAGAGAGACTAGTGAGGGGAAAGTTGGTGGGACAGTACCCTGAATCAGAGATGAAATGGGGACAGTTTTGGACGCTATTTCGTCTGGATGATATTGCGTCAATGTGGAGCTAAAGACACTGCAAGGGGATAAAGACACATACGAACAAAGATGTTGAGCTAAAAGATCAGCTGTGATCATTTTGAATGTTGGAGCATTCTCAAAATGCCGAATCGCCATCTCCTGCTCCTCGTTTCTATCACTTTATATTCCTAATGCTTCAGTACATTAACATGAAACAGAATCACATGATTGACACTCTAACCTTTATAGTTGGCAATAACGAGAATACCCCACACATTAATCAGACAGAATACAATTACAGATTTCTGAAATCTGCTTTGCCGATTTTCCTCTTTTTAGATCGTTTGACGGAGGCGACAATCTCTGCCAGCCCTTCACTGGCACTCTACGTGGCTGGAGATTCACTCACTATTAACTGCACAGTTCCACACAGCAACTTGACTGGACATCTGGAGTTGCTGAAGGACTCGAATTCTCTCAGCTTTGGACAAACAGCCCTCACATACGTCATTGAAAACGTCACCACCAGCGACCAAGGGAGCTACCAATGTTCGTATCAGACTGAGGTGGCAGAGCAATGGTCACCCAGCTCTCTGAGTCAACCTGTTGATATTGTTGTTACAAGTGAGTGTATATTGTGTCAGTTATGGACAAAGTGACGACTAATCTGCAGCTGCTAGCGATCAGAGTCGAATGGTGTGATGTTGGAAAAGCACAGCGGGTCAGGCAGCATCTGAGGAGCCCCAGAGTCGATGGTTTGAGCATGAGGCCTTCATCAGGAATGAAGATGCTGATGATGGGCTTTTGCTCGAAACATCGACTTTCCTGCTCCAGGATTCTGCGTGACCAGCTGTTCCTTTCCAGCACCACACCTTTCCACTTGTGTCTGTTTTGTCAAATTAAACAATTCCTGAATGGTTCCAATGTGTATTGATGATATTTTCTGTTGGCAGAACCTCCACGCTCAGACAAAATTCATTTTCAGCCGTGTTTTATTTAAGCTCACATTGTTCAGAAAATGCAACATGTACTTCCTTTGCTCTGCAGTTTCCATGTTTATGAAACGGTGACCACTTTGTTCTGGACTGCCCCCTCCATCCGGAATACCGTTCCGGGAGTTACCCTGTCCAGTCTTATGAAAAGATCTGTGAAATTTGCTCCAGGAGATACACCTTATGGTTGGGTCATGTCGTCTCATGACAGCAATGTGCCATCACACTGATACAGTCAGCGGGATTTGGACACGCGGAGCGAGTGGCAATGTCCAGCAGATGCAGATTAATGTGGATCAGCGAGAGGGTATCCAATGCGGTGCAAAGTGGCAGGGAGGTGGATTAGGATCCAAACGGTGTCAGATGGGGAAAGCAGGAATGAACCTGAGTGTTTCTGTACATCAGTCACGAACAGTAATTGTGGCCGGTGTAGCAGGGAATGAAGAAAGCAAATGGAATCTTGTCCTTCATAGGAAGAGGGTTCAGTCCCAGGATGGGATACCTTGATAGCACAGCTGGATATTTGTGCGTGCACCTTGGGTCTCCTTATGGGCAGGAGGATGTTCTGGTTCCAGAGATAGTTCAACAAAGCTTTCCCAGACTGTTTTCTGGGATGGCAGGGCTGACGTATGAAGGGAGTCTGGATTGGTTAGGAGTATGGTCACTGGTGTTTGGAAGAATGGTGAGGGATCTCATAGAAAGATTAAAAAAAATTCTCAAAGAACTAGACAAAGATGAACACAGGAAAGATGTTCCAAATCACGGGCAGAGTCCAGATTCACAGTCTCAAGAGGACAGAGTGGGATTGAGAAAAGGAGTAATGTCTTCACTCAGAGAGTGGGGAGCCTGTGGGATTCTCTGCTTCAGGAAGCGGGCGAGGTCCAAATATCCCATGCTATTCCAGTTCGAGTCGGATAGATGTTTTACAGATTACAGCGAGAAAGCACGGGAGCAGGGAGTTGAATAATAAGGAACGATATTATTGAATGGGTGAGGTCAACTTGACGGGCCGAATGGCCTACACCTGCTCCAGTGTTGGATATTTTAGTGAGATGATTTGTTTTATTCGTCAGATCCTGCAACCGAGCCGAGCATCTCCGTGAGAGCTGACGGCGGATCAGTCAACATCAGCTGCACAGTTCCAGACGGTGTCCCTTCAGGCCGCTTTCTGTTGCTAAAGGACACGGTTCCCATCATCAACAGCACCATCAGCCAGCAATCCTTCACCTACACCATTCCGAACATCACTGCCAGCAGCCAGGGCCACTACACATGTTCCTACACAACCCAGGTTTCAGGTCGTTGGATACCATCGTTTCAAAGTCGCCCTGTAACTGTCGCACGTGAGTAAGGCTTCCGCTGGCTCGGTAAGACGTGAATATTCGGAAACCGTGTCCCAGAGCATGACTAATTCTGCAAGGTAGATATTTACAATGTAATTCCAGCATTAGGGTCGGCTTCCTGTGAAAGAGGGCATTTATAAGTAACATTCCTGCTCCGTGCTATCTGAATGACTCTGTCCTCATGGCCACAACACCAGCTGGCAAAGTCTCGATGTTCACCTCTTGACTGGGTTGGGTTAGCAAGGTTGGTGTGACAGCAGGTCTGCGATGCACAGCCGCACCCAGTGCGTGGGTTTACTTCCTGTCAGGCTGAGGTCAAAGTGAGAATCCAGCCGTTTCAAGCTTCGAATGCGGCCCGGTGAGCATACGGTTAATCCACCACCGGTTATCTGTCTGCCTGGCCGTCTGTCTGATGTCTCTTACTCTCTCTGAAATAGCCGTGCTGAGCCTTGTTTATCTATATAAAAGCAACAGATGCAGGGAGAGAGATAGGTAGAGAGAGTGAGAGAGAGAGAGAAAGAGAGATAAAGAGGTAGAAACCAGTGAGTGAGGAGCTGCAACCAGTCATCTTTCTGTCTGTCTGTCACTTTTTGTCTCGCTCTCTGAGAGATTTGCAGATCTTCATAAATCTACATAAAACATGTGTGTATTGGTGCCAGGAACGGAAATGAACAACGATGGCAAATTAAATGTAGAATGATTCGGATTACGTCGTTGTCCTCTGAAGTAACGGGTCCACTCTGTTCTCTCAGGTTCGGGTGTGAGATTGGTCAATTCGAACGATCCGTGCTCTGGAACTGTGGAGGTGTTGTACGATGGAAGTTGGGGCACGGTTTGTGATGATGGCTGGGATTTGGCAGATGGCACTGTTCTTTGCAAGGAGCTGCAATGTGGACCCGCCCTGTCGGTGCACGGTAGTGCTCGGTTTGGAACAGGTAGCGGCAAGATTTGGATGGATGACGTTTCCTGCGAGGGGACAGAGTCCCATCTCCGGTCTTGCTCCTTCCCCGGTTGGGGAACCCACAACTGTGGTCATGGTGAGGATGCAGGTGTAATCTGTTACCCAGGTAAGACCCAGCTGTATAACTGAATGGACATCTTCTGTACAACTCAGGTTCCTGTATTGGTTTGGCATTTACAGGGAAGTGGGCAAAAAGCTTTGAAAGATGCAATCCAATTGGTTTTACATCAAGTTTATGAACAGCTTCTGGCTAAATTGAAAAGTAAGAAAGGAAAATGTAAAATCTGTATCCGCCATGAGCTAATTGTCACAGGGACAACAAGATGAAAGAGATAACTGGGTGACTCAATGTGTGGTGACCGTGAGAATTGTGTTGAAAACCATGGGATATTTGGAGAGCTACTGGGGAAGGGGCAGCTGTTCCCAAAGAACGTGTTCCACCTGGAACATCCTGGAAGGGGAGTCCTAGTGAATTGTAAAACACGGCCTGTGGGTCAGGTTTTGAATGAACATGTTGGGTGTATGGTTTCATTTGCCTGGAACATTAGTAGATTAAACCTGAAGCAGAATTTAGGATTGTAGGTTAGTGACGGTGCAGATTGTTCCAGTTAATACAAGGAAGGAACACTACGGGTGAGCGTCATATTGTAGTGACGAAGCAAAAAAGTGTGAGGAAATGTGATGTCATCAGATGTAAAGGGTTTAACTCCATTTAGCGCTGTCTTTATGCTTGACCCATTTTGAAGGAAGTGGACAAACTGACAGTGCAAATCTAAGGTCATGAATCGGATACCACAGGAAACATGCTTAACGGAGATCAGAAAAGGATTTTTACTATTCAGAGATATTTGGGAATTCGGGGCGGGAGAAAGTGGGATAGAGAGAGAGAGACAGCGAGAGGGTGGGTGAGAGAAAAAGAGAGAGACAGAAAGATAAGGAGAGATCAGTGAGGGATACGGTGATGGGGTAGGACCATTAATCAGAGATGAACGGGCGACAGTTTTGGACGCTATTTCATCTGGGATTGTTTATCGTCAATGTGTTTGGAGCGAAAGAAACAGCAAAGGAATAAAATCTCAGACAAACAAAGCTGTTGAGCTAACCGACCAGCTGTGATTATTATGAATGGTGGAGCACTCTCAAAATGCCAAAAGGCCTAGTTTGGCTCCCAATTTCTTTCATTCAACATTCCTCATGTTTCAGGAGATAGGAAATACAGTGACATTTAACAGAATAGCAAACGGGTCTCCAAGTACATGCTTTATAGTTGGGGCGGCAGACTGGGGAGGTACGGTGGCTCAGTGGTTAGCACTGCTGCGTCATGGTGCCAGGATCCCAAGTTCAATTCCCGCTTCGGGCACCTGTCTGTGTGGAGTTTGCACATTCTCTCCGTGACTGCGTGAGTTTCCTCCGGGTGTTCCGGTTTCCGGGCAGAGTCCAAAGATATTCAGGTCGTGTGAATTGGCCATGCTAAATTGCCCGTAGTGTTAGGTGCATTAGTCAGGGGTAAATGGGTCTGTTTGGGTGGCTCTTCAGTGGGGCACTGTGGACTTGTTGGGCCGAAGGGCCTGTTTCCACACTGTCGTGACTGTGATCTAATTTAGTTGTCAATAACGGGAACATCCCACACATTAATCGGACAGAATACAATTGCAGATTTCTATCGTTCTCCATTCCTCATGTTTCAGTCCATTTCAAATCCAGTAACATTAAACAGAATGGTAAACGGCTCTCCAATCACATAATTGAGACTCTACCCTTTATAGTTGGCAATAACGAGAATACCCCACACATTAATCAGACAGAATAAAATTGCAGATTTCTGAAATCTCCTTTACCAATTTTCCTCTTTTTAGATCCTTCAAAGGAGCCGACAATCTCTGTCAGCCCTTCACTGGCACTCCATGTGGCTGGAGATTCACTCACTATTAACTGCACAGTTCCACACAGCAACTTGACTGGACATCTGGAGTTGCTGAAGGACTCGAATTCTCTCAGCTTTGGACAAGGAGCCCTCACATACGTCATTGAAAACGTCACCACCAGCGACCAAGGGAGCTACCAATGTTCATATCGGACTGAGGTGGCAGAGCAATGGTCACCCAGCTCTCTGAGTCAACCTGTTGATATTGTTGTTACAAGTGAGTGTATATTGTGTCAGTTATGGACAAAGTGATGACTGATCTGCAGATGCTAGCGATCAGAGTCGAATGGTGTGATGTTGGAAAAGCACAGCGGGTCAGGCAGCATCTGAGGAGCCCAAGAGTCGATGGTTTGAGCATGAGGCCTTCATCAGGAATGAAGATGCTGATGATGGGCTTTTGCTCGAAACATCGACTTTCCTGCTCCAGGATTCTGCGTGACCAGCTGTTCCTTTCCAGCACCACACCTTTCCACTTGTGTCTGTTTTGTCAAATTAAACAATTCCTGAATTGTTCCAATGTGTGTTGATGATATTTTCTGGTGGCAGAACCTCCACGCTCAGACAAAATTCATTTTCAGCCGTGTTTTATTTAAGCACACATTGTTCAGAAAATGCAACATGTACTTCCTTTGCTCTGCAGTTTCCATGTTTATGAAACGGTGACCCCTTTGTTCTGGACTGCCCCCTCCATCCGGAATACCGTTCCGGGAGTTACCCTGTCCAGTCTTATGAAAAGATCTGTGAAATTTGCTTCAGGAGATACACCTTATGGTTGGGTCATGTCGTCTCATGACAGCAATATGCCATCACACTGATACAGTCAGCGGGATTTGGACACGCGGAGCGAGTGGCAATGTCCAGCAGATGCAGATTAATGTGGATCAGCGAGAGGGTATCCAATGCAGTGCAAAGTGTCAGGGAGGTGGATTAGGATCCAAACGGTGTCAGATGGGGAAAGCAGGAATGAACCTGAGTGTTTCTGTACATCAGTCACGAACAGTAATTGTGGCCGGTGTAGCAGGGAATGAAGAAAGCAAATGGAATCTTGTCCTTCATAGGAAGAGGGTTCAGTCCCAGGATGGGATACCTTGATAGCACAGCTGGATATTTGTGCGTGCACCTTGGGTCTCCTTATGGGCAGGAGGATGTTCTGGTTCCAGAGATAGTTCAACAAAGCTTTCCCAGACTGTTTTCTGGGATGGCAGGGCTGACGTATGAAGAGAGTCTGGATTGGTTAGGAGTATGGTCACTGGTGTTTGGAAGAATGGTGAGGGATCTCATAGAAAGATTTAAAAAATTCTCAAAGAACTAGACAAAGATGAACACAGGAAAGATGTTCCAAATCACGGGCAGAGTCCAGATTCACAGTCTCAAGAGGACAGAGTGGGATTGAGAAAAGGAGTAATGTCTTCACTCAGAGAGTGGGGAGCCTGTGGGATTCTCTGCTTCAGGAAGCGGGCGAGGTCCAAATATCCCATGCTATTCCAGTTGGAGTCGGATAGATGTTTTACAGATTACAGCGAGAAAGCACGGGAGCAGGGAGTTGAATAATAAGGAACGATATTATTGAATGGGTGAGGTCAACTTGACGGGCCGAATGGCCTACTCCTGATCCAGTGTTGGATATTTTAGTGAGATGATTTGTTTTATTCGTCAGATCCTGCAACCGAGCCGAGCATCTCCGTGAGAGCTGACGGCGGATCAGTCAACATCAGCTGCACAGTTCCAGACGGTGTCCCTTCAGGCCGCTTTCTGTTGCTAAAGGACACGGTTCCCATCATCAACAGCACCATCAGCCAGCAATCCTTCACCTACACCATTCCGAACATCACTGCCAGCAGCCAGGGCCACTACACATGTTCCTACACAACCCAGGTTTCAGGTCGTTGGATACCATCGTTTCAAAGTCGCCCTGTAACTGTCGCACGTGAGTAAGGCTTCCGCTGGCTCGGTAAGACGTGAATATTCGGAAACCGTGTCCCAGAGCATGACTAAATCTGCAAGGTAGATATTTACAATGTAATTCCAACATTAGGGTCGGCTTCCTGTGAAAGAGGGCATTTATAAGGTAAACAGTCACGTTCGATTTGCCTTTCCTGCTCCATGCTCCCTGAGTGACCCTGCCCACATGTCTACAACACCAGCTGGCAAAGTCTTGATGTTCACTTCTTGACTGAGATGGAGTGACAAAGTTGGCTGGACAGCTGGTCTCCGGGGCACAGGGGCACCCCGTGCGTGGGTTTGCTTCCTGCACAGGCAGTGAGCAAAGTGAGAATGCAGCCTTCTCAAACTTTGAATGGGGCCCGGTGAGCATCTGGTTAATCCACCACCGGTCATCTGTCTGTCTGTCTGTGTGTCTGATGTATTTCTGTGTTTCTGTCTCTCTTTCTGTCTCTCTCTCTCTCTCTGTCTGTCTGTCTCTCTCTCTCCAAAAGCAATGCAGAACCTTGTAAACCTCCATAAATGAGAGATGCACAGAGAGAGGGAGAGACAGAGACAGAGAGAGAGAGTACAAACCAATGAGGGAAGAGCTGTTACGAGTGATCACTCAGTCAGTCTGTCACTTCCTGTATCGCTCTCGAGTTTTGCAGACCCTTATAAATCTACATAAAACATGTGTGTATTGGTGTCAGGAAAGTAAATGAACAACGATGGCCGATCAAAGTTAGAATGATTCGGATATCACCGTTCTCAAGTGAAGTAATGGATCCACTCTGTTCTCTCAGGATCGGGTGTGAGATTGGTCAATTCGAACGATCCGTGCTCTGGAACTGTGGAGGTGTTGTACGATGGAAGTTGGGGCACGGTTTGTGATGATGGCTGGGATTTGGCAGATGGCACTGTTCTTTGCAAGGAGCTGCAATGTGGACCCGTCCTGTCGGTGCACGGTAGCGCTCGGTTTGGAGGAGGTACTGGAAATATTTGGATGGATGACGTTTCCTGCGAGGGGACGGAGTCCCATCTCCGGTCTTGCTCCTTCCCCGGTTGGGGAACCCACAACTGTGGTCATGGTGAGGATGCAGGTGTAACCTGTTACCCAGGTAAGAGACCAGTGGATATCTTCTGTGAAACTGAGGCTCTCACATACGATTAACAATAACAGGGAAGAGAGGGAAAAATGTTGAAAGCTACAATCCAATTGGCGACGGCAAAGAACATGAACAGTTTCTGGCTTAAGTTCAAAAGCAAGAAACGAAAACGGAAAACCTTAATCCGCCATGAGGTAATTGTCACAGGGACAACAAGATGAAAGGGATAACTGGGTGACACAATGTGTGGTGACCGTGAGAATCGTGTTGAATCCCATGGGATATTTGGAGAGCGACTGGGGAAGGGGCAGCTGTTCCCAAAGAACGTGCTCCACCTGGAACATTCTGGAAGGGGAGTCCTAGTGAATTGTAAAACACGGCCTGTGGGTCAGGTTTTGAATGAACATGTTGGGTGTATGGTTTCATTTGCCTGGAAACTGAGAACATTAAAGTGGAACCACAATGTAGGATTGTAGGTTAGTGATGGTGCAGATTGTTCCAGTTAAGTAGATAAAGGATTGTTCTAAGGTAACTAGAGAAAGGATTGGTTCAGTAAAGGATAACAAAGGAAGTCTGTGTACCGAACCTGAGAGAATGGGTGAGATTCTGAATGATTTCTTTGCATCAGTGTTCACTGAGGAGAGGAACATGGTGAATGTTGAGGTTACTGACAGAAGTTTGATTAGTCTGGATCACATTGACCTAAGTAGGGAATATATATTGGGTAGGCTCGAGGTTGTTAAGGTGGTCAAATCACCAGGACGGGATGTGATCTATCCCAAGTTGCTGAGGGAGGCAAGAGAGGAAATAGCTGAAGCCCTGACAGATATCTTTGTGGCGTCCTTAAATACAGGTGAGGTGCCGAGGACTGGACGGTTGCTCATATTGTCCCCCTGTACAAGATGTTTAGTAGGGATATTCTGGGCAACTACATACCAGTGAGCCTGATGTCGGTAGTGGGAACCATTCCTGAAGAAGGGCTCATGCCCGGAATGTCGATTCTCCTGCTCTTTGGATGCTGCCTGACCTGCTGCGCTTTTCCAGCAACACATTTTCAGCTTCTCCGAGGAAGTGATCAAATTGATTAATGAAGTCAATGAAGGCTGTTGTTGTCATAGCTCGGTGGATAAAGAACTGGTTGCACAACAGGAGGCAGACAGGAGTAGTTGAAGAGAGTTTCTCAAACTGGAGAAAGGTTACCAATGGGTGTTCCTCAGGGGTCAGTGTTGAGCCACTGTTGTTTGTAATAGACATTAATGATCTGGGAGTTGGCACACTGTTGGTATAATCAGCAAGTTTGCAGATGACTCCAAGATTGGTGGAGGAGCAGAAAGCATAAGAGACTGTCAGAGAATACCGGAGGATATGGATAGACTGGAGAGTTGGGCAGAAAAGTGGCAGATGGTTATCCATCCAGACAAATGTGCGGTGACGCATTTAGGCAATACTGATTCTGGGGCGAATGATGCAATGAATGAAAGACCCGTGGGAAAAGTTGATGGGCATAGAGATCTGGGATTGCAGGTCCATTGTATCTGAAGGTTGCTGCACAGGTGGATAGAGTGGTCAAGAAGGCATATGGGATGCTTGCCTTCTGTGGATGGGGTATTGAGGAAAAGAGCTGGCAAGTCATGTCAACATTATACATGACATTGGTTCAGCCGCACGTACAATACTGTGTTCAGTTCTGGTCCCAACATTACCAAAGAGATGTGGATGCTTTGGAGAGGGTGCAGAGAAGGTTTGTGAGGGTGTTGCCTGGTATGGAAGGTGCTTGCTATGAAGTAAGGTTGAGTAGGTTAGGCTAATGTTCACTAGAAAAAACGAGATAGAGGGGGGACCTGATTGAGGTTTACAAAATCATGAAGGATATAGACAGGGTGGATAGAGACAAGCTTTTTCCCAGGGTGAAGGATTCAATAACGAGAGGTCTCCCTTTTAAGGTGAGAGGTGGAAAGTTTGTGGGGGATACACGTGACGAGTACTTCACACAGAGGCTGGTGGGTGTCTGGAATGCATTGCCAGCAGGTTCGGTAGATTCACTTCAGATGCGTCTGGACAGATGCATGAGTTGGTGGGGAGAAGAGGGATACAAATGCTTCGGAATTGACAGACAGGTTTAGACAGTAGATTTGTATCTGCTCAGGCTTGGAAGGGCCTGTTCCATTGCTGTAAATTTTCTTTGTTCTTTGTTAATGCAAAGAACGGATACTCCGTGTGAGTGTCACATAGTACTGAGGAAGAAACAATGTATGAGGAAATATGATAACAGATCAGACATAAAGGGTTTAAGTATAGTATACATTGTCTTTATGCTTACCCATTTGGAATAAGATGGCCAAATCGACAGTGCAAATCTAAGGTAATGAATCAGATATCGTTGACGGGCAGGAAACATGCTGAATTCAGAGATATTTGAGAATTCAGAGAGAGAGATAAAGCGAGAGAGAGAGAGACTGCGCGTGTGTGTGTGAGAGAGAGAGACGAGTGAGGGGAAAGTTGGTGGGACAGTACCCTGAATCAGAGATGAAATGGGGACAGTTTTGGATGCTATTTCATCTGGATGATATTGCGTCAATGTGGAGCTAAAGACACAGCAAGGGGATAAAGACACATACGAACAAAGATGTTGAGCTGAAAGATCAGCTGTGATCATTTTGAATGTTGGAGCATTCTCAAAATGCCGAATCGCCATCTCCTGCTCCTCGTTTCTATCACTTTATATTCCTAATGCTTCAGTACATTAACATGAAACAGAATCACATGATTGACACTCTAACCTTTATAGTTGGCAATAACGAGAATACCCCACACATTAATCAGACAGAATACAATTACAGATTTCTGAAATCTGCTTTACCGATTTTCCTCTTTTTAGATCGTTTGACGGAGCCGGCAATCTCTGCCAGCCCTTCACTGGCACTCTACGTGGCTGGAGATTCACTCACTATTAACTGCACAGTTCCACACAGCAACTTGACTGGACATCTGGAGTTGCTGAAGGACTCGAATTCTCTCATCATTGGACAAAGAGCCCTCACATACGTCATTGAAAACGTCACCACCAGCGACCAAGGGAGCTACCAATGTTCCTATCGGACTGAGGTGGCAGAGCAATGGTCACCCAACTCTCTGAGTCAACCTGTTGATATTGTTGTTACAAGTGAGTGTATATTGTGTCAGTTATGGACAAAGTGATGACTGATCTGCAGATGCTAGCGATCAGAGTCGAATGGTGTGATGTTGGAAAAGCACAGCGGGTCAGGCAGCATCTGAGGAGCCCAAGAGTCGACGGTTTGAGCATGAGGCCTTCATCAGGAATGAAGATGCTGATGATGGGCTTTTGCTCGAAACATCGACTTTCCTGCTCCAGGATTCTGCGTGACCAGCTGTTCCTTTCCAGCACCACACCTTTCCACTTGTGTCTGTTTTGTCAAATTAAACAATTCCTGAATTGTTCCAATGTGTGTTGATGATATTTTCTGGCGGCAGAACCTCCACGCTCAGACATAATTCATTTTCAGCCGTGTTTTATTTAAGCACACATTGTTCAGAAAATGCAACATGTACTTCCTTTGCTCTGCAGTTTCCATGTTTATGAAACGGTGACCACTTTGTTCTGGACTGCCCCCTCCATCCGGAATACCGTTCCGGGAGTTACCCTGTCCAGTCTTATGAAAAGATCTGTGAAATTTGCTCCAGGAGATACACCTTATGGTTGGGTCATGTCGTCTCATGACAGCAATATGCCATCACACTGATACAGTCAGCGGGATTTGGACACGCGGAGCGAGTGGCAATGTCCAGCAGATGCAGATTAATGTGGATCAGCGAGAGGGTATCCAATGCGGTGCAAAGTGTCAGGGAGGTGGATTAGGATCCAAACGGTGTCAGATGGGGAAAGCAGGAATGAACCTGAGTGTTTCTGTACATCAGTCACGAACAGTAATTGTCGCCGGTGTAGCAGGGAATGAAGAAAGCAAATGGAATCTTGTCATTCATAGGAAGAGGGTTCAGTCCCAGGATGGGATACCTTGATAGCACAGCTGGATATTTGTGCGTGCACCTTGGGTCTCCTTATGGGCAGGAGGATGTTCTGGTTCCAGAGATAGTTCAACAAAGCTTTCCCAGACTGTTTTCTGGGATGGCAGGGCTGACGTATGAAGAGAGTCTGGATTGGTTAGGAGTATGGTCACTGGTGTTTGGAAGAATGGTGAAGGATCTCACAGAAAGATAAAAAAAATTCTCAAAGAACTAGACAAAGATGAACACAGGAAAGATGTTCCAAATCACGGGCAGAGTCCAGATTCACAGTCTCAAGAGGACAGAGTGGGATTGAGAAAAGGAGTAATGTCTTCACTCAGAGAGTGGGGAGCCTGTGGGATTCTCTGCTTCAGGAAGCGGGCGAGGTCCAAATATCCCATGCTATTCCAGTTCGAGTCGGATAGATGTTTTACTGATTACAGCGAGAAAGCACGGGAGCAGGGTACTGAGTTGAATAATGAGGGACGATTGTATTGAATGGGCGAGGTCAACTTGACGGGCCGAATGGCCTACTCCTGCTCCAGTGTTGGATATTTTAGTGAGATGATTTGTTTTATTCGTCAGATCCTGCAACCGAGCCGAGCATCTCCGTGAGAGCTGACGGCGGATCAGTCAACATCAGCTGCACAGTTCCAGACGGTGTCCCTTCAGGCCGCTTTCTGTTGCTAAAGGACACGGTTCCCATCATCAACAGCACCATCAGCCAGCAATCCTTCACCTACACCATTCCGAACATCACTGCCAGCAGCCAGGGCCACTACACATGTTCCTACACAACCCAGGTTTCAGGTCGTTGGATACCATCGTTTCAAAGTCGCCCTGTAACTGTCGCACGTGAGTAAGGCTTCCGCTGGCTCAGTAAGACGTGAATATTCGGAAACCGTGTCCCAGAGCATGACTAATTCTGCAAGGTAGATATTTACAATGTAATTCCAACATTAGGGTCGGCTTCCTGTGAAAGAGGGCATTTATAAGGTAAACCGTCACGTTCTATTTGCCTTTCCTGCTCCATGCTCCCTGAGTGACCCTGCCCACATGTCTACAACACCGCCTCGATGTTCACCTCTTGACTGAGGTGGGTTGGCACGGTTGGCTGGACAGCTGGTTACCGATACACAATGTGGGGTTTGCTTCCTGCACAGGCTGAGGTCAAAGTGAGAATCCAGCCTTTTCAAACTTTGAATGAGGCCCGGTGAGCATCTGGTTAATCCACCACCGGTCATCTGTCCTTCTGTATGTATATTTGTCTCGGTGTCTCTCTCTGTAATCGCGGTACTGAACCTTGTAACACTCCATAAAAGGAACAGATACAGGGAGTGAGAGAGGGAGAGGGAGGGAGGTAGAAACCAGTGAGTGAGGAGCGTCCACCAGTCATCTTTCTGTCTGTCTATCACTTCCTGTCTCGCTCTCTAAGAGATTTGCAGATCTTCATAAATCTACATAAAACATGTGTGTATTGGTGCCAGGAACGGAAATGAACAACGATGGCAAATTAAATGTAGAATGATTCGGATATCGTCGTTGTCCTCTGAAGTAACGGGTCCACTCTGTTCTCTCAGGTTCGGGTGTGAGATTGGTCAATTCGAACGATCCGTGCTCTGGAACTGTGGAGGTGTTGTACGATGGAAGTTGGGGCACGGTTTGTGATGATGGCTGGGATTTGGCAGATGGCACTGTTCTTTGCAAGGAGCTGCAATGTGGACCCGCCCTGTCGGTGCACGGTAGTGCTCGGTTTGGAACAGGTAGCGGCAAGATTTGGATGGATGACGTTTCCTGCGAGGGGACAGAGTCCCATCTCCGGTCTTGCTCCTTCCCCGGTTGGGGAACCCACAACTGTGGTCATGGTGAGGATGCAGGTGTAATCTGTTACCCAGGTAAGACCCAGCTGTATAACTGAATGGACATCTTCTGAACAACTCAGGTTCCTGTATTGGTTTGGCATTTACAGGGAAGAGGGCAAAAAGCTTTGAAAGATGCAATCCAATTGGTTTTACATCAAGTTTATGACCAGCTTCTGGCTACATTGAAAAGCAAGAAAGGAAAATTAAAACCTGTATCCGCCATGAGCTAATTGTCACAGGGACAACAAGATGAAAGAGATAACTGGGTGACACAATGTGTGGTGACCGTGAGAATTGTGTTGAAAACCATGGGATATTTGGAGAGCTACTGGGGAAGGGGCAGCTGTTCCCAAAGAACATGCTCCACTTGGAACATCCTGGAAGGGGAGTCCTAGTGAATTGTAAAACACGGCCTGTGGGTCAGGTTTTGAATGAACATGTTGGGTGCATGGTTTCATTTGCCTGGAACATTAGTAGATTAAACCTGAAGCAGAACTTAAGATTGTAGATTAGTGATGGTGCAGATTGTTCCAGTTAATACAAGGAAGGAACACTACGGGTGAGCGTCATATTGTAGTGACGAAGCAAAAAAGTGTGAGGAAATGTGATGTCATCAGATGTAAAGGGTTTAACTCCATTTAGCGCTGTCTTTATGCTTGACCCATTTTGAAGGAAGTGGACAAACTGACAGTGCAAATCTAAGGTCAAGAATCGGATACTACAGGAAACATGCTTAACGGAGATCAGAAAAGAATTTTTACGATTCATGGATATTTGGGAATTCGGGGCGGGAGAAAGTGGGATAGAGAGAGAGAGAGACAGCGAGAGTGAGGGTGAGAGAAAAAGAGAGAGACAGAAAGATAAGGAGAGATCAGTGAGGGATATGGTGGTGGGGTAGGACCATTAATCAGAGATGAACGGGCGACAGTTTTGGACGCTATTTCATCTGGGATTGTTTATCGTCAATGTGTTTGGAGCGAAAGAAACAGCAAAGGAATAAAATCTCAGACAAACAAAGCTGTTGAGCCAGCTGTGATTATTATGAATGGTGGAGCACTCTCAAAATGCCAAAAGGCCTAGTTTGGCTCCCAATTTCTTTCATTCAACATTCTTCATGTTTCAGGAGATAGGAAATACAGTGACATTTAACAGAATAGCAAACGGGTCTCCAAGTATATGATTTATAGTCGGGGCGGCAGACTGTTTGGGGAGGCACGGTGGCTCAGTGGTTAGCACTGCTGCGTTATGGTGCCAGGATCCCAAGTTCAATTCCCGCTTCGGGCACCTGTCTGTGTGGAGTTTGCACATTCTCTCCGTGTCTGCGTGAGTTTCCTCCGGGTGTTCCGGTTTCCGGGCAGAGTCCAAAGATTAGATTAGACTTACAGTGTGGAAACAGGCCCTTCGGCCCAACAAGTCCACACCGACCCGCCG
This sequence comes from Hemiscyllium ocellatum, assembly GCF_020745735.1. Lineage (NCBI taxonomy): Eukaryota > Metazoa > Chordata > Chondrichthyes > Orectolobiformes > Hemiscylliidae > Hemiscyllium > Hemiscyllium ocellatum. The sequence continues at coordinate 12,519,674 of NC_083438.1, forward strand.
AAGCGAAACCCACCCATACCCCTACATTACCCCTTACCTAACACTACGGGCAATTTTAGCATGGCCAATTCACCTGACCCGCACATCTTTGGACTGTGGGAGGAAACCGGAGAACTCGGAGGAAACCCACGCAGACACGGGGAGAACGTGCAAACTCCACAGTCCTCAGTCGCCTGAGTCGGGAATTGAACCCGGGTCTTCAGACGCTGTGAGGCAGCAGTGCTAACCACTGTGCCACCGTGCCGCCCACGATATTCAGGTCAGGTGAATTGGCCATGCTAATTTACCCGTAGTGTTAGGTGCATGAGTCAGGGGTAAATGGGTCTGTTTGGGTGGCTCTTCAGTGGGGCACTGTGGACTTGTTGGGCCGAAGGGCCTGTTTCCACACTGTCGTGACTGTGATCTAATTTAGTTGTCAATAACGGGAACATCCCACACATTAAGCGGACAGAATACAATTGCAGATTTCTATCGTTCTCCATTCGTCATGTTTCAGTCCATTTCAAATCCAGTAACATTAAACAGAATGGTAAACGGCTCTCCAATCACATAATTGAGACTCTACCCTTTATAGTTGGCAATAACGAGAGTACCCAACACATTAATGAGACAGAATGCAATTGCAGATTTCCGAAATCTCCTTTACCGATTTTCCTCTTTTTAGATCCTTCAAAGGAGCCGACAATCTCTGTCAGCCCTTCACTGGCACTGTACGTGGCTGGAGATTCACTCACTATTAACTGCACAGTTCCACACAGCAACTTGACTGGACATCTGGAGTTGCTGAAGGACTCGAATTCTCTCAGCTTTGGACAAGGAGCCCTCACATACGTCATTGAAAACGTCACCACCAGCGACCAAGGGAGCTACCAATGTTCCTATCGGACTGAGGTGGCAGAGCAATGGTCACCCAGCTCTCTGAGTCAACCTGTTGATATTGTTGTTACAAGTGAGTGTATATTGTGTCAGTTATGGACAAAGTGATGACTGATCTGCAGATGCTAGCGATCAGAGTCGAATGGTGTGATGTTGGAAAAGCACAGCGGGTCAGGCAGCATCTGAGGAGCCCAAGAGTCGATGGTTTGAGCATGAGGCCTTCATCAGGAATGAAGATGCTGATGATGGGCTTTTGCTCGAAACATCGACTTTCCTGCTCCAGGATTCTGCGTGACCAGCTGTTCCTTTCCAGCACCACACCTTTCCACTTGTGTCTGTTTTGTCAAATTAAACAATTCCTGAATTGTTCCAATGTGTGTTGATGATATTTTCTGGTGGCAGAACCTCCACGCTCAGACAAAATTCATTTTCAGCCGTGTTTTATTTAAGCACACATTGTTCAGAAAATGCAACATGTACTTCCTTTGCTCTGCAGTTTCCATGTTTATGAAACGGTGACCCCTTTGTTCTGGACTGCCCCCTCCATCCGGAATACCGTTCCGGGAGTTACCCTGTCCAGTCTTATGAAAAGATCTGTGAAATTTGCTTCAGGAGATACACCTTATGGTTGGGTCATGTCGTCTCATGACAGCAATATGCCATCACACTGATACAGTCAGCGGGATTTGGACACGCGGAGCGAGTGGCAATGTCCAGCAGATGCAGATTAATGTGGATCAGCGAGAGGGTATCCAATGCAGTGCAAAGTGTCAGGGAGGTGGATTAGGATCCAAACGGTGTTAGATCTGGAAAGCAGGAATGAACCTGAGTGTTTCTGTACATCAGTCACGAACAGTAATTGTCGCCGGTGTAGCAGGGAATGAAGAAAGCAAATGGAATCTTGTCCTTCATAGGAAGAGGGTTCAGTCCCAGGATGGGATACCTTGATAGCACAGCTGGATATTTGTGCGTGCACCTTGGGTCTCCTTATGGGCAGGAGGATGTTCTGGTTCCAGAGATAGTTCAACAAAGCTTTCCCAGACTGTTTTCTGGGATGGCAGGGCTGACGTATGAAGAGAGTCTGGATTGGTTAGGAGTATGGTCACTGGTGTTTGGAAGAATGGTGAGGGATCTCATAGAAAGATTTAAAAAATTCTCAAAGAACTAGACAAAGATGAACACAGGAAAGATGTTCCAAATCACGGGCAGAGTCCAGATTCACAGTCTCAAGAGGACAGAGTGGGATTGAGAAAAGGAGTAATGTCTTCACTCAGAGAGTGGGGAGCCTGTGGGATTCTCTGCTTCAGGAAGCGGGCGAGGTCCAAATATCCCATGCTATTCCAGTTGGAGTCGGATAGATGTTTTACAGATTACAGCGAGAAAGCACGGGAGCAGGGAGTTGAATAATAAGGAACGATATTATTGAATGGGTGAGGTCAACTTGACGGGCCGAATGGCCTACTCCTGATCCAGTGTTGGATATTTTAGTGAGATGATTTGTTTTATTCGTCAGATCCTGCAACCGAGCCGAGCATCTCCGTGAGAGCTGACGGCGGATCAGTCAACATCAGCTGCACAGTTCCAGACGGTGTCCCTTCAGGCCGCTTTCTGTTGCTAAAGGACACGGTTCCCATCATCAACAGCACCATCAGCCAGCAATCCTTCACCTACACCATTCCGAACATCACTGCCAGCAGCCAGGGCCACTACACATGTTCCTACACAACCCAGGTTTCAGGTCGTTGGATACCATCGTTTCAAAGTCGCCCTGTAACTGTCGCACGTGAGTAAGGCTTCCGCTGGCTCGGTAAGACGTGAATATTCGGAAACCGTGTCCCAGAGCATGACTAAATCTGCAAGGTAGATATTTACAATGTAATTCCAACATTAGGGTCGGCTTCCTGTGAAAGAGGACATTTATAAGGTAAACAGTCACGTTCGATTTGCCTTTCCTGCTCCATGCTCCCTGAGTGACCCTGCCCACATGTCTACAACACCAGCTGGCAAAGTCTTGATGTTCACTTCTTGACTGAGATGGAGTGACAAAGTTGGCTGGACAGCTGGTCTCCGGGGCACAGGGGCACCCCGTGCGTGGGTTTGCTTCCTGCACAGGCAGTGAGCAAAGTGAGAATGCAGCCTTCTCAAACTTTGAATGGGGCCCGGTGAGCATCTGGTTAATCCACCACCGGTCATCTGTCTGTCTGTCTGTGTGTCTGATGTATTTCTGTGTTTCTGTCTCTCTTTCTGTCTCTCTCTCTCTCTCTGTCTGTCTGTCTCTCTCTCTCCAAAAGCAATGCAGAACCTTGTAAACCTCCATAAATGAGAGATGCACAGAGAGAGGGAGAGACAGAGACAGAGAGAGAGAGTACAAACCAATGAGGGAAGAGCTGTTACGAGTGATCACTCAGTCAGTCTGTCACTTCCTGTATCGCTCTCGAGTTTTGCAGACCCTTATAAATCTACATAAAACATGTGTGTATTGGTGTCAGGAAAGTAAATGAACAACGATGGCCGATCAAAGTTAGAATGATTCGGATATCACCGTTCTCAAGTGAAGTAATGGATCCACTCTGTTCTCTCAGGATCGGGTGTGAGATTGGTCAATTCGAACGATCCGTGCTCTGGAACTGTGGAGGTGTTGTACGATGGAAGTTGGGGCACGGTTTGTGATGATGGCTGGGATTTGGCAGATGGCACTGTTCTTTGCAAGGAGCTGCAATGTGGACCCGTCCTGTCGGTGCACGGTAGCGCTCGGTTTGGAGGAGGTACTGGAAATATTTGGATGGATGACGTTTCCTGCGAGGGGACGGAGTCCCATCTCCGGTCTTGCTCCTTCCCCGGTTGGGGAACCCACAACTGTGGTCATGGTGAGGATGCAGGTGTAACCTGTTACCCAGGTAAGAGACCAGTGGATATCTTCTGTGAAACTGAGGCTCTCACATACGATTAACAATAACAGGGAAGAGAGGGAAAAATGTTGAAAGCTACAATCCAATTGGCGACGGCAAAGAACATGAACAGTTTCTGGCTTAAGTTCAAAAGCAAGAAACGAAAACGGAAAACCTTAATCCGCCATGAGGTAATTGTCACAGGGACAACAAGATGAAAGAGATAACTGGGTGACACAATGTGTGGTGACCGTGAGAATCGTGTTGAATCCCATGGGATATTTGCAGAGCTACTGGGGAAGGGGCAGCTGTTCCCAAAGAACGTGCTCCACCTGGAACATTCTGGAAGGGGAGTCCTAGTGAATTGTAAAACACGGCCTGTGGGTCAGGTTTTGAATGAACATGTTGGGTGTATGGTTTCATTTGCCTGGAAACTGAGAACATTAAAGTGGAACCACAATGTAGGATTGTAGGTTAGTGATGGTGCAGATTGTTCCAGTTAAGTAGATAAAGGATTGTTCTAAGGTAACTAGAGAAAGGATTGGTTCAGTAAAGGATAACAAAGGAAGTCTGTGTACCGAACCTGAGAGAATGGGTGAGATTCTGAATGATTTCTTTGCATCAGTGTTCACTGAGGAGAGGAACATGGTGAATGTTGAGGTTACTGACAGAAGTTTGATTAGTCTGGATCACATTGACCTAAGTAGGGAAGATATATTGGGTAGGCTAGAGGTTATTAAGGTGGTCAAATCACCAGGACGGGATGTGATCTATCCCAAGTTGCTGAGGAAGGCAAGAGAGGAAATAGCTGAAGCCCTGACAGATATCTTTGTGGCGTCCTTCAATACAGGTGAGGTGCCGAGGACTGGACGGTTGCTCATATTGTCCCCCTGTACAAGATGTTTAGTAGGGATATTCTGGGCAACTACATACCAGTGAGCCTGATGTCGGTAGTGGGAACCATTCCTGAAGAAGGGCTCATGCCCGGAATTTCGTTCTCCTGCTCTTTGGATGCTGCCTGACCTGCTGCGCTTTTCCAGCAACACATTTTCAGCTTCTTCGAAGAAGTGATCAAATTGATTAATGAAGCCAATGAAGGCTGTTGTTGTCATAGCTCGGTGGATAAAGAACTGGTTGCACAACAGGAGGCAGACAGGAGTAGTTGAAGGGAGTTTCTCAAACTGGAGAAAGGTTACCAATGGTGTTCCTCAGGGGTCAGTGTTGAGCCACTGTTGTTTGTAATAGACATTAATGATCTGGGAGTTGGCACACTGTTGGTATAATCAGCAAGTTTGCAGATGACTCCAAGATTGGTGGAGGAGCAGAAAGCATAAGAGACTGTCAGAGAATACCGGAGGATATGGATAGACTGGAGAGTTGGGCGGAAAAGTGGCAGATGGTTATCCATCCAGACAAATGTGCGGTGACGCATTTAGGCAATACTGATTCTGGAGCGAATGATGCAATGAATGAAAGACCCGTGGGAAAAGTTGATGGGCATAGAGATCTGGGATTGCAGGTCCATTGTATCTGAAGGTTGCTGCACAGGTGGATAGAGTGGTCAAGAAGGCATATGGGATGCTTGCCTTCTGTGGATGGGGTATTGAGGAAAAGAGCTGGCAAGTCATGTCAACATTATACACGACATTGGTTCAGCCGCGCTTACAATACTGTGTTCAGTTCTGGTCCCAACATTACCAAAGAGATGTGGATGCTTTGGAGAGGGTGCAGAGAAGGTTTGTGAGGGTGTTGCCTGGTATGGAAGGTGCTTGCTATGAAGTAAGGTTGAGTAGGTTAGGCTAATGTTCACTAGAAAAAACGAGATAGAGGGGGGACCTGATTGAGGTTTACAAAATCATGAAGGATATAGACAGGGTGGATAGAGACAAGCTTTTTCCCAAGGTGAAGGATTCAATAACGAGAGGTCTCCCTTTTAAGGTGAGAGGTGGAAAGTTTGTGGGGGATACACGTGACGAGTACTTCACACAGAGGCTGGTGGGTGTCTGGAATGCATTGCCAGCAGGTTCGGTAGATTCACTTCAGATGCGTCTGGACAGATGCATGAGTTGGTGGGGAGAAGAGGGATACAAATGCTTCGGAATTGACAGACAGGTTTAGACAGTAGATTTGTATCTGCTCAGGCTTGGAAGGGCTGTTCCATTGCTGTAAATTTTCTTTGTTCTTTGTTAATGCAAAGAACGGATACTCCGTGTGAGTGTCACATAGTACTGAGGAAGAAACAATGTATGAGGAAATATGATAACAGATCAGACATAAAGGGTTTAAGTATAGTATACATTGTCTTTATGCTTACCCATTTGGAATAAGATGGCCAAATCGACAGTGCAAATCTAAGGTAATGAATCAGATATCGTTGACGGGCAGGAAACATGCTGAATTCAGAGATATTTGAGAATTCAGAGAGAGAGATATAAAGCGAGAGAGAGAGAGTGCGCGTGTGTGTGTGTGTGTGTGAGAGAGAGAGACTAGTGAGGGAAAAATTGGTGGGACAGTACCCTGAATCAGAAATGAAATGGGGACAGTTTTGGGCGCTATTTCATCTGGATGATATTGCGTCAATGTGGAGCTAAAGACACATACGAACAAAGATGTTAAGCTAACCGATCAGCTGTGATCATTTTGAATTTTGAAGCACACTCAAAATGCCGAATCGCCATCTCCTGCTCCTCGTTTCTATCACTTTATATTCCTAATGTTTCAGTACATTAACATGAAACAGAATCACATAATTGAGACTCTAACCTTTATAGTTGGCAATAACGAGAATACCCCACACATTAATCAGACAGAATACAATTGCAGATTTCTGAAATCTCCTTTACAGATTTTCCTCTTTTTAGATCCTTCAATGGAGCCGACAATCTCTGTCAGCCCTTCACTGGCACTGTACGTGGCTGGAGATTCACTCACTATTAACTGCACAGTTCCACACATCAACTTGACTGGACATCTGGAGTTGCTGAAGGACTCGAATTCTCTCATCATTGGACAAGGAGCCCTCACATACGTCATTGAAAACGTCACCACCAGCGACCAAGGGAGCTACCAATGTTCCTATCGGACTGAGGTGGCAGAGCAAACTGTTGATATTGTTGTTACAAGTGAGTGTGTCTTGTGTCAATTTTGTAGAAACTGAGGACAGCAGTTGCTGGAAATTAGAGTGTAATGGTGTGATGTTGGAAAAGTAAAGCCGGTCAGGCAGCATCTGAAGAGCAGGCTTGTCGAGAGGACTGAAGATGCTGATGAAGAGCTTCTCCTCAAAACATCGACTTTCCTGCTCCTGGATACTGCGAGACCAGCTGCGCCTTTCCAGCACCACACCTTTCCACTTGTGTCTGTTTTGTCAAAGTAACCAACTACGATATTATTCCAATGTGTTTTGCAGACCTTTCCTTGAGGCAGAATCTCCAAGCTAGGACTGGTATTCATTTTCAGCTGTATTTTATTTAATCACACATTGTTCCAAAAATGAAACATTTGATTATTTTACTCTGCAGTTTCCATGTATTCTGGGAGGGTGACTCCTTGTTCTGGAGTCCCCCCTCCACCCGGAACACCGTTCCGAATGTTGACCTGTCATGTCCTGTGAAAAGATCTACTAGTTTTTGCTCAAACAGATGCACCTTACCATTGGGTCATGTAGTCACATGACAAAAATGTGCCTTCACACTGATACAGTCAGCGGGATTTGGGCAGGCGGAGTGACTGGCAGATGTAGGGCCGATGCAGTTTGATGCGAATAAGCGAGAGGTTATCCAGTGCGGTGCAAAGTGTCAGGAAGTTGGGATATGATCCAAATGATGTTAGATGGGGAAAGCAGGGAGGTACTAATGCACCTGGGTGTTCCTCGACACCAGTCATGAACAGTAATTGTGGCCGGTGTAGCAGGTAATGCAGAAGGCAAATGGGATGTTATCCTTCATACATGAGGGTTCAGTCCCAGGATGGGATACCTTGATAGCACACCTGGACTTTTGTGCGTTCACTTTGGATCTCCTTATCTGCAGGAGGATGTACAGAGATAGTTCAACACAGGTTTCCCAGACGGTTTTCTGGGATGGCAGGGCTGACGTATGAAGAGAGGCTGGGTTGGTTAGGACGACGGTCACTGGTGTTTGGAAGAATGGTGAGGGATCTCACAGAAAGCTACAAAATTCTAAACAAACATGACAAGGATAAACACAGGAATGATGTTCCCGATTACCAGTAGAGTCCAGAATCACAGTCTAAAGGAGACAGGGTGGGATTGAGAAAAGGAGTCATGTCTTCACTCAGAGAGTGGGGAGCCTGTGGGATTCTCGAGCAGAAACTGGGCGAGGCCAAAATACTGAATGGTGTTGGAGTACGAGTTGGAGAGATGTTTGAGAGATTACAGCGAGAAAGCACGGGAGCAGGGGACTGAGTTGAATGATGAGGGACGATTGTATTGAATGAGCGAAGGAAACCTGAAGGGCCGAATGGCCTACTCCTGCTCCAGTGTTGGATATTTTAGTGAGATGATTTGTTTTATTCGTCAGATCCTGCAACCGAGCCGAGCATCTCCGTGAGAGCTGACGGCGGATCAGTCAACATCAGCTGCACAGTTCCAGACGGTGTCCCTTCAGGCCGCTTTCTGTTGCTAAAGGACACGGTTCCCATCATCAACAGCACCATCAGCCAGCAATCCTTCACCTACACCATTCCGAACATCACTGCCAGCAGCCAGGGCCACTACACATGTTCCTACACAACCCAGGTTTCAGGTCGTTGGATACCATCGTTTCAAAGTCGCCCTGTAACTGTCGCACGTGAGTAAGGCTTCCGCTGGCTCGGTAAGACGTGAATATTCGGAAACCGTGTCCCAGAGCATGACTAATTCTGCAAGGTAGATATTTACAATGTAATTCCAACATTAGGGTCGGCTTCCTGTGAAAGAGGGCATTTATAAGTAACATTCCTGCTCCGTGCTATCTGAATGACTCTGTCCTCATGGCCACAACACCAGCTGGCAAAGTCTCGATGTTCACCTCTTGACTGGGTTGGGTTAGCAAGGTTGGTGTGACAGCAGGTCTGCGATGCACAGCCGCACCCAGTGCGTGGGTTTACTTCCTGCACAGGCTGAGGTCAAAGTGAGAATCCAGCCGTTTCAAGCTTCGAATGCGGCCCGGTGAGCATCTGGTTAATCCACCACCGGTTATCTGTCTGCCTGGCCGTCTGTCTGATGTCTCTTACTCTCTCTGCAATAGCCGTGCTGAGCCTTGTATATCTATATAAAAGCAACAGATGCAGGGAGAGAGATAGGTAGAGAGAGTGAGAGAGAGAGAGAAAGAGAGATAGAGAGAGGTAGAAACCAGTGAGTGAGGAGCTGCCACCAGTCATCTTTCTGTCTGTCTGTCACTTTTTGTCTCGCTCTCTAAGAGATTTGCAGACCTTCATAAATCTACATAAAACATGTGTGTATTGGTGCCAGGAAAGTAAATGAACAACGATGGCAAATTAAATGTAGAATGATTCGGATATCGTCGTTGTCCTCTGAAGTAACGGGTCCACTCTGTTCTCTCAGGTTCGGGTGTGAGATTGGTCAATTCGAACGATCCGTGCTCTGGAACTGTGGAGGTGTTGTACGATGGAAGTTGGGGCACGGTTTGTGATGATGGCTGGGATTTGGCAGATGGCACTGTTCTTTGCAAGGAGCTGCAATGTGGACCCGCCCTGTCGGTGCACGGTAGTGCTCGGTTTGGAACAGGTAGCGGCAAGATTTGGATGGATGATGTTTCCTGCGAGGGGACAGAGTCCCATCTCCGGTCTTGCTCCTTCCCCGGTTGGGGAACCCACAACTGTGGTCATGGTGAGGATGCAGGTGTAATCTGTTACCCAGGTAAGACCCAGCTGTATAACTGAATGGACATCTTCTGTACAACTCAGGTTCCTGTGTTGGTTTGGCATTTACAGGGAAGTGGGCAAAAAGCTTTGAAAGATGCAATCCAATTGGTTTTACATCAAGTTTATGAACAGCTTCTGGCTACATTGAAAAGTAAGAAAGGAAAATGTAAAATCTGTATCCGCCATGAGCTAATTGTCACAGGGACAACAAGATGAAAGAGATAACTGGGTGACACAATGTGTGGTGACCGTGAGAATTGTGTTGAAAACCATGGGATATTTGGAGAGCTACTGGGGAAGGGGCAGCTGTTCCCAAAGAACGTGTTCCACCTGGAACATCCTGGAAGGGGAGTCCTAGTGAATTGTAAAACACGGCCTGTGGGTCAGGTTTTGAATGAACATGTTGGGTGTATGGTTTCATTTGCCTGGAACATTAGTAGATTAAACCTGAAGCAGAATTTAGGATTGTAGGTTAGTGACGGTGCAGATTGTTCCAGTTAATACAAGGAAGGAACACTACGGGTGAGCGTCATATTGTAGTGACGAAGCAAAAAAGTGTGAGGAAATGTGATGTCATCAGATGTAAAGGGTTTAACTCCATTTAGCGCTGTCTTTATGCTTGACCCATTTTGAAGGAAGTGGACAAACTGACAGTGCAAATCTAAGGTCAAGAATCGGATACCACAGGAAACATGCTTAACGGAGATCAGAAAAGGATTTTTACTATTCAGAGATATTTGGGAATTCGGGGCGGGAGAAAGTGGGATAGAGAGAGAGAGACAGCGAGAGGGTGGGTGAGAGAAAAAGAGAGAGACAGAAAGATAAGGAGAGATCAGTGAGGGATACGGTGATGGGGTAGGACCATTAATCAGAGACGAACGGGCGACAGTTTTGGACGCTATTTCATCTGGGATTGTTTATCGTCAATGTGTTTGGAGCGAAAGAAACAGCAAAGGAATAAAATCTCAGACAAACAAAGCTGTTGAGCTAACCGACCAGCTGTGATTATTATGAATGGTGGAGCACTCTCAAAATGCCAAAAGGCCTAGTTTGGCTCCCAATTTCTTTCATTCAACATTCCTCATGTTTCAGGAGATAGGAAATACAGTGACATTTAACAGAATAGCAAACGGGTCTCCAAGTACATGCTTTATAGTTGGGGCGGCAGACTGGGGAGGCACGGTGGCTCAGTGGTTAGCACTGCTGCGTCATGGTGCCAGGATCCCAAGTTCAATTCCCGCTTCGGGCACCTGTCTGTGTGGAGTTTGCACATTCTCTCCGTGACTGCGTGAGTTTCCTCCGGGTGTTCCGGTTTCCGGGCAGAGTCCAAAGATATTCAGGTCGTGTGAATTGGCCATGCTAAATTGCCCGTAGTGTTAGGTGCATTAGTCAGGGGTAAATGGGTCTGTTTGGGTGGCTCTTCAGTGGGGCACTGTGGACTTGTTGGGCCGAAGGGCCTGTTTCCACACTGTCGTGACTGTGATCTAATTTAGTTGTCAATAACGGGAACATCCCACACATTAATCGGACAGAATACAATTGCAGATTTCTATCGTTCTCCATTCCTCATGTTTCAGTCCATTTCAAATCCAGTAACATTAAACAGAATGGTAAACGGCTCTCCAATCACATAATTGAGACTCTACCCTTTATAGTTGGCAATAACGAGAATACCCCACACATTAATCAGACAGAATAAAATTGCAAATTTCTGAAATCTCCTTTACCAATTTTCCTCTTTTTAGATCCTTCAAAGGAGCCGACAATCTCTGTCAGCCCTTCACTGGCACTCTATGTGGCTGGAGATTCACTCACTATTAACTGCACAGTTCCACACAGCAACTTGACTGGACATCTGGAGTTGCTGAAGGACTCGAATTCTCTCAGCTTTGGACAAGGAGCCCTCACATACGTCATTGAAAACGTCACCACCAGCGACCAAGGGAGCTACCAATGTTCATATCGGACTGAGGTGGCAGAGCAATGGTCACCCAGCTCTCTGAGTCAACCTGTTGATATTGTTGTTACAAGTGAGTGTATATTGTGTCAGTTATGGACAAAGTGATGACTGATCTGCAGATGCTAGCGATCAGAGTCGAATGGTGTGATGTTGGAAAAGCACAGCGGGTCAGGCAGCATCTGAGGAGCCCCAGAGTCGACGGTTTGAGCATGAGGCCTTCATCAGGAATGAAGATGCTGATGATGGGCTTTTGCTCGAAACATCGACTTTCCTGCTCCAGGATTCTGCGTGACCAGCTGTTCCTTTCCAGCACCACACCTTTCCACTTGTGTCTGTTTTGTCAAATTAAACAATTCCTGAATTGTTCCAATGTGTGTTGATGATATTTTCTGGTGGCAGAACCTCCACGCTCAGACATAATTCATTTTCAGCCGTGTTTTATTTAAGCACACATTGTTCAGAAAATGCAACATGTACTTCCTTTGCTCTGCAGTTTCCATGTTTATGAAACGGTGACCACTTTGTTCTGGACTGCCCCCTCCATCCGGAATACCGTTCCGGGAGTTACCCTGTCCAGTCTTATGAAAAGATCTCTGAAATTTGCTCCAGGAGATACACCTTATGGTTGGGTCATGTCGTCTCATGACAGCAATGTGCCATCACACTGATACAGTCAGCGGAATTTGGACACGCGGAGCGAGTGGCAATGTCCAGCAGATGCAGATTAATGTGGATCAGCGAGAGGGTATCCAATGCAGTGCAAAGTGGCAGGGAGGTGGATTAGGATCCAAACGGTGTCAGATGGGGAAAGCAGGAATGAACCTGAGTGTTTCTGTACATCAGTCACGAACAGTAATTGTGGCCGGTGTAGCAGGGAATGAAGAAAGCAAATGGAATCTTGTCCTTCATAGGAAGAGGGTTCAGTCCCAGGATGGGATACCTTGATAGCACAGCTGGATATTTGTGCGTGCACCTTGGGTCTCCTTATGGGCAGGAGGATGTTCTGGTTCCAGAGATAGTTCAACAAAGCTTTCCCAGACTGTTTTCTGGGATGGCAGGGCTGACGTATGAAGAGAGTCTGGATTGGTTAGGAGTATGGTCACTGGTGTTTGGAAGAATGGTGAGGGATCTCATAGAAAGATTTAAAAAATTCTCAAAGAACTAGACAAAGATGAACACAGGAAAGATGTTCCAAATCACGGGCAGAGTCCAGATTCACAGTCTCAAGAGGACAGAGTGGGATTGAGAAAAGGAGTAATGTCTTCACTCAGAGAGTGGGGAGCCTGTGGGATTCTCTGCTTCAGGAAGCGGGCGAGGTCCAAATATCCCATGCTATTCCAGTTGGAGTCGGATAGATGTTTTACAGATTACAGCGAGAAAGCACGGGAGCAGGGAGTTGAATAATAAGGAACGATATTATTGAATGGGTGAGGTCAACTTGACGGGCCGAATGGCCTACTCCTGATCCAGTGTTGGATATTTTAGTGAGATGATTTGTTTTATTCGTCAGATCCTGCAACCGAGCCGAGCATCTCCGTGAGAGCTGACGGCGGATCAGTCAACATCAGCTGCACAGTTCCAGACGGTGTCCCTTCAGGCCGCTTTCTGTTGCTAAAGGACACGGTTCCCATCATCAACAGCACCATCAGCCAGCAATCCTTCACCTACACCATTCCGAACATCACTGCCAGCAGCCAGGGCCACTACACATGTTCCTACACAACCCAGGTTTCAGGTCGTTGGATACCATCGTTTCAAAGTCGCCCTGTAACTGTCGCACGTGAGTAAGGCTTCCGCTGGCTCGGTAAGACGTGAATATTCGGAAACCGTGTCCCAGAGCATGACTAAATCTGCAAGGTAGATATTTACAATGTAATTCCAACATTAGGGTCGGCTTCCTGTGAAAGAGGGCATTTATAAGGTAAACAGTCACGTTCGATTTGCCTTTCCTGCTCCATGCTCCCTGAGTGACCCTGCCCACATGTCTACAACACCAGCTGGCAAAGTCTTGATGTTCACTTCTTGACTGAGATGGAGTGACAAAGTTGGCTGGACAGCTGGTCTCCGGGGCACAGGGGCACCCCGTGCGTGGGTTTGCTTCCTGCACAGGCAGTGAGCAAAGTGAGAATGCAGCCTTCTCAAACTTTGAATGGGGCCCGGTGAGCATCTGGTTAATCCACCACCGGTCATCTGTCTGTCTGTCTGTGTGTCTGATGTATTTCTGTGTTTCTGTCTCTCTTTCTGTCTCTCTCTCTCTCTCTGTCTGTCTGTCTCTCTCTCTCCAAAAGCAATGCAGAACCTTGTAAACCTCCATAAATGAGAGATGCACAGAGAGAGGGAGAGACAGAGACAGAGAGAGAGAGTACAAACCAATGAGGGAAGAGCTGTTACGAGTGATCACTCAGTCAGTCTGTCACTTCCTGTATCGCTCTCGAGTTTTGCAGACCCTTATAAATCTACATAAAACATGTGTGTATTGGTGTCAGGAAAGTAAATGAACAACGATGGCCGATCAAAGTTAGAATGATTCGGATATCACCGTTCTCAAGTGAAGTAATGGATCCACTCTGTTCTCTCAGGATCGGGTGTGAGATTGGTCAATTCGAACGATCCGTGCTCTGGAACTGTGGAGGTGTTGTACGATGGAAGTTGGGGCACGGTTTGTGATGATGGCTGGGATTTGGCAGATGGCACTGTTCTTTGCAAGGAGCTGCAATGTGGACCCGTCCTGTCGGTGCACGGTAGCGCTCGGTTTGGAGGAGGTACTGGAAATATTTGGATGGATGACGTTTCCTGCGAGGGGACGGAGTCCCATCTCCGGTCTTGCTCCTTCCCCGGTTGGGGAACCCACAACTGTGGTCATGGTGAGGATGCAGGTGTAACCTGTTACCCAGGTAAGAGACCAGTGGATATCTTCTGTGAAACTGAGGCTCTCACATACGATTAACAATAACAGGGAAGAGAGGGAAAAATGTTGAAAGCTACAATCCAATTGGCGACGGCAAAGAACATGAACAGTTTCTGGCTTAAGTTCAAAAGCAAGAAACGAAAACGGAAAACCTTAATCCGCCATGAGGTAATTGTCACAGGGACAACAAGATGAAAGAGATAACTGGGTGACACAATGTGTGGTGACCGTGAGAATCGTGTTGAATCCCATGGGATATTTGGAGAGCGACTGGGGAAGGGGCAGCTGTTCCCAAAGAACGTGCTCCACCTGGAACATTCTGGAAGGGGAGTCCTAGTGAATTGTAAAACACGGCCTGTGGGTCAGGTTTTGAATGAACATGTTGGGTGTATGGTTTCATTTGCCTGGAAACTGAGAACATTAAAGTGGAACCACAATGTAGGATTGTAGGTTAGTGATGGTGCAGATTGTTCCAGTTAAGTAGATAAAGGATTGTTCTAAGGTAACTAGAGAAAGGATTGGTTCAGTAAAGGATAACAAAGGAAGTCTGTGTACCGAACCTGAGAGAATGGGTGAGATTCTGAATGATTTCTTTGCATCAGTGTTCACTGAGAAGAGGAACATGGTGAATGTTGAGGTTACTGACAGAAGTTTGATTAGTCTGGATCACATTGACCTAAGTAGGGAATATATATTGGGTAGGCTAGAGGTTGTTAAGGTGGTCAAATCACCAGGACGGGATGTGATCTATCCCAAGTTGCTGAGGGAGGCAAGAGAGGAAATAGCTGAAGCCCTGACAGATATCTTTGTGGCGTCCTTAAATACAGGTGAGGTGCCGAGGACTGGACGGTTGCTCATATTGTCCCCCTGTACAAGATGTTTAGTAGGGATATTCTGGGCAACTACATACCAGTGAGCCTGATGTCGGTAGTGGGAACCATTCCTGAAGAAGGGCTCATGCCCGGAATGTCGATTCTCCTGCTCTTTGGATGCTGCCTGACCTGCTGCGCTTTTCCAGCAACACATTTTCAGCTTCTCCGAGGAAGTGATCAAATTGATTAATGAAGCCAATGAAGGCTGTTGTTGTCATAGCTCGGTGGATAAAGAACTGGTTGCACAACAGGAGGCAGACAGGAGTAGTTGAAGGGAGTTTCTCAAACTGGAGAAAGGTTACCAATGGTGTTCCTCAGGGGTCAGTGTTGAGCCACTGTTGTTTGTAATAGACATTAATGATCTGGGAGTTGGCACACTGTTGGTATAATCAGCAAGTTTGCAGATGACTCCAAGATTGGTGGAGGAGCAGAAAGCATAAGAGACTGTCAGAGAATACCGGAGGATATGGATAGACTGGAGAGTTGGGCAGAAAAGTGGCAGATGGTTATCCATCCAGACAAATGTGCGGTGACGCATTTAGGCAATACTGATTCTGGGGCGAATGATGCAATGAATGAAAGACCCGTGGGAAAAGTTGATGGGCATAGAGATCTGGGATTGCAGGTCCATTGTATCTGAAGGTTGCTGCACAGGTGGATAGAGTGGTCAAGAAGGCATATGGGATGCTTGCCTTCAGTGGATGGGGTATTGAGGAAAAGAGCTGGCAAGTCATGTCAACATTATCCATGACATTGGTTCAGCCGCACGTACAATACTGTGTTCAGTTCTGGTCCCAACATTACCAAAGAGATGTGGATGCTTTGGAGAGGGTGCAGAGAAGGTTTGTGAGGGTGTTGCCTGGTATGGAAGGTGCTTGCTATGAAGTAAGGTTGAGTAGGTTAGGCTAATGTTCACTAGAAAAAACGAGATAGAGGGGGGACCTGATTGAGGTTTACAAAATCATGAAGGATATAGACAGGGTGGATAGAGACAAGCTTTTTCCCAGGGTGAAGGATTCAATAACGAGAGGTCTCCCTTTTAAGGTGAGAGGTGGAAAGTTTGTGGGGGATACACGTGACGAGTACTTCACACAGAGGCTGGTGGGTGTCTGGAATGCATTGCCAGCAGGTTCGGTAGATTCACTTCAGATGCGTCTGGACAGATGCATGAGTTGGTGGGGAGAAGAGGGATACAAATGCTTCGGAATTGACAGACAGGTTTAGACAGTAGATTTGTATCTGCTCAGGCTTGGAAGGGCCTGTTCCATTGCTGTAAATTTTCTTTGTTCTTTGTTAATGCAAGGAACGGATACTCCGTGTGAGTGTCACATAGTACTGAGGAAGAAACAATGTATGAGGAAATATGATAACAGATCAGACATAAAGGGTTTAAGTATAGTATACATTGTCTTTATGCTTACCCATTTGGAATAAGATGGCCAAATCGACAGTGCAAATCTAAGGTAATGAATCAGATATCGTTGACGGGCAGGAAACATGCTGAATTCAGAGATATTTGAGAATTCAGAGAGAGAGATAAAGCGAGAGAGAGAGAGAGACTGCGCGTGTGTGTGTGAGAGAGAGAGAGACTAGTGAGGGGAAAGTTGGTGGGACAGTACCCTGAATCAGAGATGAAATGGGGACAGTTTTGGACGCTATTTCGTCTGGATGATATTGCGTCAATGTGGAGCTAAAGACACTGCAAGGGGATAAAGACACATACGAACAAAGATGTTGAGCTAAAAGATCAGCTGTGATCATTTTGAATGTTGGAGCATTCTCAAAATGCCGAATCGCCATCTCCTGCTCCTCGTTTCTATCACTTTATATTCCTAATGCTTCAGTACATTAACATGAAACAGAATCACATGATTGACACTCTAACCTTTATAGTTGGCAATAACGAGAATACCCCACACATTAATCAGACAGAATACAATTACAGATTTCTGAAATCTGCTTTGCCGATTTTCCTCTTTTTAGATCGTTTGACGGAGGCGACAATCTCTGCCAGCCCTTCACTGGCACTCTACGTGGCTGGAGATTCACTCACTATTAACTGCACAGTTCCACACAGCAACTTGACTGGACATCTGGAGTTGCTGAAGGACTCGAATTCTCTCAGCTTTGGACAAAGAGCCCTCACATACGTCATTGAAAACGTCACCACCAGCGACCAAGGGAGCTACCAATGTTCGTATCAGACTGAGGTGGCAGAGCAATGGTCACCCAGCTCTCTGAGTCAACCTGTTGATATTGTTGTTACAAGTGAGTGTATATTGTGTCAGTTATGGACAAAGTGACGACTAATCTGCAGCTGCTAGCGATCAGAGTCGAATGGTGTGATGTTGGAAAAGCACAGCGGGTCAGGCAGCATCTGAGGAGCCCCAGAGTCGATGGTTTGAGCATGAGGCCTTCATCAGGAATGAAGATGCTGATGATGGGCTTTTGCTCGAAACATCGACTTTCCTGCTCCAGGATTCTGCGTGACCAGCTGTTCCTTTCCAGCACCACACCTTTCCACTTGTGTCTGTTTTGTCAAATTAAACAATTCCTGAATGGTTCCAATGTGTATTGATGATATTTTCTGTTGGCAGAACCTCCACGCTCAGACAAAATTCATTTTCAGCCGTGTTTTATTTAAGCTCACATTGTTCAGAAAATGCAACATGTACTTCCTTTGCTCTGCAGTTTCCATGTTTATGAAACGGTGACCACTTTGTTCTGGACTGCCCCCTCCATCCGGAATACCGTTCCGGGAGTTACCCTGTCCAGTCTTATGAAAAGATCTCTGAAATTTGCTCCAGGAGATACACCTTATGGTTGGGTCATGTCGTCTCATGACAGCAATGTGCCATCACACTGATACAGTCAGCGGGATTTGGACACGCGGAGCGAGTGGCAATGTCCAGCAGATGCAGATTAATGTGGATCAGCGAGAGGGTATCCAATGCGGTGCAAAGTGGCAGGGAGGTGGATTAGGATCCAAACGGTGTCAGATGGGGAAAGCAGGAATGAACCTGAGTGTTTCTGTACATCAGTCACGAACAGTAATTGTGGCCGGTGTAGCAGGGAATGAAGAAAGCAAATGGAATCTTGTCCTTCATAGGAAGAGGGTTCAGTCCCAGGATGGGATACCTTGATAGCACAGCTGGATATTTGTGCGTGCACCTTGGGTCTCCTTATGGGCAGGAGGATGTTCTGGTTCCAGAGATAGTTCAACAAAGCTTTCCCAGACTGTTTTCTGGGATGGCAGGGCTGACGTATGAAGGGAGTCTGGATTGGTTAGGAGTATGGTCACTGGTGTTTGGAAGAATGGTGAGGGATCTCATAGAAAGATTAAAAAAAAATTCTCAAAGAACTAGACAAAGATGAACACAGGAAAGATGTTCCAAATCACGGGCAGAGTCCAGATTCACAGTCTCAAGAGGACAGAGTGGGATTGAGAAAAGGAGTAATGTCTTCACTCAGAGAGTGGGGAGCCTGTGGGATTCTCTGCTTCAGGAAGCGGGCGAGGTCCAAATATCCCATGCTATTCCAGTTCGAGTCGGATAGATGTTTTACAGATTACAGCGAGAAAGCACGGGAGCAGGGAGTTGAATAATAAGGAACGATATTATTGAATGGGTGAGGTCAACTTGACGGGCCGAATGGCCTACACCTGCTCCAGTGTTGGATATTTTAGTGAGATGATTTGTTTTATTCGTCAGATCCTGCAACCGAGCCGAGCATCTCCGTGAGAGCTGACGGCGGATCAGTCAACATCAGCTGCACAGTTCCAGACGGTGTCCCTTCAGGCCGCTTTCTGTTGCTAAAGGACACGGTTCCCATCATCAACAGCACCATCAGCCAGCAATCCTTCACCTACACCATTCCGAACATCACTGCCAGCAGCCAGGGCCACTACACATGTTCCTACACAACCCAGGTTTCAGGTCGTTGGATACCATCGTTTCAAAGTCGCCCTGTAACTGTCGCACGTGAGTAAGGCTTCCGCTGGCTCGGTAAGCCGTGAATATTCGGAAACCGTGTCCCAGAGCATGACTAATTCTGCAAGGTAGATATTTACAATGTAATTCCAGCATTAGGGTCGGCTTCCTGTGAAAGAGGGCATTTATAAGTAACATTCCTGCTCCGTGCTATCTGAATGACTCTGTCCTCATGGCCACAACACCAGCTGGCAAAGTCTCGATGTTCACCTCTTGACTGGGTTGGGTTAGCAAGGTTGGTGTGACAGCAGGTCTGCGATGCACAGCCGCACCCAGTGCGTGGGTTTACTTCCTGCACAGGCTGAGGTCAAAGTGAGAATCCAGCCGTTTCAAGCTTCGAATGCGGCCCGGTGAGCATACGGTTAATCCACCACCGGTTATCTGTCTGCCTGGCCGTCTGTCTGATGTCTCTTACTCTCTCTGCAATAGCCGTGCTGAGCCTTGTTTATCTATATAAAAGCAACAGATGCAGGGAGAGAGATAGGTAGAGAGAGTGAGAGAGAGAGAGAAAGAAAGATAAAGAGGTAGAAACCAGTGAGTGAGGAGCTGCAACCAGTCATCTTTCTGTCTGTCTGTCACTTTTTGTCTCGCTCTCTGAGAGATTTGCAGACCTTCATAAATCTACATAAAACATGTGTGTATTGGTGCCAGGAACGGAAATGAACAACGATGGCAAATTAAATGTAGAATGATTCGGATTACGTCGTTGTCCTCTGAAGTAACGGGTCCACTCTGTTCTCTCAGGTTCGGGTGTGAGATTGGTCAATTCGAACGATCCGTGCTCTGGAACTGTGGAGGTGTTGTACGATGGAAGTTGGGGCACGGTTTGTGATGATGGCTGGGATTTGGCAGATGGCACTGTTCTTTGCAAGGAGCTGCAATGTGGACCCGCCCTGTCGGTGCACGGTAGTGCTCGGTTTGGAACAGGTAGCGGCAAGATTTGGATGGATGACGTTTCCTGCGAGGGGACAGAGTCCCATCTCCGGTCTTGCTCCTTCCCCGGTTGGGGAACCCACAACTGTGGTCATGGTGAGGATGCAGGTGTGATCTGTTACCCAGGTAAGACCCAGCTCTATAACTGAATGGACATCTTCTGTACAACTCAGGTTCCTGTGTTGGTTTGGCATTTACAGGGAAGTGGGCAAAAAGCTTTGAAAGATGCAATCCAATTGGTTTTGCATTAAGTTTATGACCAGCTTCTGGCTACATTGAAAAGCAAGAAAGGAAAATGTAAAACCTTAATCCGCCATGAGCTAATTGTCACAGGGACAACAAGATGAAAGAGATAACTGGGTGACACAATGTGTGCTGACCGTGAGAATTGTGTTGAATCCCATGGGATATTTGCAGAGCTACTGGGGAAGGGGCAGCTGTTCCCAAAGAACGTGTTCCACCTGGAACATCCTGGAAGGGGAGTCCTAGTGAATTGTAAAACACAGCCTGTGGGTCAGGTTTTGAATGAACATGTTGGGTGTATGGTTTCATTTGCCTGGAACATTAGTAGATTAAACCTGAAGCAGAACTTAGGATTGTAGGTTAGTGATGGTGCAGATTGTTCCAGTTAATACAAGGAAGGAACACTACGGGTGAGCGTCATATTGTAGTGACGAAGCAAAAAAGTGTGAGTAAATATGATGTCATCAGATGTAAAGGGTTTAACTCCATTTAGCGCTGTCTTTATGCTTGACCCATTTTGAAGGAAGTGGACAAACCGACAGTGCAAATCTAAGAGTAAAAAATGAGGTCTGCAGATGCTGGAGATCACAGCTGCAAATGTGTTGCTGGTCAAAGCACAGCAGGCCAGGCAGCATCTCAGGAATAGAGAATTCGACGTTTCGAGCATAAGCCCTTCATCAGGAATTCTAATCTAAGGTCATGAATCGGATACCACAGGAAACATGCTTAACGGAGATCAGAAAAGAATTTTTACGATTCATGGATATTTGGGAATTCGGGGCGGGAGAAAGTGGGATAGAGAGAGAGAGAGACAGCGAGAGGGAGGGTGAGAGAAAAAGAGAGAGACAGAAAGATAAGGAGAGATCAGTGAGGGATACGGTGGTGGGGTAGGACCATTAATCAGAGATGAACGGGCGACAGTTTTGGACGCTATTTCATCTGGGATTGTTTATCGTCAATGTGTTTGGAGCGAAAGAAACAGCAAGGGAATAAAATCTCAGACAAACAAAGCTGTTGAGCTAACCGACCAGCTGTGATTATTATGAATGGTGGAGCACTCTCAAAATGCCAAAAGGCCTAGTTTGGCTCCCATTTTCTTTCATTCAACATTCCTCATGTTTCAGGAGATAGGAAATACAGTGACATTTAACAGAATAGCAAACAGGTCTCCAAGTATATGATTTATAGTCGGGGCGGCAGACTGTTTGGGGAGGCACGGTGGCTCAGTGGTTAGCACTGCTGCGTTATGGTGCCAGGATCCCAAGTTCAATTCCCGCTTCGGGCACCTGTCTGTGTGGAGTTTGCACATTCTCTCCGTGTCTGCGTGAGTTTCCTCCGGGTGTTCCGGTTTCCGGGCAGAGTCCAAAGATATTCAGGTCGTGTGAATTGGTCATGCTAAATTGCCCGTAGTGTTAGGTGCATGAGTCAGGGGTAAATGGGTCTGTTTGGGTGGCTCTTCAGTGGGGCACTGTGGACTTGTTGGGCCGAAGGGCCTGTTTCCACACTGTCGTGACTGTGATCTAATTTAGTTGTCAATAACGGGAACATCCCACACATTAATCGGACAGAATACAATTGCAGATTTCTATCGTTCTCCATTCCTCATGTTTCAGTCCTTTTCAAATCCAGTAACATTAAACAGAATGGTAAACGGCTCTCCAATCACATAATTGAGACTCTACCCTTTATAGTGGCAATAACGAGAATACCCCACACATTAATCAGACAGAATACAATTGCAGATTTCTGAAATCTCCTTTACCGATTTTCCTCTTTTTAGATCCTTCAATGGAGCCGACAATCTCTGTCAGCCCTTCACTGGCACTCTACGTGGCTGGAGATTCACTCACTGTTAACTGCACAGTTCCACACAGCAACTTGACTGGACATCTGGAGTTGCTGAAGGACTCGAATTCTCTCAGCATTGGACAAGGAGCCCTCACATACGTCATTGAAAACGTCACCACCAGCGACCAAGGGAGCTACCAATGTTCCTATCGGACTGAGGTGGCAGAGCAATGGTCACCGAGCTCTCTGAGTCAACCTGTTGATATTGTTGTTACAAGTGAGTGTGTCTTAGAACATAGAACATAAAACATAGAAAAATACAGCGCAGTATAGGCCCTTCGGCCCTCGATGTTGCACCGACCAAAGCCTACCTAACCTATACTAGCCCAATAACCTCCATATGCTTATCCAATGCCCGCTTAAATGACCATAAAGAGGGAGAGTCCACCACTGTTACTGGCAGGGCATTCCATGAACTCACGACTCGCTGAGTAAAGAACCTGCCCCTAACATCTGTCCTATACCTACCACCCCTTAATTTAAAGCTGTGTCCCCTAGTAACAGCTGACTCCATTAGCAGAAAAAGGTTCTCACTGTCAACCCTATCTAAATCCCTAATCATCTTGTACACTTCTATCAAATCTCCGCTAAACCTTCTTTTCTCCAATGAGAACAGCCCCAAGTGCCTCAGCCTTTCCTCATACGATCTTCCTACCATACCAGGCAACATCCTGGTAAACCTCTTCTGCACTCGTTCCAATGCCTCCACGTCCTTCCTATAGTATGGTGACCAAAACTGCACACAATACTCCAGATGAGGCCGCACCAGAGTCTTATACAACTGCAACATGACCTCAGGACTCCGGAACTCAATTTCTCTCCCAATAAAGCCCAGTACACCATATGCCTTCTTCACAGCACTATTTATCTGGGTGGCAACTTTCAGAGATCTGTGTACATGGACACCAAGATCCCTCTGCTCATCCACACTAGCAAGTAGCCTACCATTAGCCCAGTAATCCATCTTCTTGTTACTCCTACCAAAGTGAATGACTTCACACTTAGCTACATTGAACTCCATTTGCCACCTTTCTGCCCAGCTCTGCAACTTATCTATATCCCGCTGAAACCTGCCACATCCTTCTTCGCTGTCCACAACTCCACCGACTTTTGTGTCATCCGCAATCTTGCTCACCCAGCTTCCAAGCCCCTCCTCTAGGTCATTTATAAAAATGACAAACGGCAATGGTCCCAAAACAGATCCCTGTGGAACACCGCTAGTAACTGCACTCCAAGATGAACCTTTACCATCAACTACTACCCTCTGTCTCCTCCCAGCCAGCAAATTCCTAATCCAAACCTCTAATGCACCCTCAGTGCCATACCTCCGTAGTTTTTGCATTAGCCTACCATGGGGTACCTTATCGAACGCCTTGCTAAAATCCATATACACCACATCTACTGCTTTACCCTCGTCCACCTCCTTGGTCACCTTCTCAAAGAACTCAATAAGGTTTGTGAGGCACGACCTGCCCTTCACAAAACCATGCTGGCTATCCTTGATCACATTATTCCTATCCAGATGTTCATAAATCCTATCCCTTACAATTCTCTCTAAGACTTTGCCCACAACAGAAGTGAGACTCACTGGCCTATAGTTACTCGGGCTATCCCTACTCCCCTTCTTGAACAAGGAGACCACATTCGCTATGCTCCAGTCTTCTGGCACTATTCCCGTAGACAATGACGACATAAAAATCAAGGCCAATGGCTCCGCTATCTCCTCCCTCGCTTCCCAGAGGATCCTAGGATAAATGCCATCAGGCCCAGGTGACTTATCTATTTTCATCCTTTCCAGTATTCCCCAGACCTCTTCCCGACATATCTCAAGGCCATTCATTCTAATCACTTGTGACTCAATATTCACATCAGCAACAGTGTCCTGTTCCTGAGTGAATACTGATGAAAAGTATTGATTTAGTGTCTCTCCAATCTCCTCCGCCTCCACGCACAACTTCCCACTACTATCCTTGACTGGACCGATACCTACCCTAGTCATCCTTTTATTCCTGACATACCTATAGAAAGCCTTTGGGTTTTCCTTAATCCTACCAACTAAGGACTTTTCATGTCCCCTTCTCGCTGCTCTTAGCTCTCTCTTTAGATCCTTCCTGGCTACCTTATAACTCTCAATCGCCCCAACTGAACCTTCACGCCTCATCTTTACATAGGCCACCCTCTTCCCTTTCACAAGGGATTCCAATTCCTTATTAAACCACGGCTCCCTCACAAGACCCTTTACTCCCTGCCTGACTGGTACATACTTATCAAGGACACCCAATAGCTGTTCCTTGAACAATCTTCACATATCATTTGTGTTCTTCCCTTGAAGCCTATTTTTCCAATCCACGCGTCCTAAGTCATGCCTCACCGCATCATAATTTCCCTGCCCCCAGCTATAACTCTTGCCCTGCAGTGCACACTACATACATACCCCTACATTTACCTCTTACCTAACACTACGGGCCATTTAGCATGGCCAATTCACCTGACCCGCACATCTTTGGACTGTGGGAGGAAACCGGAGCACCCGGAGGAAACCCACGCAGACACGGGGAGAACGTGCAAACTCCACACAGTCAGTCGCCTGAGTCGGGAATTGAACCCGGGTCTCAGGCGCTGTGAGACAGCAGTGCTAACCACTGTGCCCGAGTTTGCACATTCTCCCTGTGTCGGCGTTGGTTTTCTCCGGCCGCTCTGGTTTCCTCCCACAGTCTAAAGTTGTGCAGGTTAGGTGAATTGGCCAGGCTAAATTGCACGTAGTGTTACGTGGAGAGGAATGGGTCTGGGTGGGTTGCTGTTTGGAGGGTCGGTGTGGGCTTGTTGGGCCGAAGGGCCCGTTTCCACACTGGAAGTAATCTAATTCTCTGTCAGAAAGCGTGCGAGGCCAAAATATGAGTGGGATGGATGTTTTAGAGATTACAGCGAAGTAAACCTGAAGGGCTGAATGGCCGATACGTTTTATTCGTCAGATCCTGCAACCGAGCCGAGCATCTCCGTGAGAGCTGACGGCGGATCAGTCAACATCAGCTGCACAGTTCCAGACGGTGTCCCTTCAGGCCGCTTTCTGTTGCTAAAGGACACGGTTCCCATCATCAACAGCACCATCAGCCAGCAATCCTTCACCTACACCATTCCGAACATCACTGCCAGCAGCCAGGGCCACTACACATGTTCCTACACAACCCAGGTTTCAGGTCGTTGGATACCATCGTTTCAAAGTCGCCCTGTAACTGTCGCACGTGAGTAAGGCTTCCGCTGGCTCGGTAAGACGTGAATATTCGGAAACCGTGTCCCAGAGCATGACGAAATCTGCAAGGTAGATATTTACAATGTAATTCCAACATTAGGGTCGGCTTCCTGTGAAAGAGGGCATTTATAAGGTAAACAGTCACGTTCGATTTGCCTTTCCTGCTCCATGCTCCCTGAGTGACCCTGCCCACATGTCTACAACACCAGCTGGCAAAGTCTTGAAGTTCACTTCTTGACTGAGATGGAGTAACAAATTTGGCTGGACAGCTGGTCTCCGGGGCACAGGGGCACCCCGTACGTGGGTTTGCTTCCTGCACAGGCAGTGAGCAAAGTGAGAATGCAGCCTTCTCAAACTTTGAATGGGGCCCGGTGAGCAGCTGGTTCATCCACCACCGGTCCTCTGTCTGTCTGTCTGTGTGTCTGATGTATTTCTGTGTTTCTGTCTCTCTTTCTGTCTGTCTCTCTCTCTCTCCCTGTCTCTGTCTCTCTCCAAAAGCAATGCAGAACCTTGTAAACCTCCATAAATGAGAGATGCACAGAGAGAGGGAGACACAGAGACAGAGAGAGAGTACAAACCAATGAGGGAAGAGCTTTTACGAGTGATCTCTCAGTCAGTCTGTCACTTCCTGTATCGCTCTCAAGTTTTGCAGACACTTATAAATCTACATAAAACATGTGTGTATTGGTGTCAGGAAAGTAAATGAACAACGATGGCCGATCAAAGTTATATGATTTGGATATCACCGTTCTCAAGTGAAGTAACGGGTCCACTCTGTTCTCTCAGGTTCGGGTGTGAGATTGGTCAATTCGAACGATCCGTGCTCTGGAACTGTGGAGGTGTTGTACGATGGAAGTTGGGGCACGGTTTGTGATGATGGCTGGGATTTGGCAGATGGCACTGTTCTTTGCAAGGAGCTGCAATGTGGACCCGCCCTGTCGGTGCACGGTAGTGCTCGGTTTGGACAAGGTAGCGGCAATATTTGGATGGATGACGTTTCCTGCGAGGGGACGGAGTCCCATCTCCGGTCTTGCTCCTTCCCCGGTTGGGGAACCCACAACTGTGGTCATGGTGAGGATGCAGGTGTAATCTGTTACCCAGGTAAGACCCAGCTGTATAACTGAATGGACATCTTCTGTACAACTCAGGTTCCTGTATTGGTTTGGCATTTACAGGGAAGAGGGCAAAAAGCTTTGAAAGATGCAATCCAATTGGTTTTGCATCAAGTTTATGAACAGCTTCTGGCTAAATTGAAAAGCAAGAAAGGAAAATGTAAAACCTTAATCCGCCATGAGGTAATTGTCACAGGGACAACAAGATGAAAGAGATAACTGGGTGACTCAATGTGTGGTGACCGTGAGAATCGTGTTGAATCCCATGGGATATTTGCAGAGCTACTGGGGAAGGGGCAACTGTTCCCAAAAAACATGCTCCACCTGGAACATACTGGAAGGGGAGTCCTAGTGAATTGTAAAACACGGCCTGTTGGTCAGGTTTTGAATGAACTTGTTGGGTGTGTGGTTTCAGTTACCTGGAAACTGAGAACATTAAAGTGGAACCACAATGTAGGATTGTAGGTTAGTGATGGTGCAGATTGTTCCAGTTAAGTAGATAAAGGATTGATCTAAGGTAACTAGAGAAAGGATTGGTCCACTAAAGGATAATGAAGGAAGGCTGTGTGCCGAACCTGAGAGAATGGGTGAGATTCTGAATGATCACTTTGCAACAGTGTTCACTGAGGAGAGGAACATGATGAATATTGAGATTAACGTCAGAGGTTTGATGAGTGTGAATCGCGTCGACATAATTAGTGAAGATATGTTGGGTAGGCTAGAGGTTATTAAGGTGGTCAAATACCCAGGATCAGACAGGATCTATCCCAGGTTGCTGACGGAGGCAAGAGTGGAAATAGCTTGTGCCCTGACAGCTTTAACTGCAGGTGAGGTGCTGAGGACTGGAGGGTTGCTCATGTTGTCCCCCTGTACAAGAAGTATGCAGGAGGGATATTCTGGGTAACTGCAGACCAGTGAGCCTGATGTCGGTGGTGGGAAAGTTGCTGGAGAGGGTACTGAGGGATGGGGTCTATTTATATTTAGAAAAGAATGGGCTTATCCTTGATAGGCAACATGGTATTGTACGGGGGAGACCATGCCTTACCAACTTAAGAGTTCTTCACGGGAGTGACCAAGTTGATTGATGGTGGAAGGGTTGTTGATGTTAAATACATGGATTTTAGTAAGGCATTTGACAAGGTTTCCCATGGTAGACTCATGGAGAAAGTGAAGTCACATGGTGTGCAGGGTGTTCTAGCTAAAGTCTGGTTGAAGATTTGTAGCTCGGGTGTCCGTGGTTCTGTTCGCCGAGCTAGAAGTTTTTGCTACAAACGTTTCGTTCCCTGGCTAGGGAACATCATCAGTGCTATTGGAGCCTCCTGTGAAGCGCTGCTTGGATGTTTCTTCCGTTTTTTTTTAGTGGTTTGTTCTTGCCGCTTCCGGGTGTCAGTTTCAGCTGTAGTAGTTTGTATGTGGGGTCCAGGTCGATGTGTCTGTTGATGGATGTTCTTGCCGCTTCCGGGTGTCAGTTTCAGCTGTAGTGGTTTGTATATGGGGTCCAGGTCCATGTGTCTGTTAATGGAGTTTGTGGATGAATGCCAGCCTCTAGGAATTCCCTGGCTGTTCTCTGTCTGGCTTGTCCTATGATGGTAGTGTTTTCCCAGTCAAATTCATGTTCTTGGAACCAGGAACCTGTTGTTGCTGCAGCAAAGAATGAAACCTGAAAGCAACAACACCCCCAGATTCTACGGACTACCCAAAGTACACAAACCAGACATCCCATTCAGACCCATAGTATCATTACCAGGGACACCAGCATACAAACTGGCCAAAGAACTACAACAAAAACTGAAACACCTAGTCAGCGGATCCAAACACTCCATACAATCAACACAGGAATTCTTGGACATCATCAGGAATACACACATAGACAAAGAAGAAACCATGGTATCATTCGACGTGACGGCACTGTTCACTTCGAAAGACAAAACCCTAGCCAGAGAAACAATAGCCAACCTACTGGACATGCATAACAGAACACAGGAGGCCGAACCTATCAACAAGGACGGCATACTTAAACTACTAGACCTGTGCCTCACCACACACTTTACATTCAACAATCAGATATACGAACAAATCAACGGAACACCCATGGGATCACCAATCTCGGGACTCATAGCAGAGGCAGTTATGCAAAGGTTAGAACATACAGCCCTACCACAAATCCAACCCAAACTTTGGATCAGATACGTCGATGACACCTTTGTAATCATCAAAAACACAGAAATAGAAAAAACACACCGAATCATCAACGCCACACTCACAGGAATACGATTCACGAGAGAAGAGGAAAAGGATAGCCAACTCCCATTCCTAGGCGTGTTAGTAGAGAGAACACCCAACGGAGAATTCACCACAAGGGTACACAGGAAACCAACACACACAGACCAAGTCCTAAACTATGAAAGTAACCACCCCAACACACACAAACGAAGCTGCATCAGGACACTATTCAAAAGAGCCACAACACACTGCAGTACACCAGAACTGCGAAAAGAGGAAGAGGAACATCTATACAAGGTATTCGCCAAAAACGGATACCCGCGCAACTTTATCACCAGATGCCGAAGAGATAGACCACGGAACGAGGACATGCCACAACCAAAAGGACTAGCCACACTACCATACGTCAGGAGCGTCTCAGAACTGACAGCCAGACTACTGCGACCCTTAGGACTCATAACAGCACACAAGCCAACTTCCACACTCAGACAACTCACTAGAACGAAGGACCCAATAGCCAGCACGAGCCAAACTAACGTAGTTTACAAAATACCATGCAAGGACTGCACA
Organism: Hemiscyllium ocellatum; assembly: GCF_020745735.1. Taxonomy (NCBI): domain Eukaryota; kingdom Metazoa; phylum Chordata; class Chondrichthyes; order Orectolobiformes; family Hemiscylliidae; genus Hemiscyllium; species Hemiscyllium ocellatum. The sequence continues at coordinate 12,549,229 of NC_083438.1, forward strand.
AAACACTATATAGGACAGACAGGAAGACAGCTAACAATCCGCATCCATGAACATCAGCTAGCCACAAAACGACACGACCAGCTATCCCTAGTAGCCATACACTCAGACAACCAGGAACATGAATTTGACTGGGAAAACACTACCATCATAGGACAAGCCAGACAGAGAACAGCCAGGGAATTCCTAGAGGCATGGCATTCATCCACAAACTCCATTAACAGACACATGGACCTGGACCCCATATACAAACCACTACAGCTGAAACTGACACCCGGAAGCGGCAAGAACAAACCACTATAAATACCGGAAGAAACATCAAAGCAGCGCTTCACGGGAAGCTCCAATAGCACTGATGATGTTCCCTAGCCAGGGAACGAAACGTTTGCAGCAAAAACTTCCAGCTCGGCGAACAGAACCACAACAGTGCTCTAGCTAGGTGGATAAAGAACTGGTTGAGCAACAGGAGACAGAGAGTAGTAGTTGAAGGGAGTTTCTCGAAATGGAGAAAGGTGACCAGTGGTGTTCCACGGGGGTCAGTGCTGGGGCCACTGTTGTTTGTAATATACATAAATGATCCGAAAGAGGGCACTGTTGGTATGATCAGCAAGTTTGCAGATGATACGAAGATTGGTGGAGGAGCAGAAAGCATAAGGGACTGTCAGAGAATACAGGAGCATATAGATAGACTGGAGAGTTGGGCGGAAAAGTGGCAGATGGATTTCAATCCAGACAAATGCATTTAGGCAAGTCTAATTCGAGAGCGAATTATACAATGAACGGAAGTGCCTTGGGAGAAGTTGATGGGCAGAGAGATCTAGGAGTGCAGGTTCATTGTAACCTGAAGGTTGCTGCACAGGTGGACAGGATGGTCAAGAAGGCATATAGTATGCTTGCCTCCATTGGACGGGGTATTGAGTATAAGAGCTGGCAAGTCATGTTAACACTGTACGAGACCTTGGTTCGGCCGCACTTACAATACTGTGTACAGTTCTGGTCGCCACATTACCAAAAGGATGTGGACACTTTGGAGAGGGTGCAGAGAAGGTTTATGAGGATGTTGCCTGGTATGGAAGGTGCTAGCTATGAAGAAAGGTTGAGTAGGTTAGTTTTATTTTCACTAGAAAAGAGGAGATTGAGGGGGGACCTGATTGAGGTTTACAAAATTATGAAGGATATAGACAGGTTGGATCGAGACAAGCTTTTTCCCAGGGTGAAGGATTCAATAACGAGAGGACACACTTTTAAGGTGAGAGGTGGAAAGTTTAAAGGGGATATGTGCGGCAAGTACTTCACACAGGGGGTGGCGGGTATCTGGAATGCATTGCCAACAGAGCTGATGGAGGCAGGCATGGTAGATTCATTTTAGATGCGTCTGGATAAATGATGGGGATTAGAGGGATACACATGCTTCGGAATTGACCGACAGGTTTGGACAGCACATTTGTATCTACTCAGACTTGGAAGAGCCTTTTCCAGGTTTGTTAATTTTCTTTGTTCGTTGTTCTTTGTTAATACAAGGAAAGGACACTACTAGTGAGTGCCATAATTTACTGAGAAAGCAAAAAAAGTGTGGGGAAAGATGATAACAGATCAGACTTAGAGGGTTTAAATCTATGAAGGATCATCTTTATGCTTGACACTTTTGGAATAAGATGGACAAGCAGAACGTGAGGTCTGCAGATGCTGGAGATCAGAGCTGAAAATGTGTTGCTGGAAAAGCCCAGCAGGTCAGGCATCATCCAAGGAGCCGGAGATTCGACGTTTCCGGCATAAACCCTTCTTCAGGAAGAAGGGCCCATGCCCGAAACGTCGAATCTTCTGTTCCTTGGATGCTGCCTGACCTGCTGGGCTTTTCCAGCAACACATTTTCAGCTCGAATAAAATGGACAAATCGACAGTACAAATCTCAGGTAATGAATCAGATATCATGGACAGGAAACATGCTGAAAAGTAGATCAAGAGGGGATCATAAGATTCAGAGATATTTGAGAATTCAAAGAGAGAGATAAAGCGATAGAGAGAGAGAATGCGTGTGTGTGAGAGAGAGAGGCCAGAGAGGGGAAAGTTGGTGGGACAGTACCCCGAATCAGAGATGAAATGGGGACAGTTTTGGGCTCTATTTCATCTCGATGATATTGCGTCAATGTGGAGCTAAAGACACAGCAAGGGAATAAAGACACATACGAACAAAGATGTTGAGCTAAAAGATCAGCTGTGATCATTTTGAATGTTGGAGCATTCTCAAAATGCCGAATCGCCATCTCCTGCTCCTCGTTTCTATCACTTTATATTCCTAATGCTTCAGTACATTAACATGAAACAGAATCACATGATTGACACTCTAACCTTTATAGTTGACAGTAACGAGAATACCCCACACATTAATCAGACAGAATACAATTGCAGATTTCTGAAATCTGCTTTGCCGATTTTCCTCTTTTTAGATCGTTTGACGGAGCCGACAATCTCTGCCAGCCCTTCACTGGCACTCTACGTGGCTGGAGATTCACTCACTATTAACTGCACAGTTCCACACAGCAACTTGACTGGACATCTGGAGTTGCTGAAGGACTCGAATTCTCTCATCATTGGACAAAGAGCCCTCACATACGTCATTGAAAACGTCACCACCAGCGACCAAGGGAGCTACCAATGTTCCTATCGGACTGAGGTGGCAGAGCAATGGTCACCCAGCTCTCTGAGTCAACCTGTTGATATTATTGTTACAAGTGAGTGTGTCTTAGAACATAGAACGTAGAACATAAAACATAGAAAAATACAGCGCAGTATAGGCCCTTCGGCCCTCGATGTTGCACCGACCAAAGCCTACCTAACCTATACTAGCCCAATAACCTCCACATGCTTATCCAATGCCCGCTGAAATGACCATAAAGAGGGAGAGTCCACCACTGTTACTGGCAGGGCATTCCATGAACTCACGACTCGCTGAGTAAAGAACCTGCCCCTAACATCTGTCCTATACCTACCACCCCTTAATTTAAAGCTGTGTCCCCTAGTAACAGCTGACTCCATTAGCAGAAAAAAGGTTCTCACTGTCAACCCTATCTAAACCCCTAATCATCTTGTACACCTCTTTCAAATCTCCCCTAAACCTTCTTTTCTCCAATGAGAACAGCCCCAAGTGCCTCAGCCTTTCCTCATACGATCTTCCTACCATGCCAGGCAACATCCTGGTAAACCTCCTCTGCACTCGTTCCAATGCCTCCACATCCTTCCTATAGTATGGTGACCAAAACTGCACACAATACTCCAGATGAGGCCTCACCAGAGTCTTATACAACTGCAACATGACCTCAGGACTCCGGAACTCAATTCCTCTACCAATAAAGCCCAGTACACCATATGCCTTCTTCACAGCACTATTTATCTGGGTGGCAAGTATCAGAGATCTGTGTACATGGACACCAAGACCCCTCTGCTCATCCACACTAGCAAGTAGCCTACCATTAGCCCAGTAATCCATCTTCTTGTTACTCCTACCAAAGTGAATGACTTCACACTTAGCTACATTGAACTCCATTTGCCACCGTTCTGCCCAGCTCTGCAACTTATCTATATCCCGCTGTAACCTGCCATATCCTTCTTCGCTATCCACACCTCCACCGACTTTTGTGTCATCCGCAAACTTACTCACCCAGCTTCCAAGCCCCTCCTCTAGGTCATTTATAAAAATGACAAACGGCAATGGTCCCAAAACAGATCCTTGTGGAACACCGCTAGTAACTGTATTCCAAGATGAACCTATACCATCAACTACTACCCTCTGTCTCCTCCCAGCCAGCCAATTCCCAATCCAAACCTCTAATGCACCCTCTGTGCCATACCTCCATAGTTTTTGCATTAGCCTACCAAGGGGTACCTTATCGAACGTCTTGCTAAAATCCATATACACCACATCTACTGCTTTATCCTCGTCCACTTCCTTAGTCACCTTCTCAAAGAACTCAATAAGGTTTGTGAGGCACGACCTGCCCTTCACAAAACCATGCTGACTATCCTTGATCACATTATTCCTATCCAGATGTTCATAAATCCTATCACTTACAATTCTCTCTAAGACTTTGCCCACAACAGAAGTGAGACTCACTGGCCTATAGTTACTCGGGCTATCCCTACTCCCCTTCTTGAACAAGGGGACCACATTCGCTATCCTCCAGCCTTCTGGCACTATTCCCGTAGACAATGACGACATAAAAATCAAGGCCAATGGCTCCGCTATCTCCTCCCTCGCTTCCCAGAGGATCCTAGGATAAATGCCATCAGGCCCAGGGGACTTATCTATTTTCATCCTTTCCAGTATTCCCCAGACCTCTTCCCGACATATCTCAAGACCATCCATTCTAATCACTGTGACTCAATATTCACATCAGCAATAGTGTCCTGTTCCTGAGTGAATACTGACAAAAAGCATTCATTCAATGTCTCCCCAATTTCTTCAGCCTCCACACACAACTTCCCACTACTATCCTTGACTGGACCGACACCTACCCTAGTCATCCTTTTATTCCTGACATACCTATAGAAAGCCTTTGGGTTTTCCTTAATCCTACCAACTAAGGACTTTTCATGTCCCCTTCTCGCTGCTCTTAGCTCTCTCTTTAGATCCTTCCTGGCTACCTTATAACTCTCAATCGCCCCAACTGAACCTTCACGCCTCATCTTTACATAGGCCACCCTCTTCCCTTTCACAAGGGATTCCAATTCCTTATTAAACCACGGCTCCCTCACAAGACCCTTTACTCCCTGCCTGACTGGTACATACTTATCAAGGACACCCAATAGCTGTTCCTTGAACAATCTTCACATATCATTTGTGTTCTTCCCTTGAAGCCTATTTTTCCAATCCACGCGTCCTAAGTCATGCCTCACCGCATCATAATTTCCCTGCCCCCAGCTATAACTCTTGCCCTGCAGTGCACACTACATACATACCCCTACATTTACCTCTTACCTAACACTACGGGCCATTTAGCATGGCCAATTCACCTGACCCGCACATCTTTAGACTGTGGGAGGAAACCGGAGCACCCGGAGGAAACCCACGCAGACACGGGGAGAACGTGCAAACTCCACACAGTCAGTCGCCTGAGTCGGGAATTGAACCCGGGTCTCAGGCGCTGTGAGACAGCAGTGCTAACCACTGTGCCCGAGTTTGCACATTCTCCCTGTGTCGGCGTTGGTTTTCTCCGGCCGCTCTGGTTTCCTCCCACAGTCTAAAGTTGTGCAGGTTAGGTGAATTGGCCAGGCTAAATTGCACGTAGTGTTACGTGGAGAGGAATGGGTCTGGGTGGGTTGCTGTTTGGAGGGTCGGTGTGGGCTTGTTGGGCCGAAGGGCCCGTTTCCACACTGGAAGTAATCTAATTCTCTGTCAGAAAGCGTGCGAGGCCAAAATATGAGTGGGATGGATGTTTTAGAGATTACAGCGAAGTAAACCTGAAGGGCTGAATGGCCGATACGTTTTATTCGTCAGATCCTGCAACCGAGCCGAGCATCTCCGTGAGAGCTGACGGCGGATCAGTCAACATCAGCTGCACAGTTCCAGACGGTGTCCCTTCAGGCCGCTTTCTGTTGCTGAAGGACACGGTTCCCATCATCAACAGCACCATCAGCCAGCAATCCTTCACCTACACCATTCCGAACATCACTGCCAGCAGCCAGGGCCACTACACATGTTCCTACACAACCCAGGTTTCAGGTCGTTGGATACCATCGTTTCAAAGTCGCCCTGTAACTGTCGCACGTGAGTAAGGCTTCTGCTGGCTCGGTAAGACGTGAATATTCGGAAACCGTGTCCCAGAGCATGACGAAATCTGCAAGGCAGATATTTACAATGTAATTCCAGCATTAGGGTCGGCTTCCTGTGAAAGGGGACATTTATAAGATGGCACTGTAACAATCTTTTTGCCTTTCCTGCGATTTACGATCTGAATAAGTGTCCCCACATATACACAATACCAGCTGGCAAAGTCTCGATGTTCACCCCTTGACAGAGGTGGGTTGGGAAGGTTAGCTGTACAGAGGGGTTTTGATGCACAGCCGCACCCAGTGCATGAGTTTACTTCCTGCACAGACAGAGATCAAAGTGAGGATCCAGCCTTTTCAAATTTTGAATGAGGCCCGGTGAGCATCTGGTTAATGTGCCAACTATCGGCTGTCTGTCTGATATCTCTCTGGCAAATCTACATAAAATGAACAGGTGCAGGAAGAAAGAGAGAGAGGGAGAGGCAGAGAGAGAGAGAGAGAGAGAAAGAGAAAGACAGAGAGAGAGAGAGACTGAGAGAGAGGTAGAAACCAGTGAGTGAGGAGCTGCCACCAGTCATCTTTCTGTCTGTCTATCACTTCCTGTCTCGCTCTCTAAGAGATTTGCAGACCTGCATAAATCTACATAAAACATGTGTGTACTGGTGCCAGGAACGGAAATGAACAACGATGGCAAATTAAATGTAGAATGATTCGGATATCGTCGTTGTCCTCTGAAGTAACGGGTCCACTCTGTTCTCTCAGGTTCGGGTGTGAGATTGGTCAATTCGAACGATCCGTGCTCTGGAACTGTGGAGGTGTTGTACGATGGAAGTTGGGGCACGGTTTGTGATGATGGCTGGGATTTGGCAGATGGCACTGTTCTTTGCAAGAAGCTGCAATGTGGACCCGCCCTGTCGGTGCACGGTAGTGCTCGGTTTGGAACAGGTAGCGGCAAGATTTGGATGGATGATGTTTCCTGCGAGGGGACAGAGTCCCATCTCCGGTCTTGCTCCTTCCCCGGTTGGGGAACCCACAACTGTGGTCATGGTGAGGATGCAGGTGTAATCTGTTACCCAGGTAAGACCCAGCTGTATAACTGAATGGACATCTTCTGTACAACTCAGGTTCCTGTGTTGGTTTGGCATTTACAGGGAAGAGGGCAAAAAGCTTTGAAAGATGCAATACAATTGGTTTTACATCAAGTTTATGACCAGCTTCTGGCTACATTGAAAAGTAAGAAAGGAAAATGTAAAACCTTAATCCGCCATGAGCTAATTGTCACAGGGACAACAAGATGAAAGAGATAACTGGGTGACACAATGTGTGCTGACCGTGAGAATTGTGTTGAATCCCATGGGATATTTGGAGAGCTACTGGGGAAGGGGCAGCTGTTCCCAAAGAACGTGTTCCACCTGGAACATCCTGGAAGGGGAGTCCTAGTGAATTGTAAAACACGGCCTGTGGGTCAGGTTTTGAATGAACATGTTGGGTGTATGGTTTCATTTGCCTGGAACATTAGTAGATTAAACCTGAAGCAGAATTTAGGATTGTAGGTTAGTGACGGTGCAGATTGTTCCAGTTAATACAAGGAAGGAACACTACGGGTGAGCGTCATATTGTAGTGACGAAGCAAAAAAGTGTGAGGAAATGTGATGTCATCAGATGTAAAGGGTTTAACTCCATTTAGCGCTGTCTTTATGCTTGACCCATTTTGAAGGAAGTGGACAAACTGACAGTGCAAATCTAAGGTCAAGAATCGGATACCACAGGAAACATGCTTAACGGAGATCAGAAAAGGATTTTTACTATTCAGAGATATTTGGGAATTCGGGGCGGGAGAAAGTGGGATAGAGAGAGAGAGACAGCGAGAGGGTGGGTGAGAGAAAAAGAGAGAGACAGAAAGATAAGGAGAGATCAGTGAGGGATACGGTGATGGGGTAGGACCATTAATCAGAGACGAACGGGCGACAGTTTTGGACGCTATTTCATCTGGGATTGTTTATCGTCAATGTGTTTGGAGCGAAAGAAACTGCAAAGGAATAAAATCTCAGACAAACAAAGCTGTTGAGCTAACCGACCAGCTGTGATTATTATGAATGGTGGAGCACTCTCAAAATGCCAAAAGGCCTAGTTTGGCTCCCAATTTCTTTCATTCAACATTCCTCATGTTTCAGGAGATAGGAAATACAGTGACATTTAACAGAATAGCAAACGGGTCTCCAAGTACATGCTTTATAGTTGGGGCGGCAGACTGGGGAGGCACGGTGGCTCAGTGGTTAGCACTGCTGCGTCATGGTGCCAGGATCCCAAGTTCAATTCCCGCTTCGGGCACCTGTCTGTGTGGAGTTTGCACATTCTCTCCGTGACTGCGTGAGTTTCCTCCGGGTGTTCCGGTTTCCGGGCAGAGTCCAAAGATATTCAGGTCGTGTGAATTGGCCATGCTAAATTGCCCGTAGTGTTAGGTGCATTAGTCAGGGGTAAATGGGTCTGTTTGGGTGGCTCTTCAGTGGGGCACTGTGGACTTGTTGGGCCGAAGGGCCTGTTTCCACACTGTCGTGACTGTGATCTAATTTAGTTGCCAATAACGGGAACATCCCACACATTAATCGGACAGAATACAATTGCAGATTTCTATCGTTCTCCATTCCTCATGTTTCAGTCCATTTCAAATCCAGTAACATTAAACAGAATGGTAAACGGCTCTCCAATCACATAATTGAGACTCTACCCTTTATAGTTGGCAATAACGAGAATACCCCACACATTAATCAGACAGAATAAAATTGCAGATTTCTGAAATCTCCTTTACCAATTTTCCTCTTTTTAGATCCTTCAAAGGAGCCGACAATCTCTGTCAGCCCTTCACTGGCACTCTATGTGGCTGGAGATTCACTCACTATTAACTGCACAGTTCCACACAGCAACTTGACTGGACATCTGGAGTTGCTGAAGGACTCGAATTCTCTCAGCTTTGGACAAGGAGCCCTCACATACGTCATTGAAAACGTCACCACCAGCGACCAAGGGAGCTACCAATGTTCATATCGGACTGAGGTGGCAGAGCAATGGTCACCCAGCTCTCTGAGTCAACCTGTTGATATTGTTGTTACAAGTGAGTGTATATTGTGTCAGTTATGGACAAAGTGATGACTGATCTGCAGATGCTAGCGATCAGAGTCGAATGGTGTGATGTTGGAAAAGCACAGCGGGTCAGGCAGCATCTGAGGAGCCCCAGAGTCGACGGTTTGAGCATGAGGCCTTCATCAGGAATGAAGATGCTGATGATGGGCTTTTGCTCGAAACATCGACTTTCCTGCTCCAGGATTCTGCGTGACCAGCTGTTCCTTTCCAGCACCACACCTTTCCACTTGTGTCTGTTTTGTCAAATTAAACAATTCCTGAATTGTTCCAATGTGTGTTGATGATATTTTCTGGTGGCAGAACCTCCACGCTCAGACAAAATTCATTTTCAGCCGTGTTTTATTTAAGCACACATTGTTCAGAAAATGCAACATGTACTTCCTTTGCTCTGCAGTTTCCATGTTTATGAAACGGTGACCCCTTTGTTCTGGACTGCCCCCTCCATCCGGAATACCGTTCCGGGAGTTACCCTGTCCAGTCTTATGAAAAGATCTGTGAAATTTGCTTCAGGAGATACACCTTATGGTTGGGTCATGTCGTCTCATGACAGCAATATGCCATCACACTGATACAGTCAGCGGGATTTGGACACGCGGAGCGAGTGGCAATGTCCAGCAGATGCAGATTAATGTGGATCAGCGAGAGGGTATCCAATGCAGTGCAAAGTGTCAGGGAGGTGGATTAGGATCCAAACGGTGTTAGATCTGGAAAGCAGGGATGAACCTGAGTGTTTCTGTACATCAGTCACGAACAGTAATTGTGGCCGGTGTAGCAGGGAATGAAGAAAGCAAATGGAATCTTGTCCTTCATAGGAAGAGGGTTCAGTCCCAGGATGGGATACCTTGATAGCACAGCTGGATATTTGTGCGTGCACCTTGGGTCTCCTTATGGGCAGGAGGATGTTCTGGTTCCAGAGATAGTTCAACAAAGCTTTCCCAGACTGTTTTCTGGGATGGCAGGGCTGACGTATGAAGAGAGTCTGGATTGGTTAGGAGTATGGTCACTGGTGTTTGGAAGAATGGTGAGGGATCTCATAGAAAGATTTAAAAAATTCTCAAAGAACTAGACAAAGATGAACACAGGAAAGATGTTCCAAATCACGGGCAGAGTCCAGATTCACAGTCTCAAGAGGACAGAGTGGGATTGAGAAAAGGAGTAATGTCTTCACTCAGAGAGTGGGGAGCCTGTGGGATTCTCTGCTTCAGGAAGCGGGCGAGGTCCAAATATCCCATGCTATTCCAGTTCGAGTCGGATAGATGTTTTACAGATTACAGCGAGAAAGCACGGGAGCAGGGAGTTGAATAATAAGGAACGATATTATTGAATGGGTGAGGTCAACTTGACGGGCCGAATGGCCTACTCCTGATCCAGTGTTGGATATTTTAGTGAGATGATTTGTTTTATTCGTCAGATCCTGCAACCGAGCCGAGCATCTCCGTGAGAGCTGACGGCGGATCAGTCAACATCAGCTGCACAGTTCCAGACGGTGTCCCTTCAGGCCGCTTTCTGTTGCTAAAGGACACGGTTCCCATCATCAACAGCACCATCAGCCAGCAATCCTTCACCTACACCATTCCGAACATCACTGCCAGCAGCCAGGGCCACTACACATGTTCCTACACAACCCAGGTTTCAGGTCGTTGGATACCATCGTTTCAAAGTCGCCCTGTAACTGTCGCACGTGAGTAAGGCTTCCGCTGGCTCGGTAAGACGTGAATATTCGGAAACCGTGTCCCAGAGCATGACTAAATCTGCAAGGTAGATATTTACAATGTAATTCCAACATTAGGGTCGGCTTCCTGTGAAAGAGGGCATTTATAAGGTAAACAGTCACGTTCGATTTGCCTTTCCTGCTCCATGCTCCCTGAGTGACCCTGCCCACATGTCTACAACACCAGCTGGCAAAGTCTTGATGTTCACTTCTTGACTGAGATGGAGTGACAAAGTTGGCTGGACAGCTGGTCTCCGGGGCACAGGGGCACCCCGTGCGTGGGTTTGCTTCCTGCACAGGCAGTGAGCAAAGTGAGAATGCAGCCTTCTCAAACTTTGAATGGGGCCCGGTGAGCATCTGGTTAATCCACCACCGGTCATCTGTCTGTCTGTCTGTGTGTCTGATGTATTTCTGTGTTTCTGTCTCTCTTTCTGTCTCTCTCTCTCTCTCTGTCTGTCTGTCTCTCTCTCTCCAAAAGCAATGCAGAACCTTGTAAACCTCCATAAATGAGAGATGCACAGAGGGAGAGACAGAGACAGAGAGAGAGAGTACAAACCAATGAGGGAAGAGCTGTTACGAGTGATCACTCAGTCAGTCTGTCACTTCCTGTATCGCTCTCGAGTTTTGCAGACCCTTATAAATCTACATAAAACATGTGTGTATTGGTGTCAGGAAAGTAAATGAACAACGATGGCCGATCAAAGTTAGAATGATTCGGATATCACCGTTCTCAAGTGAAGTAATGGATCCACTCTGTTCTCTCAGGATCGGGTGTGAGATTGGTCAATTCGAACGATCCGTGCTCTGGAACTGTGGAGGTGTTGTACGATGGAAGTTGGGGCACGGTTTGTGATGATGGCTGGGATTTGGCAGATGGCACTGTTCTTTGCAAGGAGCTGCAATGTGGACCCGTCCTGTCGGTGCACGGTAGCGCTCGGTTTGGAGGAGGTACTGGAAATATTTGGATGGATGACGTTTCCTGCGAGGGGACGGAGTCCCATCTCCGGTCTTGCTCCTTCCCCGGTTGGGGAACCCACAACTGTGGTCATGGTGAGGATGCAGGTGTAACCTGTTACCCAGGTAAGAGACCAGTGGATATCTTCTGTGAAACTGAGGCTCTCACATACGATTAACAATAACAGGGAAGAGAGGGAAAAATGTTGAAAGCTACAATCCAATTGGCGACGGCAAAGAACATGAACAGTTTCTGGCTTAAGTTCAAAAGCAAGAAACGAAAACGGAAAACCTTAATCCGCCATGAGGTAATTGTCACAGGGACAACAAGATGAAAGAGATAACTGGGTGACACAATGTGTGGTGACCGTGAGAATCGTGTTGAATCCCATGGGATATTTGGAGAGCGACTGGGGAAGGGGCAGCTGTTCCCAAAGAACGTGCTCCACCTGGAACATTCTGGAAGGGGAGTCCTAGTGAATTGTAAAACACGGCCTGTGGGTCAGGTTTTGAATGAACATGTTGGGTGTATGGTTTCATTTGCCTGGAAACTGAGAACATTAAAGTGGAACCACAATGTAGGATTGTAGGTTAGTGATGGTGCAGATTGTTCCAGTTAAGTAGATAAAGGATTGTTCTAAGGTAACTAGAGAAAGGATTGGTTCAGTAAAGGATAACAAAGGAAGTCTGTGTACCGAACCTGAGAGAATGGGTGAGATTCTGAATGATTTCTTTGCATCAGTGTTCACTGAGGAGAGGAACATGGTGAATGTTGAGGTTACTGACAGAAGTTTGATTAGTCTGGATCACATTGACCTAAGTAGGGAATATATATTGGGTAGGCTAGAGGTTGTTAAGGTGGTCAAATCACCAGGACGGGATGTGATCTATCCCAAGTTGCTGAGGGAGGCAAGAGAGGAAATAGCTGAAGCCCTGACAGATATCTTTGTGGCGTCCTTAAATACAGGTGAGGTGCCGAGGACTGGACGGTTGCTCATATTGTCCCCCTGTACAAGATGTTTAGTAGGGATATTCTGGGCAACTACATACCAGTGAGCCTGATGTCGGTAGTGGGAACCATTCCTGAAGAAGGGCTCATGCCCGGAATGTCGATTCTCCTGCTCTTTGGATGCTGCCTGACCTGCTGCGCTTTTCCAGCAACACATTTTCAGCTTCTCCGAGGAAGTGATCAAATTGATTAATGAAGCCAATGAAGGCTGTTGTTGTCATAGCTCGGTGGATAAAGAACTGGTTGCACAACAGGAGGCAGACAGGAGTAGTTGAAGGGAGTTTCTCAAACTGGAGAAAGGTTACCAATGGTGTTCCTCAGGGGTCAGTGTTGAGCCACTGTTGTTTGTAATAGACATTAATGATCTGGGAGTTGGCACACTGTTGGTATAATCAGCAAGTTTGCAGATGACTCCAAGATTGGTGGAGGAGCAGAAAGCATAAGAGACTGTCAGAGAATACCGGAGGATATGGATAGACTGGAGAGTTGGGCAGAAAAGTGGCAGATGGTTATCCATCCAGACAAATGTGCGGTGACGCATTTAGGCAATACTGATTCTGGGGCGAATGATGCAATGAATGAAAGACCCGTGGGAAAAGTTGATGGGCATAGAGATCTGGGATTGCAGGTCCATTGTATCTGAAGGTTGCTGCACAGGTGGATAGAGTGGTCAAGAAGGCATATGGGATGCTTGCCTTCAGTGGATGGGGTATTGAGGAAAAGAGCTGGCAAGTCATGTCAACATTATACATGACATTGGTTCAGCCGCACGTACAGTTCTGGTCTGGTCCCAACATTACCAAAGAGATGTGGATGCTTTGGAGAGGGTGCAGAGAAGGTTTGTGAGGGTGTTGCCTGGTATGGAAGGTGCTTGCTATGAAGTAAGGTTGAGTAGGTTAGGCTAATGTTCACTAGAAAAAACGAGATAGAGGGGGGACCTGATTGAGGTTTACAAAATCATGAAGGATATAGACAGGGTGGATAGAGACAAGCTTTTTCCCAGGGTGAAGGATTCAATAACGAGAGGTCTCCCTTTTAAGGTGAGAGGTGGAAAGTTTGTGGGGGATACACGTGACGAGTACTTCACACAGAGGCTGGTGGGTGTCTGGAATGCATTGCCAGCAGGTTCGGTAGATTCACTTCAGATGCGTCTGGACAGATGCATGAGTTGGTGGGGAGAAGAGGGATACAAATGCTTCGGAATTGACAGACAGGTTTAGACAGTAGATTTGTATCTGCTCAGGCTTGGAAGGGCCTGTTCCATTGCTGTAAATTTTCTTTGTTCTTTGTTAATGCAAGGAACGGATACTCCGTGTGAGTGTCACATAGTACTGAGGAAGAAACAATGTATGAGGAAATATGATAACAGATCAGACATTAAGGGTTTAAGTATAGTATACATTGTCTTTATGCTTACCCATTTGGAATAAGATGGCCAAATCGACAGTGCAAATCTAAGGTAATGAATCAGATATCGTTGACGGGCAGGAAACATGCTGAATTCAGAGATATTTGAGAATTCAGAGAGAGAGATAAAGCGAGAGAGAGAGAGAGACTGCGCGTGTGTGTGTGAGAGAGAGAGAGACTAGTGAGGGGAAAGTTGGTGGGACAGTACCCTGAATCAGAGATGAAATGGGGACAGTTTTGGACGCTATTTCGTCTGGATGATATTGCGTCAATGTGGAGCTAAAGACACTGCAAGGGGATAAAGACACATACGAACAAAGATGTTGAGCTAAAAGATCAGCTGTGATCATTTTGAATGTTGGAGCATTCTCAAAATGCCGAATCGCCATCTCCTGCTCCTCGTTTCTATCACTTTATATTCCTAATGCTTCAGTACATTAACATGAAACAGAATCACATGATTGACACTCTAACCTTTATAGTTGGCAATAACGAGAATACCCCACACATTAATCAGACAGAATACAATTACAGATTTCTGAAATCTGCTTTGCCGATTTTCCTCTTTTTAGATCGTTTGACGGAGGCGACAATCTCTGCCAGCCCTTCACTGGCACTCTACGTGGCTGGAGATTCACTCACTATTAACTGCACAGTTCCACACAGCAACTTGACTGGACATCTGGAGTTGCTGAAGGACTCGAATTCTCTCAGCTTTGGACAAAGAGCCCTCACATACGTCATTGAAAACGTCACCACCAGCGACCAAGGGAGCTACCAATGTTCGTATCAGACTGAGGTGGCAGAGCAATGGTCACCCAGCTCTCTGAGTCAACCTGTTGATATTGTTGTTACAAGTGAGTGTATATTGTGTCAGTTATGGACAAAGTGACGACTAATCTGCAGCTGCTAGCGATCAGAGTCGAATGGTGTGATGTTGGAAAAGCACAGCGGGTCAGGCAGCATCTGAGGAGCCCCAGAGTCGATGGTTTGAGCATGAGGCCTTCATCAGGAATGAAGATGCTGATGATGGGCTTTTGCTCGAAACATCGACTTTCCTGCTCCAGGATTCTGCGTGACCAGCTGTTCCTTTCCAGCACCACACCTTTCCACTTGTGTCTGTTTTGTCAAATTAAACAATTCCTGAATGGTTCCAATGTGTATTGATGATATTTTCTGTTGGCAGAACCTCCACGCTCAGACAAAATTCATTTTCAGCCGTGTTTTATTTAAGCTCACATTGTTCAGAAAATGCAACATGTACTTCCTTTGCTCTGCAGTTTCCATGTTTATGAAACGGTGACCACTTTGTTCTGGACTGCCCCCTCCATCCGGAATACCGTTCCGGGAGTTACCCTGTCCAGTCTTATGAAAAGATCTCTGAAATTTGCTCCAGGAGATACACCTTATGGTTGGGTCATGTCGTCTCATGACAGCAATGTGCCATCACACTGATACAGTCAGCGGGATTTGGACACGCGGAGCGAGTGGCAATGTCCAGCAGATGCAGATTAATGTGGATCAGCGAGAGGGTATCCAATGCAGTGCAAAGTGTCAGGGAGGTGGATTAGGATCCAAACGGTGTTAGATGGGGAAAGCAGGAATGAACCTGAGTGTTTCTGTACATCAGTCACGAACAGTAATTGTGGCCGGTGTAGCAGGGAATGAAGAAAGCAAATGGAATCTTGTCCTTCATAGGAAGAGGGTTCAGTCCCAGGATGGGATACCTTGATAGCACAGCTGGATATTTGTGCGTGCACCTTGGGTCTCCTTATGGGCAGGAGGATGTTCTGGTTCCAGAGATAGTTCAACAAAGCTTTCCCAGACTGTTTTCTGGGATGGCAGGGCTGACGTATGAAGAGAGTCTGGATTGGTTAGGAGTATGGTCACTGGTGTTTGGAAGAATGGTGAGGGATCTCATAGAAAGATTTAAAAAATTCTCAAAGAACTAGACAAAGATGAACACAGGAAAGATGTTCCAAATCACGGGCAGAGTCCAGATTCACAGTCTCAAGAGGACAGAGTGGGATTGAGAAAAGGAGTAATGTCTTCACTCAGAGAGTGGGGAGCCTGTGGGATTCTCTGCTTCAGGAAGCGGGCGAGGTCCAAATATCCCATGCTATTCCAGTTGGAGTCGGATAGATGTTTTACAGATTACAGCGAGAAAGCACGGGAGCAGGGAGTTGAATAATAAGGAACGATATTATTGAATGGGTGAGGTCAACTTGACGGGCCGAATGGCCTACACCTGCTCCAGTGTTGGATATTTTAGTGAGATGATTTGTTTTATTCGTCAGATCCTGCAACCGAGCCGAGCATCTCCGTGAGAGCTGACGGCGGATCAGTCAACATCAGCTGCACAGTTCCAGACGGTGTCCCTTCAGGCCGCTTTCTGTTGCTAAAGGACACGGTTCCCATCATCAACAGCACCATCAGCCAGCAATCCTTCACCTACACCATTCCGAACATCACTGCCAGCAGCCAGGGCCACTACACATGTTCCTACACAACCCAGGTTTCAGGTCGTTGGATACCATCGTTTCAAAGTCGCCCTGTAACTGTCGCACGTGAGTAAGGCTTCCGCTGGCTCGGTAAGACGTGAATATTCGGAAACCGTGTCCCAGAGCATGACTAAATCTGCAAGGTAGATATTTACAATGTAATTCCAACATTAGGGTCGGCTTCCTGTGAAAGAGGGCATTTATAAGGTAAACAGTCACGTTCGATTTGCCTTTCCTGCTCCATGCTCCCTGAGTGACCCTGCCCACATGTCTACAACACCAGCTGGCAAAGTCTTGATGTTCACTTCTTGACTGAGATGGAGTGACAAAGTTGGCTGGACAGCTGGTCTCCGGGGCACAGGGGCACCCCGTGCGTGGGTTTGCTTCCTGCACAGGCAGTGAGCAAAGTGAGAATGCAGCCTTCTCAAACTTTGAATGGGGCCCGGTGAGCATCTGGTTAATCCACCACCGGTCATCTGTCTGTCTGTCTGTGTGTCTGATGTATTTCTGTGTTTCTGTCTCTCTTTCTGTCTCTCTCTCTCTCTCTGTCTGTCTGTCTCTCTCTCTCCAAAAGCAATGCAGAACCTTGTAAACCTCCATAAATGAGAGATGCACAGAGAGAGGGAGAGACAGAGACAGAGAGAGAGAGTACAAACCAATGAGGGAAGAGCTGTTACGAGTGATCACTCAGTCAGTCTGTCACTTCCTGTATCGCTCTCGAGTTTTGCAGACCCTTATAAATCTACATAAAACATGTGTGTATTGGTGTCAGGAAAGTAAATGAACAACGATGGCCGATCAAAGTTAGAATGATTCGGATATCACCGTTCTCAAGTGAAGTAATGGATCCACTCTGTTCTCTCAGGATCGGGTGTGAGATTGGTCAATTCGAACGATCCGTGCTCTGGAACTGTGGAGGTGTTGTACGATGGAAGTTGGGGCACGGTTTGTGATGATGGCTGGGATTTGGCAGATGGCACTGTTCTTTGCAAGGAGCTGCAATGTGGACCCGTCCTGTCGGTGCACGGTAGTGCTCGGTTTGGAGGAGGTACTGGAAATATTTGGATGGATGACGTTTCCTGCGAGGGGACGGAGTCCCATCTCCGGTCTTGCTCCTTCCCCGGTTGGGGAACCCACAACTGTGGTCATGGTGAGGATGCAGGTGTAACCTGTTACCCAGGTAAGAGACCAGTGGATATCTTCTGTGAAACTGAGGCTCTCACATACGATTAACAATAACAGGGAAGAGAGGGAAAAATGTTGAAAGCTACAATCCAATTGGCGACGGCAAAGAACATGAACAGTTTCTGGCTTAAGTTCAAAAGCAAGAAACGAAAACGGAAAACCTTAATCCGCCATGAGGTAATTGTCACAGGGACAACAAGATGAAAGGGATAACTGGGTGACACAATGTGTGGTGACCGTGAGAATCGTGTTGAATCCCATGGGATATTTGCAGAGCTACTGGGGAAGGGGCAGCTGTTCCCAAAGAACGTGCTCCACCTGGAACATCCTGGAAGGGGAGTCCTAGTGAATTGTAAAACACGGCCTGTGGGTCAGGTTTTGAATGAACATGTTGGGTGTATGGTTTCATTTGCCTGGAAACTGAGAACATTAAAGTGGAACCACAATGTAGGATTGTAGGTTAGTGATGGTGCAGATTGTTCCAGTTAAGTAGATAAAGGATTGTTCTAAGGTAACTAGAGAAAGGATTGGTTCAGTAAAGGATAACAAAGGAAGTCTGTGTACCGAACCTGAGAGAATGGGTGAGATTCTGAATGATTACTTTGCATCAGTGGTCACTGAGGAGAGGAACATGGTGAATGTTGAGGTTACTGATAGAAGTTTGATTAGTCTGGATCACATTGACCTAAGTAGGGAAGATATATTGGGTAGGCTAGAGGTTATTAAGGTGGTCAAATCACCAGGACGGGATGTGATCTATCCCAAGTTGCTGAGGGAGGCAAGAGAGGAAATAGCTGAAGCCCTGACAGATATCTTTGTGGAGTCCTTCAATACAGGTGAGGTGCCGAGGACTGGACGGTTGCTCATATTGTCCCCCTGTACAAGATGTTTAGTAGGGATATTCTGGGCAACTACATACCAGTGAGCCTGATGTCGGTAGTGGGAACCATTCCTGAAGAAGGGCTCATGCCCGGAATTTCGTTCTCCTGCTCTTTGGATGCTGCCTGACCTGCTGCGCTTTTCCAGCAACACATTTTCAGCTTCTTCGAAGAAGTGATCAGATTGATTAATGAAGCCAATGAAGGCTGTTGTTGTCATAGCTCGGTGGATAAAGAACTGGTTGCACAACAGGAGGCAGACAGGAGTAGTTGAAGGGAGTTTCTCAAACTGGAGAAAGGTTACCAGTGGGTGTTCCTCAGGGGTCAGTGTTGAGCCACTGTTGTTTGTAATAGACATTAATGATCTGGGAGTTGGCACGCTGTTGGTATAATCAGCAAGTTTGCAGATGACTCCAAGATTGGTGGAGGAGCAGAAAGCATAAGAGACTGTCAGAGAATACCGGAGGATATGGATAGACTGGAGAGTTGGGCGGAAAAGTGGCAGATGGTTATCCATCCAGACAAATGTGCGGTGACGCATTTAGGCAATACTGATTCTGGGGCGAATGATGCAATGAATGAAAGACCAGTGGGAAAAGTTGATGGGCATAGAGATCTGGGATTGCAGGTCCATTGTATCTGAAGGTTGCTGCACAGGTGGATAGAGTGGTCAAGAAGGCATATGGGATGCTTGCCTTCTGTGGATGGGGTATTGAGGAAAAGAGCTGGCAAGTCATGTCAACATTATACACGGCATTGGTTCAGCCGCGCTTACAATACTGTGTTCAGTTCTGGTCCCAACATTACCAAAGAGATGTGGATGCTTTGGAGAGGGTGCAGAGAAGGTTTGTGAGGGTGTTGCCTGGTATGGAAGGTGCTTGCTATGAAGTAAGGTTGAGTAGGTTAGGCTAATGTTCACTAGAAAAAACGAGATAGAGGGGGGACCTGATTGAGGTTTACAAAATCATGAAGGATATAGACAGGGTGGATAGAGACAAGCTTTTTCCCAGGGTGAAGGATTCAATAACGAGAGGTCTCCCTTTTAAGGTGAGAGGTGGAAAGTTTGTGGGGGATACACGTGACGAGTACTTCACACAGAGGCTGGTGGGTGTCTGGAATGCATTGCCAGCAGGTTCGGTAGATTCACTTCAGATGCGTCTGGACAGATGCATGAGTTGGTGGGGAGAAGAGGGATACAAATGCTTCGGAATTGACAGACAGGTTTAGACAGTAGATTTGTATCTGCTCAGGCTTGGAAGGGCCTGTTCCATTGCTGTAAATTTTCTTTGTTCTTTGTTAATGCAAAGAACGGATACTCCGTGTGAGTGTCACATAGTACTGAGGAAGAAACAATGTATGAGGAAATATGATAACGGATCAGACATAAAGGGTTTAAGTATAGTATACATTGTCTTTATGCTTACCCATTTGGAATAAGATGGCCAAATCGACAGTGCAAATCTAAGGTAATGAATCAGATATCGTTGACGGGCAGGAAACATGCTGAATTCAGAGATATTTGAGAATTCAGAGAGAGAGATAAAGCGAGAGAGAGAGAGTGCGCGTGTGTGTGTGTGTGTGTGAGAGAGAGAGTCTAGTGAGGGAAAAATTGGTGGGACAGTACCCTGAATCAGAAATGAAATGGGGACAGTTTTGGGCGCTATTTCATCTGGATGATATTGCGTCAATGTGGAGCTAAAGACACATGCGAACAAAGATGTTAAGCTAACCGATCAGCTGTGATCATTTTGAATTTTGAAGCACACTCAAAATGCCGAATCGCCATCTCCTGCTCCTCGTTTCTATCACTTTATATTCCTAATGTTTCAGTACATTAACATGAAACAGAATCACATAATTGAGACTCTAACCTTTATAGTTGGCAATAACGAGAATACCCCACACATTAATCAGACAGAATACAATTGCAGATTTCTGAAATCTCCTTTACAGATTTTCCTCTTTTTAGATCCTTCAATGGAGCCGACAATCTCTGTCAGCCCTTCACTGGCACTGTACGTGGCTGGAGATTCACTCACTATTAACTGCACAGTTCCACACATCAACTTGACTGGACATCTGGAGTTGCTGAAGGACTCGAATTCTCTCATCATTGGACAAGGAGCCCTCACATACGTCATTGAAAACGTCACCACCAGCGACCAAGGGAGCTACCAATGTTCCTATCGGACTGAGGTGGCAGAGCAAACTGTTGATATTGTTGTTACAAGTGAGTGTGTCTTGTGTCAATTTTGTAGAAACTGAGGACAGCAGTTGCTGGAAATTAGAGTGTAATGGTGTGATGTTGGAAAAGTAAAGCCGGTCAGGCAGCATCTGAAGAGCAGGCTTGTCGAGAGGACTGAAGATGCTGATGAAGAGCTTCTCCTCAAAACATCGACTTTCCTGCTCCTGGATACTGCGAGACCAGCTGCGCCTTTCCAGCACCACACCTTTCCACTTGTGTCTGTTTTGTCAAAGTAACCAACTACGATATTATTCCAATGTGTTTTGCAGACCTTTCCTTGAGGCAGAATCTCCAAGCTAGGACTGGTATTCATTTTCAGCTGTATTTTATTTAATCACACATTGTTCCAAAAATGAAACATTTGATTATTTTACTCTGCAGTTTCCATGTATTCTGGGAGGGTGACTCCTTGTTCTGGAGTCCCCCCTCCACCCGGAACACCGTTCCGAATGTTGACCTGTCATGTCCTGTGAAAAGATCTACTAGTTTTTGCTCAAACAGATGCACCTTACCATTGGGTCATGTAGTCACATGACAAAAATGTGCCTTCACACTGATACAGTCAGCGGGATTTGGGCAGGCGGAGTGACTGGCAGATGTAGGGCCGATGCAGTTTGATGCGAATAAGCGAGAGGTTATCCAGTGCGGTGCAAAGTGTCAGGAAGTTGGGATATGATCCAAATGATGTTAGATGGGGAAAGCAGGGAGGTACTAATGCACCTGGGTGTTCCTCGACACCAGTCATGAACAGTAATTGTGGCCGGTGTAGCAGGTAATGCAGAAGGCAAATGGGATGTTATCCTTCATACATGAGGGTTCAGTCCCAGGATGGGATACCTTGATAGCACACCTGGACTTTTGTGCGTTCACTTTGGATCTCCTTATCTGCAGGAGGATGTACAGAGATAGTTCAACACAGGTTTCCCAGACGGTTTTCTGGGATGGCAGGGCTGACGTATGAAGAGAGGCTGGGTTGGTTAGGACGACGGTCACTGGTGTTTGGAAGAATGGTGAGGGATCTCACAGAAAGCTACAAAATTCTAAACAAACATGACAAGGATAAACACAGGAATGATGTTCCCGATTACCAGTAGAGTCCAGAATCACAGTCTAAAGGAGACAGGGTGGGATTGAGAAAAGGAGTCATGTCTTCACTCAGAGAGTGGGGAGCCTGTGGGATTCTCGAGCAGAAACTGGGCGAGGCCAAAATACTGAATGGTGTTGGAGTACGAGTTGGAGAGATGTTTGAGAGATTACAGCGAGAAAGCACGGGAGCAGGGGACTGAGTTGAATGATGAGGGACGATTGTATTGAATGAGCGAAGGAAACCTGAAGGGCCGAATGGCCTACACCTGCTCCAGTGTTGAATGCTTCATAGAGGTGAAATGTTTTATTCGTCAGATCCTGCAACCGAGCCGAGCATCTCCGTGAGAGCTGACGGCGGATCAGTCAACATCAGCTGCACAGTTCCAGACGGTGTCCCTTCAGGCCGCTTTCTGTTGCTAAAGGACACGGTTCCCATCATCAACAGCACCATCAGCCAGCAATCCTTCACCTACACCATTCCGAACATCACTGCCAGCAGCCAGGGCCACTACACATGTTCCTACACAACCCAGGTTTCAGGTCGTTGGATACCATCGTTTCAAAGTCGCCCTGTAACTGTCGCACGTGAGTAAGGCTTCCGCTGGCTCGGTAAGACGTGAATATTCGGAAACCGTGTCCCAGAGCATGACTAATTCTGCAAGGTAGATATTTACAATGTAATTCCAACATTAGGGTCGGCTTCCTGTGAAAGAGGGCATTTATAAGTAACATTCCTGCTCCGTGCTATCTGAATGACTCTGTCCTCATGGCCACAACACCAGCTGGCAAAGTCTCGATGTTCACCTCTTGACTGGGTTGGGTTAGCAAGGTTGGTGTGACAGCAGGTCTGCGATGCACAGCCGCACCCAGTGCGTGGGTTTACTTCCTGCACAGGCTGAGGTCAAAGTGAGAATCCAGCCGTTTCAAGCTTCGAATGCGGCCCGGTGAGCATCTGGTTAATCCACCACCGGTTATCTGTCTGCCTGGCCGTCTGTCTGATGTCTCTTACTCTCTCTGCAATAGCCGTGCTGAGCCTTGTATATCTATATAAAAGCAACAGATGCAGGGAGAGAGATAGGTAGAGAGAGTGAGAGAGAGTGAGAAAGAGAGATAGAGAGAGGTAGAAACCAGTGAGTGAGGAGCTGCCACCAGTCATCTTTCTGTCTGTCTGTCACTTTTTGTCTCGCTCTCTAAGAGATTTGCAGACCTTCATAAATCTACATAAAACATGTGTGTATTGGTGCCAGGAAAGTAAATGAACAACGATGGCAAATTAAATGTAGAATGATTCGGATTACGTCGTTGTCCTCTGAAGTAACGGGTCCACTCTGTTCTCTCAGGTTCGGGTGTGAGATTGGTCAATTCGAACGATCCGTGCTCTGGAACTGTGGAGGTGTTGTACGATGGAAGTTGGGGCACGGTTTGTGATGATGGCTGGGATTTGGCAGATGGCACTGTTCTTTGCAAGGAGCTGCAATGTGGACCCGCCCTGTCGGTGCACGGTAGTGCTCGGTTTGGAACAGGTAGCGGCAAGATTTGGATGGATGACGTTTCCTGCGAGGGGACAGAGTCCCATCTCCGGTCTTGCTCCTTCCCCGGTTGGGGAACCCACAACTGTGGTCATGGTGAGGATGCAGGTGTAATCTGTTACCCAGGTAAGACCCAGCTGTATAACTGAATGGACATCTTCTGTACAACTCAGGTTCCTGTATTGGTTTGGCATTTACAGGGAAGTGGGCAAAAAGCTTTGAAAGATGCAATCCAATTGGTTTTACATCAAGTTTATGAACAGCTTCTGGCTAAATTGAAAAGTAAGAAAGGAAAATGTAAAACCTTAATCCGCCATGAGCTAATTGTCACAGGGACAACAAGATGAAAGAGATAACTGGGTGACTCAATGTGTGCTGACCGTGAGAATTGTGTTGAAAACCATGGGATATTTGGAGAGCTACTGGGGAAGGGGCAGCTGTTCCCAAAGAACGTGCTCCACCTGGAACATCCTGGAAGGGGAGTCCTAGTGAATTGTAAAACACGGCCTGTGGGTCAGGTTTTGAATGAACATGTTGGGTGTATGGTTTCATTTGCCTGGAACATTAGTAGATTAAACCTGAAGCAGAATTTAGGATTGTAGGTTAGTGACGGTGCAGATTGTTCCAGTTAATACAAGGAAGGAACACTACGGGTGAGCGTCATATTGTAGTGACGAAGCAAAAAAGTGTGAGGAAATGTGATGTCATCAGATGTAAAGGGTTTAACTCCATTTAGCGCTGTCTTTATGCTTGACCCATTTTGAAGGAAGTGGACAAACTGACAGTGCAAATCTAAGGTCAAGAATCGGATACCACAGGAAACATGCTTAACGGAGATCAGAAAAGGATTTTTACTATTCAGAGATATTTGGGAATTCGGGGCGGGAGAAAGTGGGATAGAGAGAGAGAGACAGCGAGAGGGTGGGTGAGAGAAAAAGAGAGAGACAGAAAGATAAGGAGAGATCAGTGAGGGATACGGTGATGGGGTAGGACCATTAATCAGAGACGAACGGGCGACAGTTTTGGACGCTATTTCATCTGGGATTGTTTATCGTCAATGTGTTTGGAGCGAAAGAAACAGCAAAGGAATAAAATCTCAGACAAACAAAGCTGTTGAGCTAACCGACCAGCTGTGATTATTATGAATGGTGGAGCACTCTCAAAATGCCAAAAGGCCTAGTTTGGCTCCCAATTTCTTTCATTCAACATTCCTCATGTTTCAGGAGATAGGAAATACAGTGACATTTAACAGAATAGCAAACGGGTCTCCAAGTACATGCTTTATAGTTGGGGCGGCAGACTGGGGAGGCACGGTGGCTCAGTGGTTAGCACTGCTGCGTCATGGTGCCAGGATCCCAAGTTCAATTCCCGCTTCGGGCACCTGTCTGTGTGGAGTTTGCACATTCTCTCCGTGACTGCGTGAGTTTCCTCCGGGTGTTCCGGTTTCCGGGCAGAGTCCAAAGATATTCAGGTCGTGTGAATTGGCCATGCTAAATTGCCCGTAGTGTTAGGTGCATTAGTCAGGGGTAAATGGGTCTGTTTGGGTGGCTCTTCAGTGGGGCACTGTGGACTTGTTGGGCCGAAGGGCCTGTTTCCACACTGTCGTGACTGTGATCTAATTTAGTTGCCAATAACGGGAACATCCCACACATTAATCGGACAGAATACAATTGCAGATTTCTATCGTTCTCCATTCCTCATGTTTCAGTCCATTTCAAATCCAGTAACATTAAACAGAATGGTAAACGGCTCTCCAATCACATAATTGAGACTCTACCCTTTATAGTTGGCAATAACGAGAATACCCCACACATTAATCAGACAGAATAAAATTGCAGATTTCTGAAATCTCCTTTACCAATTTTCCTCTTTTTAGATCCTTCAAAGGAGCCGACAATCTCTGTCAGCCCTTCACTGGCACTCTATGTGGCTGGAGATTCACTCACTATTAACTGCACAGTTCCACACAGCAACTTGACTGGACATCTGGAGTTGCTGAAGGACTCGAATTCTCTCAGCTTTGGACAAGGAGCCCTCACATACGTCATTGAAAACGTCACCACCAGCGACCAAGGGAGCTACCAATGTTCATATCGGACTGAGGTGGCAGAGCAATGGTCACCCAGCTCTCTGAGTCAACCTGTTGATATTGTTGTTACAAGTGAGTGTATATTGTGTCAGTTATGGACAAAGTGATGACTGATCTGCAGATGCTAGCGATCAGAGTCGAATGGTGTGATGTTGGAAAAGCACAGCGGGTCAGGCAGCATCTGAGGAGCCCCAGAGTCGACGGTTTGAGCATGAGGCCTTCATCAGGAATGAAGATGCTGATGATGGGCTTTTGCTCGAAACATCGACTTTCCTGCTCCAGGATTCTGCGTGACCAGCTGTTCCTTTCCAGCACCACACCTTTCCACTTGTGTCTGTTTTGTCAAATTAAACAATTCCTGAATTGTTCCAATGTGTGTTGATGATATTTTCTGGTGGCAGAACCTCCACGCTCAGACAAAATTCATTTTCAGCCGTGTTTTATTTAAGCACACATTGTTCAGAAAATGCAACATGTACTTCCTTTGCTCTGCAGTTTCCATGTTTATGAAACGGTGACCCCTTTGTTCTGGACTGCCCCCTCCATCCGGAATACCGTTCCGGGAGTTACCCTGTCCAGTCTTATGAAAAGATCTGTGAAATTTGCTTCAGGAGATACACCTTATGGTTGGGTCATGTCGTCTCATGACAGCAATATGCCATCACACTGATACAGTCAGCGGGATTTGGACACGCGGAGCGAGTGGCAATGTCCAGCAGATGCAGATTAATGTGGATCAGCGAGAGGGTATCCAATGCAGTGCAAAGTGTCAGGGAGGTGGATTAGGATCCAAACGGTGTTAGATCTGGAAAGCAGGAATGAACCTGAGTGTTTCTGTACATCAGTCACGAACAGTAATTGTCGCCGGTGTAGCAGGGAATGAAGAAAGCAAATGGAATCTTGTCCTTCATAGGAAGAGGGTTCAGTCCCAGGATGGGATACCTTGATAGCACAGCTGGATATTTGTGCGTGCACCTTGGGTCTCCTTATGGGCAGGAGGATGTTCTGGTTCCAGAGATAGTTCAACAAAGCTTTCCCAGACTGTTTTCTGGGATGGCAGGGCTGACGTATGAAGAGAGGCTGGATTGGTTAGGAGTATGGTCACTGGTGTTTGGAAGAATGGTGAGGGATCTCATAGAAAGATTTAAAACATTCTCAAAGAACTAGACAAAGATGAACACAGGAAAGATGTTCCAAATCACGGGCAGAGTCCAGATTCACAGTCTCAAGAGGACAGAGTGGGATTGAGAAAAGGAGTAATGTCTTCACTCAGAGAGTGGGGAGCCTGTGGGATTCTCTGCTTCAGGAAGCGGGCGAGGTCCAAATATCCCATGCTATTCCAGTTGGAGTCGGATAGATGTTTTACAGATTACAGCGAGAAAGCACGGGAGCAGGGAGTTGAATAATAAGGAACGATATTATTGAATGGGTGAGGTCAACTTGACGGGCCGAATGGCCTACTCCTGATCCAGTGTTGGATATTTTAGTGAGATGATTTGTTTTATTCGTCAGATCCTGCAACCGAGCCGAGCATCTCCGTGAGAGCTGACGGCGGATCAGTCAACATCAGCTGCACAGTTCCAGACGGTGTCCCTTCAGGCCGCTTTCTGTTGCTAAAGGACACGGTTCCCATCATCAACAGCACCATCAGCCAGCAATCCTTCACCTACACCATTCCGAACATCACTGCCAGCAGCCAGGGCCACTACACATGTTCCTACACAACCCAGGTTTCAGGTCGTTGGATACCATCGTTTCAAAGTCGCCCTGTAACTGTCGCACGTGAGTAAGGCTTCCGCTGGCTCGGTAAGCCGTGAATATTCGGAAACCGTGTCCCAGAGCATGACTAAATCTGCAAGGTAGATATTTACAATGTAATTCCAACATTAGGGTCGGCTTCCTGTGAAAGAGGACATTTATAAGGTAAACAGTCACGTTCGATTTGCCTTTCCTGCTCCATGCTCCCTGAGTGACCCTGCCCACATGTCTACAACACCAGCTGGCAAAGTCTTGATGTTCACTTCTTGACTGAGATGGAGTGACAAAGTTGGCTGGACAGCTGGTCTCCGGGGCACAGGGGCACCCCGTGCGTGGGTTTGCTTCCTGCACAGGCAGTGAGCAAAGTGAGAATGCAGCCTTCTCAAACTTTGAATGGGGCCCGGTGAGCATCTGGTTAATCCACCACCGGTCATCTGTCTGTCTGTCTGTGTGTCTGATGTATTTCTGTGTTTCTGTCTCTCTTTCTGTCTCTCTCTCTCTCTCTGTCTGTCTGTCTCTCTCTCTCCAAAAGCAATGCAGAACCTTGTAAACCTCCATAAATGAGAGATGCACAGAGAGAGGGAGAGACAGAGACAGAGAGAGAGAGTACAAACCAATGAGGGAAGAGCTGTTACGAGTGATCACTCAGTCAGTCTGTCACTTCCTGTATCGCTCTCGAGTTTTGCAGACCCTTATAAATCTACATAAAACATGTGTGTATTGGTGTCAGGAAAGTAAATGAACAACGATGGCCGATCAAAGTTAGAATGATTCGGATATCACCGTTCTCAAGTGAAGTAATGGATCCACTCTGTTCTCTCAGGATCGGGTGTGAGATTGGTCAATTCGAACGATCCGTGCTCTGGAACTGTGGAGGTGTTGTACGATGGAAGTTGGGGCACGGTTTGTGATGATGGCTGGGATTTGGCAGATGGCACTGTTCTTTGCAAGGAGCTGCAATGTGGACCCGTCCTGTCGGTGCACGGTAGCGCTCGGTTTGGAGGAGGTACTGGAAATATTTGGATGGATGACGTTTCCTGCGAGGGGACGGAGTCCCATCTCCGGTCTTGCTCCTTCCCCGGTTGGGGAACCCACAACTGTGGTCATGGTGAGGATGCAGGTGTAACCTGTTACCCAGGTAAGAGACCAGTGGATATCTTCTGTGAAACTGAGGCTCTCACATACGATTAACAATAACAGGGAAGAGAGGGAAAAATGTTGAAAGCTACAATCCAATTGGCGACGGCAAAGAACATGAACAGTTTCTGGCTTAAGTTCAAAAGCAAGAAACGAAAACGGAAAACCTTAATCCGCCATGAGGTAATTGTCACAGGGACAACAAGATGAAAGAGATAACTGGGTGACACAATGTGTGGTGACCGTGAGAATCGTGTTGAATCCCATGGGATATTTGCAGAGCTACTGGGGAAGGGGCAGCTGTTCCCAAAGAACGTGCTCCACCTGGAACATTCTGGAAGGGGAGTCCTAGTGAATTGTAAAACACGGCCTGTGGGTCAGGTTTTGAATGAACATGTTGGGTGTATGGTTTCATTTGCCTGGAAACTGAGAACATTAAAGTGGAACCACAATGTAGGATTGTAGGTTAGTGATGGTGCAGATTGTTCCAGTTAAGTAGATAAAGGATTGTTCTAAGGTAACTAGAGAAAGGATTGGTTCAGTAAAGGATAACAAAGGAAGTCTGTGTACCGAACCTGAGAGAATGGGTGAGATTCTGAATGATTACTTTGCATCAGTGGTCACTGAGGAGAGGAACATGGTGAATGTTGAGGTTACTGATAGAAGTTTGATTAGTCTGGATCACATTGACCTAAGTAGGGAAGATATATTGGGTAGGCTAGAGGTTATTAAGGTGGTCAAATCACCAGGACGGGATGTGATCTATCCCAAGTTGCTGAGGAAGGCAAGAGAGGAAATAGCTGAAGCCCTGACAGATATCTTTGTGGAGTCCTTCAATACAGGTGAGGTGCCGAGGACTGGACGGTTGCTCATATTGTCCCCCTGTACAAGATGTTTAGTAGGGATATTCTGGGCAACTACATACCAGTGAGCCTGATGTCGGTAGTGGGAACCATTCCTGAAGAAGGGCTCATGCCCGGAATTTCGTTCTCCTGCTCTTTGGATGCTGCCTGACCTGCTGCGCTTTTCCAGCAACACATTTTCAGCTTCTTCGAAGAAGTGATCAAATTGATTAATGAAGCCAATGAAGGCTGTTGTTGTCATAGCTCGGTGGATAAAGAACTGGTTGCACAACAGGAGGCAGACAGGAGTAGTTGAAGGGAGTTTCTCAAACTGGAGAAAGGTTACCAATGGTGTTCCTCAGGGGTCAGTGTTGAGCCACTGTTGTTTGTAATAGACATTAATGATCTGGGAGTTGGCACACTGTTGGTATAATCAGCAAGTTTGCAGATGACTCCAAGATTGGTGGAGGAGCAGAAAGCATAAGAGACTGTCAGAGAATACCGGAGGATATGGATAGACTGGAGAGTTGGGCGGAAAAGTGGCAGATGGTTATCCATCCAGACAAATGTGCGGTGACGCATTTAGGCAATACTGATTCTGGAGCGAATGATGCAATGAATGAAAGACCAGTGGGAAAAGTTGATGGGCATAGAGATCTGGGATTGCAGGTCCATTGTATCTGAAGGTTGCTGCACAGGTGGATAGAGTGGTCAAGAAGGCATATGGGATGCTTGCCTTCTGTGGATGGGGTATTGAGGAAAAGAGCTGGCAAGTCATGTCAACATTATACACGACATTGGTTCAGCCGCGCTTACAATACTGTGTTCTGTTCTGGTCCCAACATTACCAAAGAGATGTGGATGCTTTGGAGAGGGTGCAGAGAAGGTTTGTGAGGGTGTTGCCTGGTATGGAAGGTGCTTGCTATGAAGTAAGGTTGAGTAGGTTAGGTTAATGTTCACTAGAAAAAACGAGATAGAGGGGGGACCTGATTGAGGTTTACAAAATCATGAAGGATATAGACAGGGTGGATAGAGACAAGCTTTTTCCCAAGGTGAAGGATTCAATAACGAGAGGTCTCCCTTTTAAGGTGAGAGGTGGAAAGTTTGTGGGGGATACACGTGACGAGTACTTCACACAGAGGCTGGTGGGTGTCTGGAATGCATTGCCAGCAGGTTCGGTAGATTCACTTCAGATGCGTCTGGACAGATGCATGAGTTGGTGGGGAGAAGAGGGATACAAATGCTTCGGAATTGACAGACAGGTTTAGACAGTAGATTTGTATCTGCTCAGGCTTGGAAGGGCTGTTCCATTGCTGTAAATTTTCTTTGTTCTTTGTTAATGCAAAGAACGGATACTCCGTGTGAGTGTCACATAGTACTGAGGAAGAAACAATGTATGAGGAAATATGATAACAGATCAGACATAAAGGGTTTAAGTATAGTATACATTGTCTTTATGCTTACCCATTTGGAATAAGACGGCCAAATCGACAGTGCAAATCTAAGGTAATGAATCAGATATCGTTGACGGGCAGGAAACATGCTGAATTCAGAGATATTTGAGAATTCAGAGAGAGAGATATAAAGCGAGAGAGAGAGAGTGCGCGTGTGTGTGTGTGTGTGTGAGAGAGAGAGACTAGTGAGGGAAAAATTGGTGGGACAGTACCCTGAATCAGAAATGAAATGGGGACAGTTTTGGGCGCTATTTCATCTGGATGATATTGCGTCAATGTGGAGCTAAAGACACATACGAACAAAGATGTTAAGCTAACCGATCAGCTGTGATCATTTTGAATTTTGAAGCACACTCAAAATGCCGAATCGCCATCTCCTGCTCCTCGTTTCTATCACTTTATATTCCTAATGTTTCAGTACATTAACATGAAACAGAATCACATAATTGAGACTCTAACCTTTATAGTTGGCAATAACGAGAATACCCCACACATTAATCAGACAGAATACAATTGCAGATTTCTGAAATCTCCTTTACAGATTTTCCTCTTTTTAGATCCTTCAATGGAGCCGACAATCTCTGTCAGCCCTTCACTGGCACTGTACGTGGCTGGAGATTCACTCACTATTAACTGCACAGTTCCACACATCAACTTGACTGGACATCTGGAGTTGCTGAAGGACTCGAATTCTCTCATCATTGGACAAGGAGCCCTCACATACGTCATTGAAAACGTCACCACCAGCGACCAAGGGAGCTACCAATGTTCCTATCGGACTGAGGTGGCAGAGCAAACTGTTGATATTGTTGTTACAAGTGAGTGTGTCTTGTGTCAATTTTGTAGAAACTGAGGACAGCAGTTGCTGGAAATTAGAGTGTAATGGTGTGATGTTGGAAAAGTAAAGCCGGTCAGGCAGCATCTGAAGAGCAGGCTTGTCGAGAGGACTGAAGATGCTGATGAAGAGCTTCTCCTCAAAACATCGACTTTCCTGCTCCTGGATACTGCGAGACCAGCTGCGCCTTTCCAGCACCACACCTTTCCACTTGTGTCTGTTTTGTCAAAGTAACCAACTACGATATTATTCCAATGTGTTTTGCAGACCTTTCCTTGAGGCAGAATCTCCAAGCTAGGACTGGTATTCATTTTCAGCTGTATTTTATTTAATCACACATTGTTCCAAAAATGAAACATTTGATTATTTTACTCTGCAGTTTCCATGTATTCTGGGAGGGTGACTCCTTGTTCTGGAGTCCCCCCTCCACCCGGAACACCGTTCCGAATGTTGACCTGTCATGTCCTGTGAAAAGATCTACTAGTTTTTGCTCAAACAGATGCACCTTACCATTGGGTCATGTAGTCACATGACAAAAATGTGCCTTCACACTGATACAGTCAGCGGGATTTGGGCAGGCGGAGTGACTGGCAGATGTAGGGCCGATGCAGTTTGATGCGAATAAGCGAGAGGTTATCCAGTGCGGTGCAAAGTGTCAGGAAGTTGGGATATGATCCAAATGATGTTAGATGGGGAAAGCAGGGAGGTACTAATGCACCTGGGTGTTCCTCGACACCAGTCATGAACAGTAATTGTGGCCGGTGTAGCAGGTAATGCAGAAGGCAAATGGGATGTTATCCTTCATACATGAGGGTTCAGTCCCAGGATGGGATACCTTGATAGCACACCTGGACTTTTGTGCGTTCACTTTGGATCTCCTTATCTGCAGGAGGATGTACAGAGATAGTTCAACACAGGTTTCCCAGACGGTTTTCTGGGATGGCAGGGCTGACGTATGAAGAGAGGCTGGGTTGGTTAGGACGACGGTCACTGGTGTTTGGAAGAATGGTGAGGGATCTCACAGAAAGCTACAAAATTCTAAACAAACATGACAAGGATAAACACAGGAATGATGTTCCCGATTACCAGTAGAGTCCAGAATCACAGTCTAAAGGAGACAGGGTGGGATTGAGAAAAGGAGTCATGTCTTCACTCAGAGAGTGGGGAGCCTGTGGGATTCTCGAGCAGAAACTGGGCGAGGCCAAAATACTGAATGGTGTTGGAGTACGAGTTGGAGAGATGTTTGAGAGATTACAGCGAGAAAGCACGGGAGCAGGGGACTGAGTTGAATGATGAGGGACGATTGTATTGAATGAGCGAAGGAAACCTGAAGGGCCGAATGGCCTACACCTGCTCCAGTGTTGAATGCTTCATAGAGGTGAAATGTTTTATTCGTCAGATCCTGCAACCGAGCCGAGCATCTCCGTGAGAGCTGACGGCGGATCAGTCAACATCAGCTGCACAGTTCCAGACGGTGTCCCTTCAGGCCGCTTTCTGTTGCTAAAGGACACGGTTCCCATCATCAACAGCACCATCAGCCAGCAATCCTTCACCTACACCATTCCGAACATCACTGCCAGCAGCCAGGGCCACTACACATGTTCCTACACAACCCAGGTTTCAGGTCGTTGGATACCATCGTTTCAAAGTCGCCCTGTAACTGTCGCACGTGAGTAAGGCTTCCGCTGGCTCGGTAAGACGTGAATATTCGGAAACCGTGTCCCAGAGCATGACTAATTCTGCAAGGTAGATATTTACAATGTAATTCCAACATTAGGGTCGGCTTCCTGTGAAAGAGGGCATTTATAAGTAACATTCCTGCTCCGTGCTATCTGAATGACTCTGTCCTCATGGCCACAACACCAGCTGGCAAAGTCTCGATGTTCACCTCTTGACTGGGTTGGGTTAGCAAGGTTGGTGTGACAGCAGGTCTGCGATGCACAGCCGCACCCAGTGCGTGGGTTTACTTCCTGCACAGGCTGAGGTCAAAGTGAGAATCCAGCCGTTTCAAGCTTCGAATGCGGCCCGGTGAGCATCTGGTTAATCCACCACCGGTTATCTGTCTGCCTGGCCGTCTGTCTGATGTCTCTTACTCTCTCTGCAATAGCCGTGCTGAGCCTTGTATATCTATATAAAAGCAACAGATGCAGGGAGAGAGATAGGTAGAGAGAGTGAGAGAGAGAGAGAAAGAGAGATAGAGAGAGGTAGAAACCAGTGAGTGAGGAGCTGCCACCAGTCATCTTTCTGTCTGTCTGTCACTTTTTGTCTCGCTCTCTAAGAGATTTGCAGACCTTCATAAATCTACATAAAACATGTGTGTATTGGTGCCAGGAAAGTAAATGAACAACGATGGCAAATTAAATGTAGAATGATTCGGATATCGTCGTTGTCCTCTGAAGTAACGGGTCCACTCTGTTCTCTCAGGTTCGGGTGTGAGATTGGTCAATTCGAACGATCCGTGCTCTGGAACTGTGGAGGTGTTGTACGATGGAAGTTGGGGCACGGTTTGTGATGATGGCTGGGATTTGGCAGATGGCACTGTTCTTTGCAAGGAGCTGCAATGTGGACCCGCCCTGTCGGTGCACGGTAGTGCTCGGTTTGGAACAGGTAGCGGCAAGATTTGGATGGATGATGTTTCCTGCGAGGGGACAGAGTCCCATCTCCGGTCTTGCTCCTTCCCCGGTTGGGGAACCCACAACTGTGGTCATGGTGAGGATGCAGGTGTAATCTGTTACCCAGGTAAGACCCAGCTGTATAACTGAATGGACATCTTCTGTACAACTCAGGTTCCTGTGTTGGTTTGGCATTTACAGGGAAGTGGGCAAAAAGCTTTGAAAGATGCAATCCAATTGGTTTTACATCAAGTTTATGAACAGCTTCTGGCTACATTGAAAAGTAAGAAAGGAAAATGTAAAACCTTAATCCGCCATGAGCTAATTGTCACAGGGACAACAAGATGAAAGAGATAACTGGGTGACTCAATGTGTGCTGACCGTGAGAATTGTGTTGAAAACCATGGGATATTTGGAGAGCTACTGGGGAAGGGGCAGCTGTTCCCAAAGAACGTGTTCCACCTGGAACATCCTGGAAGGGGAGTCCTAGTGAATTGTAAAACACGGCCTGTGGGTCAGGTTTTGAATGAACATGTTGGGTGTATGGTTTCATTTGCCTGGAACATTAGTAGATTAAACCTGAAGCAGAATTTAGGATTGTAGGTTAGTGACGGTGCAGATTGTTCCAGTTAATACAAGGAAGGAACACTACGGGTGAGCGTCATATTGTAGTGACGAAGCAAAAAAGTGTGAGGAAATGTGATGTCATCAGATGTAAAGGGTTTAACTCCATTTAGCGCTGTCTTTATGCTTGACCCATTTTGAAGGAAGTGGACAAACTGACAGTGCAAATCTAAGGTCAAGAATCGGATACCACAGGAAACATGCTTAACGGAGATCAGAAAAGGATTTTTACTATTCAGAGATATTTGGGAATTCGGGGCGGGAGAAAGTGGGATAGAGAGAGAGAGACAGCGAGAGGGTGGGTGAGAGAAAAAGAGAGAGACAGAAAGATAAGGAGAGATCAGTGAGGGATACGGTGATGGGGTAGGACCATTAATCAGAGACGAACGGGCGACAGTTTTGGACGCTATTTCATCTGGGATTGTTTATCGTCAATGTGTTTGGAGCGAAAGAAACAGCAAAGGAATAAAATCTCAGACAAACAAAGCTGTTGAGCTAACCGACCAGCTGTGATTATTATGAATGGTGGAGCACTCTCAAAATGCCAAAAGGCCTAGTTTGGCTCCCAATTTCTTTCATTCAACATTCCTCATGTTTCAGGAGATAGGAAATACAGTGACATTTAACAGAATAGCAAACGGGTCTCCAAGTACATGCTTTATAGTTGGGGCGGCAGACTGGGGAGGCACGGTGGCTCAGTGGTTAGCACTGCTGCGTCATGGTGCCAGGATCCCAAGTTCAATTCCCGCTTCGGGCACCTGTCTGTGTGGAGTTTGCACATTCTCTCCGTGACTGCGTGAGTTTCCTCCGGGTGTTCCGGTTTCCGGGCAGAGTCCAAAGATATTCAGGTCGTGTGAATTGGCCATGCTAAATTGCCCGTAGTGTTAGGTGCATTAGTCAGGGGTAAATGGGTCTGTTTGGGTGGCTCTTCAGTGGGGCACTGTGGACTTGTTGGGCCGAAGGGCCTGTTTCCACACTGTCGTGACTGTGATCTAATTTAGTTGTCAATAACGGGAACATCCCACACATTAATCGGACAGAATACAATTGCAGATTTCTATCGTTCTCCATTCCTCATGTTTCAGTCCATTTCAAATCCAGTAACATTAAACAGAATGGTAAACGGCTCTCCAATCACATAATTGAGACTCTACCCTTTATAGTTGGCAATAACGAGAATACCCCACACATTAATCAGACAGAATACAATTGCAGATTTCTGAAATCTCCTTTACCAATTTTCCTCTTTTTAGATCCTTCAAAGGAGCCGACAATCTCTGTCAGCCCTTCACTGGCACTCTACGTGGCTGGAGATTCACTCACTATTAACTGCACAGTTCCACACAGCAACTTGACTGGACATCTGGAGTTGCTGAAGGACTCGAATTCTCTCAGCTTTGGACAAAGAGCCCTCACATACGTCATTGAAAACGTCACCACCAGCGACCAAGGGAGCTACCAATGTTCCTATCGGACTGAGGTGGCAGAGCAATGGTCACCCAGCTCTCTGAGTCAACCTGTTGATATTGTTGTTACAAGTGAGTGTATATTGTGTCAGTTATGGACAAAGTGATGACTGATCTGCAGATGCTAGCGATCAGAGTCGAATGGTGTGATGTTGGAAAAGCACAGCGGGTCAGGCAGCATCTGAGGAGCCCCAGAGTCGATGGTTTGAGCATGAGGCCTTCATCAGGAATGAAGATGCTGATGATGGGCTTTTGCTCGAAACATCGACTTTCCTGCTCCAGGATTCTGCGTGACCAGCTGTTCCTTTCCAGCACCACACCTTTCCACTTGTGTCTGTTTTGTCAAATTAAACAATTCCTGAATTGTTCCAATGTGTGTTGATGATATTTTCTGGTGGCAGAACCTCCACGCTCAGACATAATTCATTTTCAGCCGTGTTTTATTTAAGCACACATTGTTCAGAAAATGCAACATGTACTTCCTTTGCTCTGCAGTTTCCATGTTTATGAAACGGTGACCCCTTTGTTCTGGACTGCCCCCTCCATCCGGAATACCGTTCCGGGAGTTACCCTGTCCAGTCTTATGAAAAGATCTCTGAAATTTGCTCCAGGAGATACACCTTATGGTTGGGTCATGTCGTCTCATGACAGCAATGTGCCATCACACTGATACAGTCAGCGGGATTTGGACACGCGGAGCGAGTGGCAATGTCCAGCAGATGCAGATTAATGTGGATCAGCGAGAGGGTATCCAATGCAGTGCAAAGTGTCAGGGAGGTGGATTAGGATCCAAACGGTGTCAGATGGGGAAAGCAGGAATGAACCTGAGTGTTTCTGTACATCAGTCACGAACAGTAATTGTCGCCGGTGTAGCAGGGAATGAAGAAAGCAAATGGAATCTTGTCCTTCATAGGAAGAGGGTTCAGTCCCAGGATGGGATACCTTGATAGCACAGCTGGATATTTGTGCGTGCACCTTGGGTCTCCTTATGGGCAGGAGGATGTTCTGGTTCCAGAGATAGTTCAACAAAGCTTTCCCAGACTGTTTTCTGGGATGGCAGGGCTGACGTATGAAGAGAGTCTGGATTGGTTAGGAGTATGGTCACTGGTGTTTGGAAGAATGGTGAGGGATCTCATAGAAAGATTTAAAAAATTCTCAAAGAACTAGACAAAGATGAACACAGGAAAGATGTTCCAAATCACGGGCAGAGTCCAGATTCACAGTCTCAAGAGGACAGAGTGGGATTGAGAAAAGGAGTAATGTCTTCACTCAGAGAGTGGGGAGCCTGTGGGATTCTCTGCTTCAGGAAGCGGGCGAGGTCCAAATATCCCATGCTATTCCAGTTGGAGTCGGATAGATGTTTTACAGATTACAGCGAGAAAGCACGGGAGCAGGGAGTTGAATAATAAGGAACGATATTATTG